>NW_028244761.1:0-405000 GCF_964263255.1 Lissotriton vulgaris | reverse complement strand
AATTGGATCATGCCTCATGTTGAATAACCACTTTTTAAACCCTCACAGTGACCAAAATTGCCATTTTTACAGATTTTTGCTAACTCAAAAGCTTCAATTTTGACCCGTTTCAGGCACAGAAATGACTTTAAACACACTTATTTTAGTTGACAAAGTCATAATTCACATCCAACAGTCATTTAGAGTCAAAAGATTAAATGTTGAAATTTCATCATTATAGACCATTTTGGGATCGTTCGACAGGTCCGGAGTCATCGTTTTTCATCCGAAAATTGATTTTTTGGACTGTACCAAAAATGATTCAAAATGTCAATTGGATCATGCCTCATGTTGAATAACCACTTTTTAAACCCTCACAGTGACCAAAATTGCCATTTTTACAGAGTTTTGCTTACTCAAAAGCTTCCATTTTGACCCGTTTCAGGCACAGAAATGACTTTAAACACACTTATTCTAGTTGACAAAGTCATAATTCACATCCAACAGTCATTTAGAGTCAAAAGATTAAATGTTGAAATTTCATCATTATAGACCATTTTGGGATCGTTCGACAGGTCCGGAGTCATCGTTTTTCATCCGAAAATTGATTTTTTGGACTGTACCAAAAATGATTCAAAATGTCAATTGGATCATGCCTCATGTTGAATAACCACTTTTTAAACCCTCACAGTGACCAAAATTGCCATTTTTACAGAGTTTTGCTTGCTCAAAAGCTTCCATTTTGACCCGTTTCAGGCACAGAAATGACTTTAAACACAATTATTCTAGTTGACAAAGTCATAATTCACATCCTACAGTAATTTAGAGTCAAAAGATTAAATGTTGAAATTTCATCATTATAGACCATTTTGGTATCGTTCGACAGGTCCGGAGTCATCGTTTTTCATCTGAAAATTTATTTTTTGGACTGTACCAAAAATGATTCAAAATGTCAATTGGATCATGCCTCATGTTGAATAACCACTTTTTAAACCCTCACAGTGACCAAAATTGCCATTTTTACAGAGTTTTGCTAACTCAAAAGCTTCAATTTTGACCCGTTTCAGGCACAGAAATGACTTTAAACACACTTATTTTAGTTGACAAAGTCATAATTCACATCCAACAGTCATTTAGAGTCAAAAGATTAAATGTTGAAATTTCATCATTATAGACCATTTTGGGATCGTTCGACAGGTCATCGTTTTTCATCCGAAAATTGATTTTTTGGACTGTACCAAAAATGATTCAAAATGTCAATTGGATCATGCCTCATGTTGAATAACCACTTTTTAAACCCTCACAGTGACAACAATTGCCATTTTTACAGAGTTTTGCTTACTCAAAAGCTTCCATTTTGACCCGTTTCAGGCACAGAAATGACTGTAAACACACTTATTCTAGTTGACAAAGTCATAATTCACATCCAACAGTCATTTAGAGTCAAAAGATTAAATGTTGAAATTTCATCATTATAGACCATTTTGGGATCGTTCGACAGGTCCGGAGTCATCATTTTTCTTCCGAAAATTGATTTTTTGGACTGTACCAAAAATGATTCAAAATGTCAATTGGATCATGCCTCATGTTGAATAACCACTTTTTAAACCCTCACAGTGACCAAAATTGCCATTTTTACAGAGTTTTATTTACTCAAAAGCTTCCATTTTGACCCGTTTCAGGCACAGAAATGACTTTAAACACAATTATTCTAGTTGACAAAGTCATACTTCACATCCAACAGTAATTTAGAGTCAAAAGATTAAATGTTGAAATTTCATCATTATAGACCATTTTGGGATCGTTCGACAGGTCCGGAGTCATCGTTTTTCACCTGAAAATTGATTTTTTGGACTGTACCAAAAATGATTCAAAATGTCAATTGGATCATGCCTCATGTTGAATAACCACTTTTTAAACCCTCACAGTGACCAAAATTGCCATTTTTACAGAGTTTTATTTACTCAAAAGCTTCCATTTTGACCCGTTTCAGGCACAGAAATGACTTTAAACACAATTATTCTAGTTGACAAAGTCATACTTCACATCCAACAGTAATTTAGAGTCAAAAGATTAAATGTTGAAATTTCATCATTATAGACCATTTTGGGATCGTTCGACAGGTCCGGAGTCATCGTTTTTCACCTGAAAATTGATTTTTTGGACTGTACCAAAAATGATTCAAAATGTCAATTGGATCATGCCTCATGTTGAATAACCACTTTTTAAACCCTCACAGTGACCAAAATTGCCATTTTTACAGAGTTTTGCTTACTCAAAAGCTTCCATTTTGACCCGTTTCAGGCACAGAAATGACTTTAAACACACTTATTCTAGTTGACAAAGTCATAATTCACATCCAACAGTCATTTAGAGTCAAAAGATTAAATGTTAAAATTTCATCATTATAGACCATTTTGGGATCGTTCGACAGGTCCGGAGTCATCGTTTTTCATCCGAAAATTGATTTTTTGGACTGTACCAAAAATGATTCAAAATGTGAATTGGATCATGCCTCATGTTGAATAACCACTTTTTAAACCCTCACAGTGACCAAAATTGCCATTTTTACAGAGTTTTGCTTCCTCAAAAGCTTCAATTTTGACCCGTTTCAGGCACAGAAATGACTTTAAACACGCTTATTTTAGTTGACAAAGTCATAATTCACATCCAACAGTAATTTAGAGTCAAAAGATTAAATGTTAAAATTTCATCATTATAGACCATTTTGGGATCGTTCGACAGGTCCGGAGTCATCGTTTTTCATCCGAAAATTGATTTTTTGGACTATACCAAAAATGATTCAAAATGTCAATTGGATCATGCCTTGTGTTGAATAACCACTTTTTAAACCCTCACAGTGACCAAAATTGCCATTTTTACAGAGTTTTGCTTGCTCAAAAGCTTCCATTTTGACCCGTTTCAGGCACAGAAATGACTTTAAACACAATTATTCTAGTTGACAAAGTCATAATTCACATCCAACAGTAATTTAGAGTCAAAAGATTAAATGTTGAAATTTCATAATTATAGACCATTTTGGGATCGTTCGACAGGTCCGGAGTCATCGTTTTTCATCCGAAAATTGATTTTTTGGACTGTACCAAAAATGATTCAAAATGTCAATTGGATCATGCCTCATGTTGAATAACCACTTTTTAAACCCTCACAGTGACCAAAATTGCCATTTTTACAGAGTTTTGCTTACTCAAAAGCTTCCATTTTGACCCGTTTCAGGCACAGAAATGACTTTAAACACACTTATTCTAGTTGACAAAGTCATAATTCACATCAAACAATCATTTAGAGTCAAAAGATTAAATGTTAAAATTTCATCATTATAGACCATTTTGGGATCGTTCGACAGGTCCGGAGTCATCGTTTTTCATCCGAAAATTGATTTTTTGGACTGTACAAAAAATGATTCAAAATGTCAATTGGATCATGCCTCATGTTGAATAACCACTTTTTAAACCCTCACAGTGACCAAAATTGCCATTTTTACAGAGTTTTGCTTACTCAAAAGCTTCCATTTTGACCCGTTTCAGGCACAGAAATGACTTTAAACACACTTATTCTAGTTGACAAAGTCATAATTCACATCCAACAGTCATTTAGAGTCAAAAGATTAAATGTTGAAATGTCATCATTATAGACCATTTTGGTATCGCTCGACAGGTCCGGAGTCATTGTTTTTCATCCGAAAATTGATTTTTTGGACTGTACCAAAAATGATTCAAAATGTCAATTGGATCATGCCTCATGTTGAATAACCACTTTTTAAACCCTCACAGTGACCAAAATTGCCATTTTTACAGATTTTTGCTAACTCAAAAGCTTCAATTTTGACCCGTTTCAGGCACAGAAATGACTTTAAACACACTTATTTTAGTTGACAAAGTCATAATTCACATCCAACAGTCATTTAGAGTCAAAAGATTAAATGTTGAAATTTCATCATTATAGACCATTTTGGGATCGTTCGACAGGTCCGGAGTCATCGTTTTTCATCCGAAAATTGATTTTTTGGACTGTACCAAAAATGATTCAAAATGTCAATTGGATCATGCCTCATGTTGAATAACCACTTTTTAAACCCTCACAGTGACCAAAATTGCCATTTTTACAGAGTTTTGCTTACTCAAAAGCTTCCATTTTGACCCGTTTCAGGCACAGAAATGACTTTAAACACACTTATTCTAGTTGACAAAGTCATAATTCACATCCAACAGTCATTTAGAGTCAAAAGATTAAATGTTAAAATTTCATCATTATAGACCATTTTGGGATCGTTCGACAGGTCCGGAGTCATCGTTTTTCATCCGAAAATTGATTTTTTGGACTGTACCAAAAATGATTCAAAATGTGAATTGGATCATGCCTCATGTTGAATAACCACTTTTTAAACCCTCACAGTGACCAAAATTGCCATTTTTACAGAGTTTTGCTTCCTCAAGAGCTTCAATTTTGACCCGTTTCAGGCACAGAAATGACTTTAAACACGCTTATTTTAGTTGACAAAGTCATAATTCACATCCAACAGTAATTTAGAGTCAAAAGATTAAATGTTAAAATTTCATCATTATAGAATATTTTGGGATCGTTCGACAGGTCCGGAGTCATCGTTTTTCATCCGAAAATTGATTTTTTGGACTATACCAAAAATGATTCAAAATGTCAATTGGATCATGCCTTGTGTTGAATAACCACTTTTTAAACCCTCACAGTGACCAAAATTGCCATTTTTACAGAGTTTTGCTTGCTCAAAAGCTTCCATTTTGACCCGTTTCAGGCACAGAAATGACTTTAAACACAATTATTCTAGTTGACAAAGTCATAATTCACATCCAACAGTAATTTAGAGTCAAAAGATTAAATGTTGAAATTTCATAATTATAGACCATTTTGGGATCGTTCGACAGGTCCGGAGTCATCGTTTTTCATCCGAAAATTGATTTTTTGGACTGTACCAAAAATGATTCAAAATGTCAATTGGATCATGCCTCATGTTGAATAACCACTTTTTAAACCCTCACAGTGACCAAAATTGCCATTTTTACAGAGTTTTGCTTACTCAAAAGCTTCCATTTTGACCCGTTTCAGGCACAGAAATGACTTTAAACACACTTATTCTAGTTGACAAAGTCATAATTCACATCAAACAATCATTTAGAGTCAAAAGATTAAATGTTAAAATTTCATCATTATAGACCATTTTGGGATCGTTCGGCAGGTCCGGAGTCATCGTTTTTCATCCGAAAATTGATTTTTTGGACTGTACCAAAAATGATTCAAAATGTCAATTGGATCATGCCTCATGTTGAATAACCACTTTTTAAACCCTCACAGTGACCAAAATTGCCATTTTTACAGAGTTTTGCTTACTCAAAAGCTTCCATTTTGACCCGTTTCAGGCACAGAAATGACTTTAAACACACTTATTCTAGTTGACAAAGTCATAATTCACATCCAACAGTCATTTAGAGTCAAAAGATTAAATGTTGAAATGTCATCATTATAGACCATTTTGGTATCGCTCGACAGGTCCGGAGTCATTGTTTTTCATCCGAAAATTGATTTTTTGGACTGTACCAAAAATGATTCAAAATGTCAATTGGATCATGCCTCATGTTGAATAACCACTTTTTAAACCCTCACAGTGACCAAAATTGCCATTTTTACAGATTTTTGCTAACTCAAAAGCTTCAATTTTGACCCGTTTCAGGCACAGAAATGACTTTAAACACACTTATTTTAGTTGACAAAGTCATAATTCACATCCAACAGTCATTTAGAGTCAAAAGATTAAATGTTGAAATTTCATCATTATAGACCATTTTGGGATCGTTCGACAGGTCCGGAGTCATCGTTTTTCATCCGAAAATTGATTTTTTGGACTGTACCAAAAATGATTCAAAATGTCAATTGGATCATGCCTCATGTTGAATAACCACTTTTTAAACCCTCACAGTGACCAAAATTGCCATTTTTACAGAGTTTTGCTTACTCAAAAGCTTCCATTTTGACCCGTTTCAGGCACAGAAATGACTTTAAACACACTTATTCTAGTTGACAAAGTCATAATTCACATCCAACAGTCATTTAGAGTCAAAAGATTAAATGTTGAAATTTCATCATTATAGACCATTTTGGGATCGTTCGACAGGTCCGGAGTCATCGTTTTTCATCCGAAAATTGATTTTTTGGACTGTACCAAAAATGATTCAAAATGTCAATTGGATCATGCCTCATGTTGAATAACCACTTTTTAAACCCTCACAGTGACCAAAATTGCCATTTTTACAGAGTTTTGCTTGCTCAAAAGCTTCCATTTTGACCCGTTTCAGGCACAGAAATGACTTTAAACACAATTATTCTAGTTGACAAAGTCATAATTCACATCCTACAGTAATTTAGAGTCAAAAGATTAAATGTTGAAATTTCATCATTATAGACCATTTTGGTATCGTTCGACAGGTCCGGAGTCATCGTTTTTCATCTGAAAATTTATTTTTTGGACTGTACCAAAAATGATTCAAAATGTCAATTGGATCATGCCTCATGTTGAATAACCACTTTTTAAACCCTCACAGTGACCAAAATTGCCATTTTTACAGAGTTTTGCTAACTCAAAAGCTTCAATTTTGACCCGTTTCAGGCACAGAAATGACTTTAAACACACTTATTTTAGTTGACAAAGTCATAATTCACATCCAACAGTCATTTAGAGTCAAAAGATTAAATGTTGAAATTTCATCATTATAGACCATTTTGGGATCGTTCGACAGGTCATCGTTTTTCATCCGAAAATTGATTTTTTGGACTGTACCAAAAATGATTCAAAATGTCAATTGGATCATGCCTCATGTTGAATAACCACTTTTTAAACCCTCACAGTGACAACAATTGCCATTTTTACAGAGTTTTGCTTACTCAAAAGCTTCCATTTTGACCCGTTTCAGGCACAGAAATGACTGTAAACACACTTATTCTAGTTGACAAAGTCATAATTCACATCCAACAGTCATTTAGAGTCAAAAGATTAAATGTTGAAATTTCATCATTATAGACCATTTTGGGATCGTTCGACAGGTCCGGAGTCATCATTTTTCTTCCGAAAATTGATTTTTTGGACTGTACCAAAAATGATTCAACATGTCAATTGGATCATGCCTCATGTTGAATAACCACTTTTTAAACCCTCACAATGACCAAAATTGCCATTTTTACAGAGTTTTGCTTACTCAAAAGCTTCCATTTTGACCCGTTTCAGGCACAGAAATGACTTTAAACACACTATTCTAGTTGACAAAGTCATAATTCACATCCAACAATCATTTAGAGTCAAAAGATTAAATGTTAAAATTTCATCATTATAGACCATTTTGGGATCGTTCGACAGGTCCGGAGTCATCGTTTTTCATCCAAAAATTGATTTTTTGGACTGTACCAAAAATGATTCAAAATGTCAATTGGATCATGCCTCATGTTGAATAACCACTTTTTAAACCGTCACAGTGACCAAAATTGCCATTTTTACAGAGTTTTGCTTACTCAAAAGCTTCCATTTTGACCCGTTTCAGGCACAGAAATGACTTTAAACACACTTATTCTAGTTGACAAAGTCATAATTCACATCCAACAGTCATTTAGAGTCAAAAGATTAAATGTTGAAATGTCATCATTATAGACCATTTTGGTATCGCTCGACAGGTCCGGAGTCATTGTTTTTCATCCGAAAATTGATTTTTTGGACTGTACCAAAAATGATTCAAAATGTCAATTGGATCATGCCTCATGTTGAATAACCACTTTTTAAACCCTCACAGTGACCAAAATTGCCATTTTTACAGATTTTTGCTAACTCAAAAGCTTCAATTTTGACCCGTTTCAGGCACAGAAATGACTTTAAACACACTTATTTTAGTTGACAAAGTCATAATTCACATCCAACAGTCATTTAGGGTCAAAAGATTAAATGTTGAAATTTCATCATTATAGACCATTTTGGGATCGTTCGACAGGTCCGGAGTCATCGTTTTTCATCCGAAAATTGATTTTTTGGACTGTACCAAAAATGATTCAAAATGTCAATTGGATCATGCCTCATGTTGAATAACCACTTTTTAAACCCTCACAGTGACCAAAATTGCCATTTTTACAGAGTTTTGCTTACTCAAAAGCTTCCATTTTGACCCGTTTCAGGCACAGAAATGACTTTAAACACACTTATTCTAGTTGACAAAGTCATAATTCTCATCCAACAGTCATTTAGAGTCAAAAGATTAAATGTTAAAATTTCATCATTATAGACCATTTTGGGATCGTTCGACAGGTCCGGAGTCATCGTTTTTCATCCGAAAATTGATTTTTTGGACTGTACCAAAAATGATTCAAAATGTGAATTGGATCATGCCTCATGTTGAATAACCACTTTTTAAACCCTCACAGTGACCAAAATTGCCATTTTTACAGAGTTTTGCTTCCTCAAAAGCTTCAATTTTGACCCGTTTCAGGCACAGAAATGACTTTAAACACGCTTATTTTAGTTGACAAAGTCATAATTCACATCCAACAGTAATTTAGAGTCAAAAGATTAAATGTTAAAATTTCATCATTATAGACCATTTTGGGATCGTTCGACAGGTCCGGAGTCATCGTTTTTCATCCGAAAATTGATTTTTTGGACTATACCAAAAATGATTCAAAATGTCAATTGGATCATGCCTTGTGTTGAATAACCACTTTTTAAACCCTCACAGTGACCAAAATTGCCATTTTTACAGAGTTTTGCTTGCTCAAAAGCTTCCATTTTGACCCGTTTCAGGCACAGAAATGACTTTAAACACAATTATTCTAGTTGACAAAGTCATAATTCACATCCAACAGTAATTTAGAGTCAAAAGATTAAATGTTGAAATTTCATAATTATAGACCATTTTGGGATCGTTCGACAGGTCCGGAGTCATCGTTTTTCATCCGAAAATTGATTTTTTGGACTGTACCAAAAATGATTCAAAATGTCAATTGGATCATGCCTCATGTTGAATAACCACTTTTTAAACCCTCACAGTGACCAAAATTGCCATTTTTACAGAGTTTTGCTTACTCAAAAGCTTCCATTTTGACCCGTTTCAGGCACAGAAATGACTTTAAACACACTTATTCTAGTTGACAAAGTCATAATTCACATCAAACAATCATTTAGAGTCAAAAGATTAAATGTTAAAATTTCATCATTATAGACCATTTTGGGATCGTTCGACAGGTCCGGAGTCATCGTTTTTCATCCGAAAATTGATTTTTTGGACTGTACCAAAAATGATTCAAAATGTCAATTGGATCATGCCTCATGTTGAATAACCACTTTTTAAACCCTCACAGTGACCAAAATTGCCATTTTTACAGAGTTTTGCTTACTCAAAAGCTTCCATTTTGACCCGTTTCAGGCACAGAAATGACTTTAAACACACTTATTCTAGTTGACAAAGTCATAATTCACATCCAACAGTCATTTAGAGTCAAAAGATTAAATGTTGAAATGTCATCATTATAGACCATTTTGGTATCGCTCGACAGGTCCGGAGTCATTGTTTTTCATCCGAAAATTGATTTTTTGGACTGTACCAAAAATGATTCAAAATGTCAATTGGATCATGCCTCATGTTGAATAACCACTTTTTAAACCCTCACAGTGACCAAAATTGCCATTTTTACAGATTTTTGCTAACTCAAAAGCTTCAATTTTGACCCGTTTCAGGCACAGAAATGACTTTAAACACACTTATTTTAGTTGACAAAGTCATAATTCACATCCAACAGTCATTTAGAGTCAAAAGATTAAATGTTGAAATTTCATCATTATAGACCATTTTGGGATCGTTCGACAGGTCCGGAGTCATCGTTTTTCATCCGAAAATTGATTTTTTGGACTGTACCAAAAATGATTCAAAATGTCAATTGGATCATGCCTCATGTTGAATAACCACTTTTTAAACCCTCACAGTGACCAAAATTGCCATTTTTACAGAGTTTTGCTTACTCAAAAGCTTCCATTTTGACCCGTTTCAGGCACAGAAATGACTTTAAACACACTTATTCTAGTTGACAAAGTCATAATTCACATCCAACAGTCATTTAGAGTCAAAAGATTAAATGTTGAAATTTCATCATTATAGACCATTTTGGGATCGTTCGACAGGTCCGGAGTCATCGTTTTTCATCCGAAAATTGATTTTTTGGACTGTACCAAAAATGATTCAAAATGTCAATTGGATCATGCCTCATGTTGAATAACCACTTTTTAAACCCTCACAGTGACCAAAATTGCCATTTTTACAGAGTTTTGCTTGCTCAAAAGCTTCCATTTTGACCCGTTTCAGGCACAGAAATGACTTTAAACACAATTATTCTAGTTGACAAAGTCATAATTCACATCCTACAGTAATTTAGAGTCAAAAGATTAAATGTTGAAATTTCATCATTATAGACCATTTTGGTATCGTTCGACAGGTCCGGAGTCATCGTTTTTCATCTGAAAATTTATTTTTTGGACTGTACCAAAAATGATTCAAAATGTCAATTGGATCATGCCTCATGTTGAATAACCACTTTTTAAACCCTCACAGTGACCAAAATTGCCATTTTTACAGAGTTTTGCTAACTCAAAAGCTTCAATTTTGACCCGTTTCAGGCACAGAAATGACTTTAAACACACTTATTTTAGTTGACAAAGTCATAATTCACATCCAACAGTCATTTAGAGTCAAAAGATTAAATGTTGAAATTTCATCATTATAGACCATTTTGGGATCGTTCGACAGGTCATCGTTTTTCATCCGAAAATTGATTTTTTGGACTGTACCAAAAATGATTCAAAATGTCAATTGGATCATGCCTCATGTTGAATAACCACTTTTTAAACCCTCACAGTGACAACAATTGCCATTTTTACAGAGTTTTGCTTACTCAAAAGCTTCCATTTTGACCCGTTTCAGGCACAGAAATGACTGTAAACACACTTATTCTAGTTGACAAAGTCATAATTCACATCCAACAGTCATTTAGAGTCAAAAGATTAAATGTTGAAATTTCATCATTATAGACCATTTTGGGATCGTTCGACAGGTCCGGAGTCATCATTTTTCTTCCGAAAATTGATTTTTTGGACTGTACCAAAAATGATTCAACATGTCAATTGGATCATGCCTCATGTTGAATAACCACTTTTTAAACCCTCACAATGACCAAAATTGCCATTTTTACAGAGTTTTGCTTACTCAAAAGCTTCCATTTTGACCCGTTTCAGGCACAGAAATGACTTTAAACACACTATTCTAGTTGACAAAGTCATAATTCACATCCAACAATCATTTAGAGTCAAAAGATTAAATGTTAAAATTTCATCATTATAGACCATTTTGGGATCGTTCGACAGGTCCGGAGTCATCGTTTTTCATCCGAAAATTGATTTTTTGGACTGTACCAAAAATGATTCAAAATGTCAATTGGATCATGCCTCATGTTGAATAACCACTTTTTAAACCGTCACAGTGACCAAAATTGCCATTTTTACAGAGTTTTGCTTACTCAAAAGCTTCCATTTTGACCCGTTTCAGGCACAGAAATGACTTTAAACACACTTATTCTAGTTGACAAAGTCATAATTCACATCCAACAGTCATTTAGAGTCAAAAGATTAAATGTTGAAATGTCATCATTATAGACCATTTTGGTATCGCTCGACAGGTCCGGAGTCATTGTTTTTCATCCGAAAATTGATTTTTTGGACTGTACCAAAAATGATTCAAAATGTCAATTGGATCATGCCTCATGTTGAATAACCACTTTTTAAACCCTCACAGTGACCAAAATTGCCATTTTTACAGATTTTTGCTAACTCAAAAGCTTCAATTTTGACCCGTTTCAGGCACAGAAATGACTTTAAACACACTTATTTTAGTTGACAAAGTCATAATTCACATCCAACAGTCATTTAGAGTCAAAAGATTAAATGTTGAAATTTCATCATTATAGACCATTTTGGGATCGTTCGACAGGTCCGGAGTCATCGTTTTTCATCCGAAAATTGATTTTTTGGACTGTACCAAAAATGATTCAAAATGTCAATTGGATCATGCCTCATGTTGAATAACCACTTTTTAAACCCTCACAGTGACCAAAATTGCCATTTTTACAGAGTTTTGCTTACTCAAAAGCTTCCATTTTGACCCGTTTCAGGCACAGAAATGACTTTAAACACACTTATTCTAGTTGACAAAGTCATAATTCACATCCAACAGTCATTTAGAGTCAAAAGATTAAATGTTAAAATTTCATCATTATAGACCATTTTGGGATCGTTCGACAGGTCCGGAGTCATCGTTTTTCATCCGAAAATTGATTTTTTGGACTGTACCAAAAATGATTCAAAATGTGAATTGGATCATGCCTCATGTTGAATAACCACTTTTTAAACCCTCACAGTGACCAAAATTGCCATTTTTACAGAGTTTTGCTTCCTCAAAAGCTTCAATTTTGACCCGTTTCAGGCACAGAAATGACTTTAAACACGCTTATTTTAGTTGACAAAGTCATAATTCACATCCAACAGTAATTTAGAGTCAAAAGATTAAATGTTAAAATTTCATCATTATAGACCATTTTGGGATCGTTCGACAGGTCCGGAGTCATCGTTTTTCATCCGAAAATTGATTTTTTGGACTATACCAAAAATGATTCAAAATGTCAATTGGATCATGCCTTGTGTTGAATAACCACTTTTTAAACCCTCACAGTGACCAAAATTGCCATTTTTACAGAGTTTTGCTTGCTCAAAAGCTTCCATTTTGACCCGTTTCAGGCACAGAAATGACTTTAAACACAATTATTCTAGTTGACAAAGTCATAATTCACATCCAACAGTAATTTAGAGTCAAAAGATTAAATGTTGAAATTTCATAATTATAGACCATTTTGGGATCGTTCGACAGGTCCGGAGTCATCGTTTTTCATCCGAAAATTGATTTTTTGGACTGTACCAAAAATGATTCAAAATGTCAATTGGATCATGCCTCATGTTGAATAACCACTTTTTAAACCCTCACAGTGACCAAAATTGCCATTTTTACAGAGTTTTGCTTACTCAAAAGCTTCCATTTTGACCCGTTTCAGGCACAGAAATGACTTTAAACACACTTATTCTAGTTGACAAAGTCATAATTCACATCAAACAATCATTTAGAGTCAAAAGATTAAATGTTAAAATTTCATCATTATAGACCATTTTGGGATCGTTCGACAGGTCCGGAGTCATCGTTTTTCATCCGAAAATTGATTTTTTGGACTGTACCAAAAATGATTCAAAATGTCAATTGGATCATGCCTCATGTTGAATAACCACTTTTTAAACCCTCACAGTGACCAAAATTGCCATTTTTACAGAGTTTTGCTTACTCAAAAGCTTCCATTTTGACCCGTTTCAGGCACAGAAATGACTTTAAACACACTTATTCTAGTTGACAAAGTCATAATTCACATCCAACAGTCATTTAGAGTCAAAAGATTAAATGTTGAAATGTCATCATTATAGACCATTTTGGTATCGCTCGACAGGTCCGGAGTCATTGTTTTTCATCCGAAAATTGATTTTTTGGACTGTACCAAAAATGATTCAAAATGTCAATTGGATCATGCCTCATGTTGAATAACCACTTTTTAAACCCTCACAGTGACCAAAATTGCCATTTTTACAGATTTTTGCTAACTCAAAAGCTTCAATTTTGACCCGTTTCAGGCACAGAAATGACTTTAAACACACTTATTTTAGTTGACAAAGTCATAATTCACATCCAACAGTCATTTAGAGTCAAAAGATTAAATGTTGAAATTTCATCATTATAGACCATTTTGGGATCGTTCGACAGGTCCGGAGTCATCGTTTTTCATCCGAAAATTGATTTTTTGGACTGTACCAAAAATGATTCAAAATGTCAATTGGATCATGCCTCATGTTGAATAACCACTTTTTAAACCCTCACAGTGACCAAAATTGCCATTTTTACAGAGTTTTGCTTACTCAAAAGCTTCCATTTTGACCCGTTTCAGGCACAGAAATGACTTTAAACACACTTATTCTAGTTGACAAAGTCATAATTCACATCCAACAGTCATTTAGAGTCAAAAGATTAAATGTTGAAATTTCATCATTATAGACCATTTTGGGATCGTTCGACAGGTCCGGAGTCATCGTTTTTCATCCGAAAATTGATTTTTTGGACTGTACCAAAAATGATTCAAAATGTCAATTGGATCATGCCTCATGTTGAATAACCACTTTTTAAACCCTCACAGTGACCAAAATTGCCATTTTTACAGAGTTTTGCTTGCTCAAAAGCTTCCATTTTGACCCGTTTCAGGCACAGAAATGACTTTAAACACAATTATTCTAGTTGACAAAGTCATAATTCACATCCAACAGTAATTTAGAGTCAAAAGATTAAATGTTGAAATTTCATCATTATAGACCATTTTGGGATCGTTCGACAGGTCCGGAGTCATCGTTTTCCATCCGAAAATTGATTTTTTGGACTGTACCAAAAATGATTCAAAATGTCAATTGGATCATGCCTCATGTTGAATAACCACTTTTTAAACCCTCACAGTGACCAAAATTGCCATTTTTACAGAGTTTTGCTTACTCAAACGCTTCCATTTTGACCCGTTTCAGGCACAGAAATGACTTTGAACACACATATTCTAGTTGACAAAGTCATAATTCACATCCTACAGTAATTTAGAGTCAAAAGATTAAATGTTGAAATTTCATCATTATAGACCATTTTGGTATCGTTCGACAGGTCCGGAGTCATCGTTTTTCATCTGAAAATTTATTTTTTGGACTGTACCAAAAATGATTCAAAATGTCAATTGGATCATGCCTCATGTTGAATAACCACTTTTTAAACCCTCACAGTGACCAAAATTGCCATTTTTACAGAGTTTTGCTAACTCAAAAGCTTCAATTTTGACCCGTTTCAGGCACAGAAATGACTTTAAACACACTTATTTTAGTTGACAAAGTCATAATTCACATCCAACAGTCATTTAGAGTCAAAAGATTAAATGTTGAAATTTCATCATTATAGACCATTTTGGGATCGTTCGACAGGTCATCGTTTTTCATCCGAAAATTGATTTTTTGGACTGTACCAAAAATGATTCAAAATGTCAATTGGATCATGCCTCATGTTGAATAACCACTTTTTAAACCCTCACAGTGACAACAATTGCCATTTTTACAGAGTTTTGCTTACTCAAAAGCTTCCATTTTGACCCGTTTCAGGCACAGAAATGACTGTAAACACACTTATTCTAGTTGACAAAGTCATAATTCACATCCAACAGTCATTTAGAGTCAAAAGATTAAATGTTGAAATTTCATCATTATAGACCATTTTGGGATCGTTCGACAGGTCCGGAGTCATCATTTTTCTTCCGAAAATTGATTTTTTGGACTGTACCAAAAATGATTCAACATGTCAATTGGATCATGCCTCATGTTGAATAACCACTTTTTAAACCCTCACAATGACCATAATTGCCATTTTTACAGAGTTTTGCTTACTCAAAAGCTTCCATTTTGACCCGTTTCAGGCACAGAAATGACTTTAAACACACTATTCTAGTTGACAAAGTCATAATTCACATCCAACAATCATTTAGAGTCAAAAGATTAAATGTTAAAATTTCATCATTATAGACCATTTTGGGATCGTTCGACAGGTCCGGAGTCATCGTTTTTCATCCAAAAATTGATTTTTTGGACTGTACCAAAAATGATTCAAAATGTCAATTGGATCATGCCTCATGTTGAATAACCACTTTTTAAACCGTCACAGTGACCAAAATTGCCATTTTTACAGAGTTTTGCTTACTCAAAAGCTTCCATTTTGACCCGTTTCAGGCACAGAAATGACTTTAAACACACTTATTCTAGTTGACAAAGTCATAATTCACATCCAACAGTCATTTAGAGTCAAAAGATTAAATGTTGAAATGTCATCATTATAGACCATTTTGGTATCGCTCGACAGGTCCGGAGTCATTGTTTTTCATCCGAAAATTGATTTTTTGGACTGTACCAAAAATGATTCAAAATGTCAATTGGATCATGCCTCATGTTGAATAACCACTTTTTAAACCCTCACAGTGACCAAAATTGCCATTTTTACAGATTTTTGCTAACTCAAAAGCTTCAATTTTGACCCGTTTCAGGCACAGAAATGACTTTAAACACACTTATTTTAGTTGACAAAGTCATAATTCACATCCAACAGTCATTTAGAGTCAAAAGATTAAATGTTGAAATTTCATCATTATAGACCATTTTGGGATCGTTCGACAGGTCCGGAGTCATCGTTTTTCATCCGAAAATTGATTTTTTGGACTGTACCAAAAATGATTCAAAATGTCAATTGGATCATGCCTCATGTTGAATAACCACTTTTTAAACCCTCACAGTGACCAAAATTGCCATTTTTACAGAGTTTTGCTTACTCAAAAGCTTCCATTTTGACCCGTTTCAGGCACAGAAATGACTTTAAACACACTTATTCTAGTTGACAAAGTCATAATTCACATCCAACAGTCATTTAGAGTCAAAAGATTAAATGTTAAAATTTCATCATTATAGACCATTTTGGGATCGTTCGACAGGTCCGGAGTCATCGTTTTTCATCCGAAAATTGATTTTTTGGACTGTACCAAAAATGATTCAAAATGTGAATTGGATCATGCCTCATGTTGAATAACCACTTTTTAAACCCTCACAGTGACCAAAATTGCCATTTTTACAGAGTTTTGCTTCCTCAAAAGCTTCAATTTTGACCCGTTTCAGGCACAGAAATGACTTTAAACACGCTTATTTTAGTTGACAAAGTCATAATTCACATCCAACAGTAATTTAGAGTCAAAAGATTAAATGTTAAAATTTCATCATTATAGACCATTTTGGGATCGTTCGACAGGTCCGGAGTCATCGTTTTTCATCCGAAAATTGATTTTTTGGACTATACCAAAAATGATTCAAAATGTCAATTGGATCATGCCTTGTGTTGAATAACCACTTTTTAAACCCTCACAGTGACCAAAATTGCCATTTTTACAGAGTTTTGCTTGCTCAAAAGCTTCCATTTTGACCCGTTTCAGGCACAGAAATGACTTTAAACACAATTATTCTAGTTGACAAAGTCATAATTCACATCCAACAGTAATTTAGAGTCAAAAGATTAAATGTTGAAATTTCATAATTATAGACCATTTTGGGATCGTTCGACAGGTCCGGAGTCATCGTTTTTCATCCGAAAATTGATTTTTTGGACTGTACCAAAAATGATTCAAAATGTCAATTGGATCATGCCTCATGTTGAATAACCACTTTTTAAACCCTCACAGTGACCAAAATTGCCATTTTTACAGAGTTTTGCTTACTCAAAAGCTTCCATTTTGACCCGTTTCAGGCACAGAAATGACTTTAAACACACTTATTCTAGTTGACAAAGTCATAATTCACATCAAACAATCATTTAGAGTCAAAAGATTAAATGTTAAAATTTCATCATTATAGACCATTTTGGGATCGTTCGACAGGTCCGGAGTCATCGTTTTTCATCCGAAAATTGATTTTTTGGACTGTACCAAAAATGATTCAAAATGTCAATTGGATCATGCCTCATGTTGAATAACCACTTTTTAAACCCTCACAGTGACCAAAATTGCCATTTTTACAGAGTTTTGCTTACTCAAAAGCTTCCATTTTGACCCGTTTCAGGCACAGAAATGACTTTAAACACACTTATTCTAGTTGACAAAGTCATAATTCACATCCAACAGTCATTTAGAGTCAAAAGATTAAATGTTGAAATGTCATCATTATAGACCATTTTGGTATCGCTCGACAGGTCCGGAGTCATTGTTTTTCATCCGAAAATTGATTTTTTGGACTGTACCAAAAATGATTCAAAATGTCAATTGGATCATGCCTCATGTTGAATAACCACTTTTTAAACCCTCACAGTGACCAAAATTGCCATTTTTACAGATTTTTGCTAACTCAAAAGCTTCAATTTTGACCCGTTTCAGGCACAGAAATGACTTTAAACACACTTATTTTAGTTGACAAAGTCATAATTCACATCCAACAGTCATTTAGAGTCAAAAGATTAAATGTTGAAATTTCATCATTATAGACCATTTTGGGATCGTTCGACAGGTCCGGAGTCATCGTTTTTCATCCGAAAATTGATTTTTTGGACTGTACCAAAAATGATTCAAAATGTCAATTGGATCATGCCTCATGTTGAATAACCACTTTTTAAACCCTCACAGTGACCAAAATTGCCATTTTTACAGAGTTTTGCTTACTCAAAAGCTTCCATTTTGACCCGTTTCAGGCACAGAAATGACTTTAAACACACTTATTCTAGTTGACAAAGTCATAATTCACATCCAACAGTCATTTAGAGTCAAAAGATTAAATGTTGAAATTTCATCATTATAGACCATTTTGGGATCGTTCGACAGGTCCGGAGTCATCGTTTTTCATCCGAAAATTGATTTTTTGGACTGTACCAAAAATGATTCAAAATGTCAATTGGATCATGCCTCATGTTGAATAACCACTTTTTAAACCCTCACAGTGACCAAAATTGCCATTTTTACAGAGTTTTGCTTACTCAAACGCTTCCATTTTGACCCGTTTCAGGCACAGAAATGACTTTGAACACACATATTCTAGTTGACAAAGTCATAATTCACATCCTACAGTAATTTAGAGTCAAAAGATTAAATGTTGAAATTTCATCATTATAGACCATTTTGGTATCGTTCGACAGGTCCGGAGTCATCGTTTTCCATCCGAAAATTGATTTTTTGGACTGTACCAAAAATGATTCAAAATGTCAATTGGATCATGCCTCATGTTGAATAACCACTTTTTAAACCCTCACAGTGACCAAAATTGCCATTTTTACAGAGTTTTGCTAACTCAAAAGCTTCAATTTTGACCCGTTTCAGGCACAGAAATGACTTTAAACACACTTATTTTAGTTGACAAAGTCATAATTCACATCCAACAGTCATTTAGAGTCAAAAGATTAAATGTTGAAATTTCATCATTATAGACCATTTTGGGATCGTTCGACAGGTCATCGTTTTTCATCCGAAAATTGATTTTTTGGACTGTACCAAAAATGATTCAAAATGTCAATTGGATCATGCCTCATGTTGAATAACCACTTTTTAAACCCTCACAGTGACAACAATTGCCATTTTTACAGAGTTTTGCTTACTCAAAAGCTTCCATTTTGACCCGTTTCAGGCACAGAAATGACTGTAAACACACTTATTCTAGTTGACAAAGTCATAATTCACATCCAACAGTCATTTAGAGTCAAAAGATTAAATGTTGAAATTTCATCATTATAGACCATTTTGGGATCGTTCGACAGGTCCGGAGTCATCATTTTTCTTCCGAAAATTGATTTTTTGGACTGTACCAAAAATGATTCAACATGTCAATTGGATCATGCCTCATGTTGAATAACCACTTTTTAAACCCTCACAATGACCAAAATTGCCATTTTTACAGAGTTTTGCTTACTCAAAAGCTTCCATTTTGACCCGTTTCAGGCACAGAAATGACTTTAAACACACTATTCTAGTTGACAAAGTCATAATTCACATCCAACAATCATTTAGAGTCAAAAGATTAAATGTTAAAATTTCATCATTATAGACCATTTTGGGATCGTTCGACAGGTCCGGAGTCATCGTTTTTCATCCGAAAATTGATTTTTTGGACTGTACCAAAAATGATTCAAAATGTCAATTGGATCATGCCTCATGTTGAATAACCACTTTTTAAACCGTCACAGTGACCAAAATTGCCATTTTTACAGAGTTTTGCTTACTCAAAAGCTTCCATTTTGACCCGTTTCAGGCACAGAAATGACTTTAAACACACTTATTCTAGTTGACAAAGTCATAATTCACATCCAACAGTCATTTAGAGTCAAAAGATTAAATGTTGAAATGTCATCATTATAGACCATTTTGGTATCGCTCGACAGGTCCGGAGTCATTGTTTTTCATCCGAAAATTGATTTTTTGGACTGTACCAAAAATGATTCAAAATGTCAATTGGATCATGCCTCATGTTGAATAACCACTTTTTAAACCCTCACAGTGACCAAAATTGCCATTTTTACAGATTTTTGCTAACTCAAAAGCTTCAATTTTGACCCGTTTCAGGCACAGAAATGACTTTAAACACACTTATTTTAGTTGACAAAGTCATAATTCACATCCAACAGTCATTTAGAGTCAAAAGATTAAATGTTGAAATTTCATCATTATAGACCATTTTGGGATCGTTTGACAGGTCCGGAGTCATCGTTTTTCATCCGAAAATTGATTTTTTGGACTGTACCAAAAATGATTCAAAATGTCAATTGGATCATGCCTCATGTTGAATAACCACTTTTTAAACCCTCACAGTGACCAAAATTGCCATTTTTACAGAGTTTTGCTTACTCAAAAGCTTCCATTTTGACCCGTTTCAGGCACAGAAATGACTTTAAACACACTTATTCTAGTTGACAAAGTCATAATTCACATCCAACAGTCATTTAGAGTCAAAAGATTAAATGTTAAAATTTCATCATTATAGACCATTTTGGGATCGTTCGACAGGTCCGGAGTCATCGTTTTTCATCCGAAAATTGATTTTTTGGACTGTACCAAAAATGATTCAAAATGTGAATTGGATCATGCCTCATGTTGAATAACCCCTTTTTAAACCCTCACAGTGACCAAAATTGCCATTTTTACAGAGTTTTGCTTCCTCAAAAGCTTCAATTTTGACCCGTTTCAGGCACAGAAATGACTTTAAACACGCTTATTTTAGTTGACAAAGTCATAATTCACATCCAACAGTAATTTAGAGTCAAAAGATTAAATGTTAAAATTTCATCATTATAGACCATTTTGGGATCGTTCGACAGGTCCGGAGTCATCGTTTTTCATCCGAAAATTGATTTTTTGGACTATACCAAAAATGATTCAAAATGTCAATTGGATCATGCCTTGTGTTGAATAACCACTTTTTAAACCCTCACAGTGACCAAAATTGCCATTTTTACAGAGTTTTGCTTGCTCAAAAGCTTCCATTTTGACCCGTTTCAGGCACAGAAATGACTTTAAACACAATTATTCTAGTTGACAAAGTCATAATTCACATCCAACAGTAATTTAGAGTCAAAAGATTAAATGTTGAAATTTCATAATTATAGACCATTTTGGGATCGTTCGACAGGTCCGGAGTCATCGTTTTTCATCCGAAAATTGATTTTTTGGACTGTACCAAAAATGATTCAAAATGTCAATTGGATCATGCCTCATGTTGAATAACCACTTTTTAAACCCTCACAGTGAGCAAAATTGCCATTTTTACAGAGTTTTGCTTACTCAAAAGCTTCCATTTTGACCCGTTTCAGGCACAGAAATGACTTTAAACACACTTATTCTAGTTGACAAAGTCATAATTCACATCAAACAATCATTTAGAGTCAAAAGATTAAATGTTAAAATTTCATCATTATAGACCATTTTGGGATCGTTCGACAGGTCCGGAGTCATCGTTTTTCATCCGAAAATTGATTTTTTGGACTGTACCAAAAATGATTCAAAATGTCAATTGGATCATGCCTCATGTTGAATAACCACTTTTTAAACCCTCACAGTGACCAAAATTGCCATTTTTACAGAGTTTTGCTTACTCAAAAGCTTCCATTTTGACCCGTTTCAGGCACAGAAATGACTTTAAACACACTTATTCTAGTTGACAAAGTCATAATTCACATCCAACAGTCATTTAGAGTCAAAAGATTAAATGTTGAAATGTCATCATTATAGACCATTTTGGTATCGCTCGACAGGTCCGGAGTCATTGTTTTTCATCCGAAAATTGATTTTTTGGACTGTACCAAAAATGATTCAAAATGTCAATTGGATCATGCCTCATGTTGAATAACCACTTTTTAAACCCTCACAGTGACCAAAATTGCCATTTTTACAGATTTTTGCTAACTCAAAAGCTTCAATTTTGACCCGTTTCAGGCACAGAAATGACTTTAAACACACTTATTTTAGTTGACAAAGTCATAATTCACATCCAACAGTCATTTAGAGTCAAAAGATTAAATGTTGAAATTTCATCATTATAGACCATTTTGGGATCGTTCGACAGGTCCGGAGTCATCGTTTTTCATCCGAAAATTGATTTTTTGGACTGTACCAAAAATGATTCAAAATGTCAATTGGATCATGCCTCATGTTGAATAACCACTCTTTAAACCCTCACAGTGACCAAAATTGCCATTTTTACAGAGTTTTGCTTACTCAAAAGCTTCCATTTTGACCCGTTTCAGGCACAGAAATGACTTTAAACACACTTATTCTAGTTGACAAAGTCATAATTCACATCCAACAGTCATTTAGAGTCAAAAGATTAAATGTTGAAATTTCATCATTATAGACCATTTTGGGATCGTTCGACAGGTCCGGAGTCATCGTTTTTCATCCGAAAATTGATTTTTTGGACTGTACCAAAAATGATTCAAAATGTCAATTGGATCATGCCTCATGTTGAATAACCACTTTTTAAACCCTCACAGTGACCAAAATTGCCATTTTTACAGAGTTTTGCTTGCTCAAAAGCTTCCATTTTGACCCGTTTCAGGCACAGAAATGACTTTAAACACAATTATTCTAGTTGACAAAGTCATAATTCACATCCAACAGTAATTTAGAGTCAAAAGATTAAATGTTGATATTTCATCATTATAGACCATTTTGGGATCGTTCGACAGGTCCGGAGTCATCGTTTTCCATCCGAAAATTGATTTTTTGGACTGTACCAAAAATGATTCAAAATGTCAATTGGATCATGCCTCATGTTGAATAACCACTTTTTAAACCCTCACAGTGACCAAAATTGCCATTTTTACAGAGTTTTGCTTACTCAAACGCTTCCATTTTGACCCGTTTCAGGCACAGAAATGACTTTGAACACACATATTCTAGTTGACAAAGTCATAATTCACATCCTACAGTAATTTAGAGTCAAAAGATTAAATGTTGAAATTTCATCATTATAGACCATTTTGGTATCGTTCGACAGGTCCGGAGTCATCGTTTTTCATCTGAAAATTTATTTTTTGGACTGTACCAAAAATGATTCAAAATGTCAATTGGATCATGCCTCATGTTGAATAACCACTTTTTAAACCCTCACAGTGACCAAAATTGCCATTTTTACAGAGTTTTGCTAACTCAAAAGCTTCAATTTTGACCCGTTTCAGGCACAGAAATGACTTTAAACACACTTATTTTAGTTGACAAAGTCATAATTCACATCCAACAGTCATTTAGAGTCAAAAGATTAAATGTTGAAATTTCATCATTATAGACCATTTTGGGATCGTTCGACAGGTCATCGTTTTTCATCCGAAAATTGATTTTTTGGACTGTACCAAAAATGATTCAAAATGTCAATTGGATCATGCCTCATGTTGAATAACCACTTTTTAAACCCTCACAGTGACAACAATTGCCATTTTTACAGAGTTTTGCTTACTCAAAAGCTTCCATTTTGACCCGTTTCAGGCACAGAAATGACTGTAAACACACTTATTCTAGTTGACAAAGTCATAATTCACATCCAACAGTCATTTAGAGTCAAAAGATTAAATGTTGAAATTTCATCATTATAGACCATTTTGGGATCGTTCGACAGGTCCGGAGTCATCATTTTTCTTCCGAAAATTGATTTTTTGGACTGTACCAAAAATGATTCAACATGTCAATTGGATCATGCCTCATGTTGAATAACCACTTTTTAAACCCTCACAATGACCAAAATTGCCATTTTTACAGAGTTTTGCTTACTCAAAAGCTTCCATTTTGACCCGTTTCAGGCACAGAAATGACTTTAAACACACTATTCTAGTTGACAAAGTCATAATTCACATCCAACAATCATTTAGAGTCAAAAGATTAAATGTTAAAATTTCATCATTATAGACCATTTTGGGATCGTTCGACAGGTCCGGAGTCATCGTTTTTCATCCGAAAATTGATTTTTTGGACTGTACCAAAAATGATTCAAAATGTCAATTGGATCATGCCTCATGCTGAATAACCACTTTTTAAACCGTCACAGTGACCAAAATTGCCATTTTTACAGAGTTTTGCTTACTCAAAAGCTTCCATTTTGACCCGTTTCAGGCACAGAAATGACTTTAAACACACTTATTCTAGTTGACAAAGTCATAATTCACATCCAACAGTCATTTAGAGTCAAAAGATTAAATGTTGAAATGTCATCATTATAGACCATTTTGGTATCGCTCGACAGGTCCGGAGTCATTGTTTTTCATCCGAAAATTGATTTTTTGGACTGTACCAAAAATGATTCAAAATGTCAATTGGATCATGCCTCATGTTGAATAACCACTTTTTAAACCCTCACAGTGACCAAAATTGCCATTTTTACAGATTTTTGCTAACTCAAAAGCTTCAATTTTGACCCGTTTCAGGCACAGAAATGACTTTAAACACACTTATTTTAGTTGACAAAGTCATAATTCACATCCAACAGTCATTTAGAGTCAAAAGATTAAATGTTGAAATTTCATCATTATAGACCATTTTGGGATCGTTCGACAGGTCCGGAGTCATCGTTTTTCATCCGAAAATTGATTTTTTGGACTGTACCAAAAATGATTCAAAATGTCAATTGGATCATGCCTCATGTTGAATAACCACTTTTTAAACCCTCACAATGACCAAAATTGCCATTTTTACAGAGTTTTGCTTACTCAAAAGCTTCCATTTTGACCCGTTTCAGGCACAGAAATGACTTTAAACACACTTATTCTAGTTGACAAAGTCATAATTCACATCCAACAGTCATTTAGAGTCAAAAGATTAAATGTTAAAATTTCATCATTATAGACCATTTTGGGATCGTTCGACAGGTCCGGAGTCATCGTTTTTCATCCGAAAATTGATTTTTTGGACTGTACCAAAAATGATTCAAAATGTGAATTGGATCATGCCTCATGTTGAATAACCACTTTTTAAACCCTCACAGTGACCAAAATTGCCATTTTTACAGAGTTTTGCTTCCTCAAAAGCTTCAATTTTGACCCGTTTCAGGCACAGAAATGACTTTAAACACGCTTATTTTAGTTGACAAAGTCATAATTCACATCCAACAGTAATTTAGAGTCAAAAGATTAAATGTTAAAATTTCATCATTATAGACCATTTTGGGATCGTTCGACAGGTCCAGAGTCATCGTTTGTCATCCGAAAATTGATTTTTTGGACTATACCAAAAATGATTCAAAATGTCAATTGGATCATGCCTTGTGTTGAATAACCACTTTTTAAACCCTCACAGTGACCAAAATTGCCATTTTTACAGAGTTTTGCTTACTCAAAAGCTTCCATTTTGACCCGTTTCAGGCACAGAAATGACTTTAAACACACTTATTCTAGTTGACAAAGTCATAATTCACATCAAACAATCATTTAGAGTCAAAAGATTAAATGTTAAAATTTCATCATTATAGACCATTTTGGGATCGTTCGACAGGTCCGGAGTCATCGTTTTTCATCCGAAAATTGATTTTTTGGACTGTACCAAAAATGATTCAAAATGTCAATTGGATCATGCCTCATGTTGAATAACCACTTTTTAAACCCTCACAGTGACCAAAATTGCCATTTTTACAGAGTTTTGCTTACTCAAAAGCTTCCATTTTGACCCGTTTCAGGCACAGAAATGACTTTAAACACACTTATTCTAGTTGACAAAGTCATAATTCACATCCAACAGTCATTTAGAGTCAAAAGATTAAATGTTGAAATGTCATCATTATAGACCATTTTGGTATCGCTCGACAGGTCCGGAGTCATTGTTTTTCATCCGAAAATTGATTTTTTGGACTGTACCAAAAATGATTCAAAATGTCAATTGGATCATGCCTCATGTTGAATAACCACTTTTTAAACCCTCACAGTGACCAAAATTGCCATTTTTACAGATTTTTGCTAACTCAAAAGCTTCAATTTTGACCCGTTTCAGGCACAGAAATGACTTTAAACACACTTATTTTAGTTGACAAAGTCATAATTCACATCCAACAGTCATTTAGAGTCAAAAGATTAAATGTTGAAATTTCATCATTATAGACCATTTTGGGATCGTTCGACAGGTCCGGAGTCATCGTTTTTCATCCGAAAATTGATTTTTTGGACTGTACCAAAAATGAGTCAAAATGTCAATTGGATCATGCCTCATGTTGAATAACCACTTTTTAAACCCTCACAGTGACCAAAATTGCCATTTTTACAGAGTTTTGCTTACTCAAAAGCTTCAATTTTGACCCGTTTCAGGCACAGAAATGAATTTAAACACACTTATTTTAGTTGACAAAGTCATAATTCACATCCAACAGTAATTAAGAGTCAAAAGATTAAATGTTAAAATTTCATTATTATAGACCATTTTGGGATCGTTCGACAGGTCCGGAGTCATCGTTTTTCATCCGAAAATTGATTTTTTGGACTGTACCAAAAATGATTCAAAATGTCAATTGGATCATGCCTCATGTTGAATAACCACTTTTTAAACCCTCACAGTGACCAAAATTGCCATTTTTACAGAGTTTTGCTTACTCAAAAGCTTCAATTTTGACCCGTTTCAGGCACAGAAATGACTTTAAACACACTTATTTTAGTTGACAAAGTCATAATTCACATCCAACAGTAATTTAGAGTCAAAAGATTAAATGTTAAAATTTCATCATTATAGACCATTTTGGGATCGTTCGACAGGTCCGGAGTCATCGTTTTTCATCCGAAAATTGATTTTTTGGACTGTACCAAAAATGATTCAAAATGTCAATTGGATCATGCCTCATGTTGAATAACCACTTTTTAAACCCTCACAGTGACCAAAATTGCCATTTTTACAGAGTTTTGCTTACTCAAAAGCTTCCATTTTGACCCGTTTCAGGCACAGAAATGACTTTAAACACACTTATTCTAGTTGACAAAGTCATAATTCACATCCAACAGTCATTTAGAGTCAAAAGATTAAATGTTGAAATTTCATCATTATAGACCATTTTGGGATCGTTCGACGGGTCCGGAGTCATCGTTTTTCATCCGAAAATTGATTTTTTGGACTGTACCAAAAATGATTCAAAATGTCAATTGGATCATGCCTCATGTTGAATAACCACTTTTTAAACCCTCACAGTCCAAAATTGCCATTTTTACAGAGTTTTGCTTGCTCAAAAGCTTCTATTTTGACCCGTTTCAGGCACAGAAATGACTTTAAACACAATTATTCTAGTTGACAAAGTCATAATTCACATCCAACAGTAATTTAGAGTCAAAAGATTAAATGTTGAAATTTCATCATTATAGACCATTTTGGGATCGTTCGACAGGTCCGGAGTCATAGTTTTCATCCGAAAATTGATTTTTTGGCTGTACCAAAAATGATTCAAAATGTCAATGGGATCATGCCTAATGTTGAATAACCACTTTTTAAACCCTCACAGTGACCAAAATTGCCATTTTTACAGAGTTTTGCTTACTCAAAAGCTTCAATTTTGACCCGTTTCAGGCACAGAAATGACTTTAAACACACTTATTTTAGTTGACAAAGTCATAATTCACATCCAACAGTAATTTAGAGTCAAAAGATTAAATGTTAAAATTTCATCATTATAGACCATTTTGGGATCGTTCGACAGGTCCGGAGTCATCGTTTTCCATCCGAAAATTGATTTTTTGGACTGTACCAAAAATGATTCAAAATGTCAATTGGATCATGCCTCATGTTGAATAACCACTTTTTAAACCCTCACAGTGACCAAAATTGCCCTTTTTACAGAGTTTTGCTTACTCAAACGCTTCCATTTTGACCCGTTTCAGGCACAGAAATGACTTTGAACACACATATTCTAGTTGACAAAGTCATAATTCACATCCTACAGTAATTTAGAGTCAAAAGATTAAATGTTGAAATTTCATCATTATAGACCATTTTGGTATCGTTCGACAGGTCCGGAGTCATCGTTTTTCATCCGAAAATTTATTTTTTGGACTGTACCAAAAATGATTCAAAATGTCAATTGGAACATGCCTCATGTTGAATAACCACTTTTTAAACCCTCACAGTGACCAAAATTGCCATTTTTACAGAGTTTTGCTAACTCAAAAGCTTCAATTTTGACCCGTTTCAGGCACAGAAATGACTTTAAACACACTTATTTTAGTTGACAAAGTCATAATTCACATCCAACAGTCATTTAGAGTCAAAAGATTAAATGTTGAAATTTCATCATTATAGACCATTTTGGGATCGTTCGACAGGTCATCGTTTTTCATCCGAAAATTGATTTTTTGGACTGTACCAAAAATGATTCAAAATGTCAATTGGATCATGCCTCATGTTGAATAACCACTTTTTAAACCCTCACAGTGACCAAAATTGCCATTTTTACAGATTTTTGCTAACTCAAAAGCTTCAATTTTGACCCGTTTCAGGCACAGAAATGACTTTAAACACACTTATTTTAGTTGACAAAGTCATAATTCACATCCAACAGTCATTTAGAGTCAAAAGATTAAATGTTGAAATTTCATCATTATAGACCATTTTGGGATCGTTCGACAGGTCCGGAGTCATCGTTTTTCATCCGAAAATTGATTTTTTGGACTGTACCAAAAATGATTCAAAATGTCAATTGGATCATGCCTCATGTTGAATAACCACTTTTTAAACCCTCACAGTGACAAAAATTGCCATTTTTACAGAGTTTTGCTTACTCAAAAGCTTCTATTTTGACCCGTTTCAGGCACAGAAATGACTGTAAACACACTTATTCTAGTTGACAAAGTCATAATTCACATCCAACAGTCATTTAGAGTCAAAAGATTAAATGTTGAAATTTCATCATTATAGACCATTTTGGGATCGTTCGACAGGTCCGGAGTCATCATTTTTCTTCCGAAAATTGATTTTTTGGACTGTACCAAAAATGATTCAACATGTCAATTGGATCATGCCTCATGTTGAATAACCACTTTTTAAACCCTCACAATGACCAAAATTGCCATTTTTACAGAGTTTTGCTTACTCAAAAGCTTCCATTTTGACCCGTTTCAGGCACAGAAATGACTGTAAACACACTTATTCTAGTTGACAAAGTCATAATTCACATCCAACAATCATTTAGAGTCAAAAGATTAAATGTTAAAATTTCATCATTATAGACCATTTTGGGATCGTTCGACAGGTCCGGAGTCATCGTTTTTCATCCGAAAATTGATTTTTTGGACTGTACCAAAAATGATTCAAAATGTCAATTGGATCATGCCTCATGTTGAATAACCACTTTTTAAACCGTCACAGTGACCAAAATTGCCATTTTTACAGAGTTTTGCTTACTCAAAAGCTTCCATTTTGACCCGTTTCAGGCACAGAAATGACTTTAAACACACTTATTCTAGTTGACAAAGTCATAATTCACATCCAACAGTAATTTAGAGTCAAAAGATTAAATGTTGAAATTTCATCATATAGACCATTTTGGGATCGTTCGACAGGTCCGGAGTCATCGTTTTTCATCCGAAAATTGATTTTTTGGACTGTACCAAAAATGATTCAAAATGTCAATTGGATCATGCCTCATGTTGAATAACCACTTTTTAAACCCTCACAGTGACCAAAATTGCCATTTTTACAGAGTTTTGCTTACTCAAAAGCTTCAATTTTGACCCGTTTCAGGCACAGAAATGACTTTAAACACACTTATTTTAGTTGACAAAGTCATAATTCACATCCAACAGTAATTTAGAGTCAAAAGATTAAATGTTAAAATTTCATCATTATAGACCATTTTGGGATCGTTCGAAAGGTCCGGAGTCATCGTTTTTCATCCGAAAATTGATTTTTTGGACTGTACCAAAAATGATTCAAAATGTCAATTGGATCATGCCTCATGTTGAATAACCACTTTTTAAACCCTCACAATGACCAAAATTGCCATTTTTACGGAGTTTTGCTTACTCAAAAGCTTCCATTTTGACCCATTTCAGGCACAGGAATGACTTTAAACACACTTATTCTAGTTGACAAAGTCATAATTCACATCCAACAGTAATTTAGAGTCAAAAGATTAAATGTTGAAATTTTATCCATATTGACCATTTTGGGATCGTTCGACAGGTCCAGAGTCATCGTTTTTCATCCGAAAATTGATTTTTTGGACTGTACCAAAAATGATTCAAAATGTCAATTGGATCTTGCCTCATGTTGAATAACCACTTTTTAAACCCTCACAGTGACCAAAATTGCCATTTTTACAGAGTTTTGCTTGCTCAAAAGCTTCCATTTTGACCCGTTTCAGGCACAGAAGTGACTTTAAACACAATTATTCTAGTTGACAAAGTCATAATTCACATCCAACAGTAATTTAGAGTCAAAAGATTAAATGTTGAAATTTCATAATTATAGACCATTTTGGGATCGTTCGACAGGTCCGGAGTCATCGTTTTTCATCCGAAAATTGATTTTTTGGACTGTACCAAAAATGATTCAAAATGTCAATTGGATCATGCCTCATGTTGAATAACCACTTTTTAAACCCTCACAGTGACCAAAATTGCCATTTTTACAGAGTTTTGCTTACTCAAAAGCTTCCATTTTGACCCGTTTCAGGCACAGAAATGACTTTAAACACACTTATTCTAGTTGACAAAGTCATAATTCACATCAAACAATCATTTAGAGTCAAAAGATTAAATGTTAAAATTTCATCATTATAGACCATTTTGGGATCGTTCGACAGGTCCGGAGTCATCGTTTTTCATCCGAAAATTGATTTTTTGGACTGTACCAAAAATGATTCAAAATGTCAATTGGATCATGCCTCATGTTGAATAACCACTTTTTAAACCCTCACAGTGACCAAAATTGCCATTTTTACAGAGTTTTGCTTACTCAAAAGCTTCCATTTTGACCCGTTTCAGGCACAGAAATGACTGTAAACACACTTATTCTAGTTGACAAAGTCATAATTCACATCCAACAGTCATTTAGAGTCAAAAGATTAAATGTTGAAATTTCATCATTATAGACCATTTTGGGATCGTTCGACAGGTCCGGAGTCATCGTTTTTCATCCGAAAATTGATTTTTTGGACTGTACCAAAAATGATTCAAAATGTCAATTGGATCATGCCTCATGTTGAATAACCACTTTTTAAACCCTCACAGTGACCAAAATTGCCATTTTTACAGAGTTTTGCTTGCTCAAAAGCTTCCATTTTGACCCGTTTCAGGCACAGAAATGACTTTAAACACAATTATTCTAGTTGACAAAGTCATAATTCGCATCCAACAGTAATTTAGAGTCAAAAGATTAAATGTTGAAATGTCCTCATTATAGACCATTTTGGGATCGTTCGAAAGGTCCGGAGTCATCGTTTTTCATCCGAAAATGGATTTTTTGGCTGTACCAAAAATGATTCAAAATGTCAATTGGATCATGCCTCATGTTGAATAACCACTTTTTAAACCCTCACAGTGACCAAAATTGCCATTTTTACAGAGTTTTGCTTACTCAAAAGCTTCAATTTTGACCCGTTTCAGGCACAGAAATGACTTTAAACACACTTATTTTAGTTGACAAAGTCATAATTCACATCCAACAGTAATTTAGAGTCAAAAGATTAAATGTTAAAATTTCATCATTATAGACCATTTTGGGATCGTTCGACAGGTCCGGAGTCATCGTTTTTCATCCGAAAATTGATTTTTTGGACTGTACCAAAAATGATTCAAAATGTCAATTGGATCATGCCTCATGTTGAATAACCACTTTTTAAACCCTCACAGTGACCAAAATTGCCATTTTTACAGAGTTTTGCTAACTCAAAAGCTTCAATTTTGACCCGTTTCAGGCACAGAAATGACTTTAAACACACTTATTTTAGTTGACAAAAACATAATTCACATCCAACAGTCATTTAGAGTCAAAAGATTAAATGTTGAAATTTCATCATTATAGACCATTTTGGGATCGTTCGACAGGTCATCGTTTTTCATCCGAAAATTGATTTTTTGGACTGTACCAAAAATGATTCAAAATGTCAATTGGATCATGCCTCATGTTGAATAACCACTTTTTAAACCCTCACAGTGACAACAATTGCCATTTTTACAGAGTTTTGCTTACTCAAAAGCTTCCATTTTGACCCGTTTCAGGCACAGAAATGACTTTAAACACACTTATTATAGTTGACAAAGTCATAATTCACACCCAACAGTCATTTAGAGTCAAAAGATTAAATGTTAAAATTTCATCATTATAGACCATTTTGGGATCGTTCGACAGGTCCGGAGTCATCGTTTTTCATCCGAAAATTGATTTTTTGGACTGTACCAAAAATGATTCAAAATGTCAATTGGATCATGCCTCATGTTGAATAACCACTTTTTAAACCGTCACAGTGACCAAAATTGCCATTTTTACAGAGTTTTGCTTACTCAAAAGCTTCCATTTTGACCCGTTTCAGGCACAGAAATGACTTTAAACACACTTATTCTAGTTGACAAAGTCATAATTCACATCCAACAGTAATACAGAGTCAAAAGATTAAATGTTGAAATTTCATCATATAGACCATTTTGGGATCGTTCGACAGGTCTGGAGTCATCGTTTTTCATCCGAAATTGATTTTTTGGACTGTACCAAAAATGATTCAAAACGTCAATTGGATCATGCCTCATGTTGAATAACCACTTTTTAAACCCTCACAGTGACCAAAATTGCCATTTTTACAGAGTTTTGCTTACTCAAAAGCTTCAATTTTGACCCGTTTCAGGCACAGAAATGAATTTAAACACACTTATTTTAGTTGACAAAGTCATAATTCACATCCAACAGTAATTAAGAGTCAAAAGATTAAATGTTAAAATTTCATCATTATAGACCATTTTGGGATCGTTCGACAGGTCCGGAGTCATCGTTTTTCATCCGAAAATTGATTTTTTGGACTGTACCAAAAATGATTCAAAATGTCAATTGGATCATGCCTCATGTTGAATAACCACTTTTTAAACCCTCACAGTGACCAAAATTGCCATTTTTACAGAGTTTTGCTTACTCAAAAGCTTCAATTTTGACCCGTTTCAGGCACAGAAATGACTTTAAACACACTTATTTTAGTTGACAAAGTCCTAATTCACATCCAACAGTAATTTAGAGTCAAAAGATTAAATGTTAAAATTTCATCATTATAGACCATTTTGGGATCGTTCGACAGGTCCGGAGTCATCGTTTTTCATCCGAAAATTGATTTTTTGGACTGTACCAAAAATGATTCAAAATGTCAATTGGATCATGCCTCATGTTGAATAACCACTTTTTAAACCCTCACAGTGACCAAAATTGCCATTTTTACAGAGTTTTGCTTACTCAAAGCTTCCATTTTGACCCGTTTCAGGCACAGAAATGACTTTAAACACACTTATTCTAGTTGACAAAGTCATAATTCACATCCAACAGTAATTTAGAGTCAAAAGATTAAATGTTAAAATTTCATCATTATAGACCATTTTGGGATCGTTCGAAAGGTCCGGAGTCATCGTTTTTCATCCGAAAATTGATTTTTTGGACTGTACCAAAAATGATTCAAAATGTCAATTGGATCATGCCTCATGTTGAATAACCACTTTTTAAACCCTCACAATGACCAAAATTGCCATTTTTACGGAGTTTTGCTTACTCAAAAGCTTCCATTTTGACCCATTTCAGGCACAGGAATGACTTTAAACACACTTATTCTAGTTGACAAAGTCCTAATTCACATCCAACAGTAATTTAGAGTCAAAAGATTAAATGTTAAAATTTCATCATTATAGACCATTTTGGGATCGTTCGACAGGTCCGGAGTCATCGTTTTTCATCCGAAAATTGATTTTTTGGACTGTACCAAAAATGATTCAAAATGTCAATTGGATCATGCCTCATGTTGAATAACCACTTTTTAAACCCTCACAGTGACCAAAATTGCCATTTTTACAGAGTTTTGCTTACTCAAAGCTTCCATTTTGACCCGTTTCAGGCACAGAAATGACTTTAAACACACTTATTCTAGTTGACAAAGTCATAATTCACATCAAACAATCATTTAGAGTCAAAAGATTAAATGTTAAAATTTCATCATTATAGACCATTTTGGGATCGTTCGACAGGTCCGGAGTCATCGTTTTTCATCCGAAAATTGATTTTTTGGACTGTACCAAAAATGATTCAAAATGTCAATTGGATCATGCCTCATGTTGAATAACCACTTTTTAAACCCTCACAGTGACCAAAATTGCCATTTTTACAGAGTTTTGCTTACTCAAAAGCTTCCATTTTGACCCGTTTCAGGCACAGAAATGACTGTAAACACACTTATTCTAGTTGACAAAGTCATAATTCACATCCAACAGTCATTTAGAGTCAAAAGATTAAATGTTGAAATTTCATCATTATAGACCATTTTGGGATCGTTCGACAGGTCCGGAGTCATCGTTTTTCATCCGAAAATTGATTTTTTGGACTGTACCAAAAATGATTCAAAATGTCAATTGGATCATGCCTCATGTTGAATAACCACTTTTTAAACCCTCACAGTGACCAAAATTGCCATTTTTACAGAGTTTTGCTTGCTCAAAAGCTTCCATTTTGACCCGTTTCAGGCACAGAAATGACTTTAAACACAATTATTCTAGTTGACAAAGTCATAATTCGCATCCAACAGTAATTTAGAGTCAAAAGATTAAATGTTGAAATGTCCTCATTATAGACCATTTTGGGATCGTTCGAAAGGTCCGGAGTCATCGTTTTTCATCCGAAAATGGATTTTTTGGCTGTACCAAAAATGATTCAAAATGTCAATTGGATCATGCCTCATGTTGAATAACCACTTTTTAAACCCTCACAGTGACCAAAATTGCCATTTTTACAGAGTTTTGCTTACTCAAAAGCTTCAATTTTGACCCGTTTCAGGCACAGAAATGACTTTAAACACACTTATTTTAGTTGACAAAGTCATAATTCACATCCAACAGTAATTTAGAGTCAAAAGATTAAATGTTAAAATTTCATCATTATAGACCATTTTGGGATCGTTCGACAGGTCCGGAGTCATCGTTTTTCATCCGAAAATTGATTTTTTGGACTGTACCAAAAATGATTCAAAATGTCAATTGGATCATGCCTCATGTTGAATAACCACTTTTTAAACCCTCACAGTGACCAAAATTGCCATTTTTACAGAGTTTTGCTAACTCAAAAGCTTCAATTTTGACCCGTTTCAGGCACAGAAATGACTTTAAACACACTTATTTTAGTTGACAAAAACATAATTCACATCCAACAGTCATTTAGAGTCAAAAGATTAAATGTTGAAATTTCATCATTATAGACCATTTTGGGATCGTTCGACAGGTCATCGTTTTTCATCCGAAAATTGATTTTTTGGACTGTACCAAAAATGATTCAAAATGTCAATTGGATCATGCCTCATGTTGAATAACCACTTTTTAAACCCTCACAGTGACAACAATTGCCATTTTTACAGAGTTTTGCTTACTCAAAAGCTTCCATTTTGACCCGTTTCAGGCACAGAAATGACTTTAAACACACTTATTATAGTTGACAAAGTCATAATTCACACCCAACAGTCATTTAGAGTCAAAAGATTAAATGTTAAAATTTCATCATTATAGACCATTTTGGGATCGTTCGACAGGTCCGGAGTCATCGTTTTTCATCCGAAAATTGATTTTTTGGACTGTACCAAAAATGATTCAAAATGTCAATTGGATCATGCCTCATGTTGAATAACCACTTTTTAAACCGTCACAGTGACCAAAATTGCCATTTTTACAGAGTTTTGCTTACTCAAAAGCTTCCATTTTGACCCGTTTCAGGCACAGAAATGACTTTAAACACACTTATTCTAGTTGACAAAGTCATAATTCACATCCAACAGTAATACAGAGTCAAAAGATTAAATGTTGAAATTTCATCATATAGACCATTTTGGGATCGTTCGACAGGTCTGGAGTCATCGTTTTTCATCCGAAATTGATTTTTTGGACTGTACCAAAAATGATTCAAAACGTCAATTGGATCATGCCTCATGTTGAATAACCACTTTTTAAACCCTCACAGTGACCAAAATTGCCATTTTTACAGAGTTTTGCTTACTCAAAAGCTTCAATTTTGACCCGTTTCAGGCACAGAAATGAATTTAAACACACTTATTTTAGTTGACAAAGTCATAATTCACATCCAACAGTAATTAAGAGTCAAAAGATTAAATGTTAAAATTTCATCATTATAGACCATTTTGGGATCGTTCGACAGGTCCGGAGTCATCGTTTTTCATCCGAAAATTGATTTTTTGGACTGTACCAAAAATGATTCAAAATGTCAATTGGATCATGCCTCATGTTGAATAACCACTTTTTAAACCCTCACAGTGACCAAAATTGCCATTTTTACAGAGTTTTGCTTACTCAAAAGCTTCAATTTTGACCCGTTTCAGGCACAGAAATGACTTTAAACACACTTATTTTAGTTGACAAAGTCCTAATTCACATCCAACAGTAATTTAGAGTCAAAAGATTAAATGTTAAAATTTCATCATTATAGACCATTTTGGGATCGTTCGACAGGTCCGGAGTCATCGTTTTTCATCCGAAAATTGATTTTTTGGACTGTACCAAAAATGATTCAAAATGTCAATTGGATCATGCCTCATGTTGAATAACCACTTTTTAAACCCTCACAGTGACCAAAATTGCCATTTTTACAGAGTTTTGCTTACTCAAAGCTTCCATTTTGACCCGTTTCAGGCACAGAAATGACTTTAAACACACTTATTCTAGTTGACAAAGTCATAATTCACATCCAACAGTAATTTAGAGTCAAAAGATTAAATGTTAAAATTTCATCATTATAGACCATTTTGGGATCGTTCGAAAGGTCCGGAGTCATCGTTTTTCATCCGAAAATTGATTTTTTGGACTGTACCAAAAATGATTCAAAATGTCAATTGGATCATGCCTCATGTTGAATAACCACTTTTTAAACCCTCACAATGACCAAAATTGCCATTTTTACGGAGTTTTGCTTACTCAAAAGCTTCCATTTTGACCCATTTCAGGCACAGGAATGACTTTAAACACACTTATTCTAGTTGACAAAGTCATAATTCACATCCAACAGTAATTTAGAGTCAAAAGATTAAATGTTGAAATTTTATCCATATTGACCATTTTGGGATCGTTCGACAGGTCCAGAGTCATCGTTTTTCATCCGAAAATTGATTTTTTGGACTGTACCAAAAATGATTCAAAATGTCAATTGGATCTTGCCTCATGTTGAATAACCACTTTTTAAACCCTCACAGTGACCAAAATTGCCATTTTTACAGAGTTTTGCTTGCTCAAAAGCTTCCATTTTGACCCGTTTCAGGCACAGAAGTGACTTTAAACACAATTATTCTAGTTGACAAAGTCATAATTCACATCCAACAGTAATTTAGAGTCAAAAGATTAAATGTTGAAATTTCATAATTATAGACCATTTTGGGATCGTTCGACAGGTCCGGAGTCATCGTTTTTCATCCGAAAATTGATTTTTTGGACTGTACCAAAAATGATTCAAAATGTCAATTGGATCATGCCTCATGTTGAATAACCACTTTTTAAACCCTCACAGTGACCAAAATTGCCATTTTTACAGAGTTTTGCTTACTCAAAAGCTTCCATTTCGACCCGTTTCAGGCACAGAAATGACTTTAAACACACTTATTCTAGTTGACAAAGTCATAATTCACATCCAACAGTCATTTAGAGTCAAAAGATTAAATGTTGAAATGTCATCATTATAGACCATTTTGGGATCGTTCGACAGGTCCGGAGTCATCGTTTTTCATCCGAAAATTGATTTTTTGGACTGTACCAAAAATGATTCAAAATGTCAATTGGATCATGCCTCATGTTGAATAACCACTTTTTAAACCCTCACAGTGACCAAAATTGCCATTTTTACAGAGTTTTGATTACTCAAAAGCTTCCATTTTGACCCGTTTCAGGCACAGAAATGACTTTAAACACACTTATTCTAGTTGACAAAGTCATAATTCACATCCAACAGTCATTTAGAGTCAAAAGATTAAATGTTGAAATTTCATCATTATAGACCATTTTGGGATCGTTCGACGGGTCCGGAGTCATCGCTTTTCATCCGAAAATTGATTTTTTGGACTGTACCAAAAATGATTCAAAATGTCAATTGGATCATGCCTCATGTTGAATAACCACTTTTTAAACCCTCACAGTCCAAAATTGCCATTTTTACAGAGTTTTGCTTGCTCAAAAGCTTCTATTTTGACCCGTTTCAGGCACAGAAATGACTTTAAACACAATTATTCTAGTTGACAAAGTCATAATTCACATCCAACAGTAATTTAGAGTCAAAAGATTAAATGTTGAAATTTCATCATTATAGACCATTTTGGGATCGTTCGACAGGTCCGGAGTCATCGTTTTTCATCCGAAAATTTTTTTTTTGGACTGTACCAAAAATGATTCAAAATGTCAATTGGAACATGCCTCATGTTGAATAACCACTTTTTAAACCCTCACAGTGACCAAAATTGCCATTTTTACAGAGTTTTGCTAACTCAAAAGCTTCAATTTTGACCCGTTTCAGGCACAGAAATGACTTTAAACACACTTATTTTAGTTGACAAAGTCATAATTCACATCCAACAGTCATTTAGAGTCAAAAGATTAAATGTTGAAATTTCATCATTATAGACCATTTTGGGATCGTTCGACAGGTCATCGTTTTTCATCCGAAAATTGATTTTTTGGACTGTACCAAAAATGATTCAAAATGTCAATTGGATCATGCCTCATGTTGAATAACCACTTTTTAAACCCTCACAGTGACAACAATTGCCATTTTTACAGAGTTTTGCTTACTCAAAAGCTTCCATTTTGACCCGTTTCAGGCACAGAAATGACTTTAAACACACTTATTATAGTTGACAAAGTCATAATTCACATCCAACAGTCATTTAGAGTCAAAAGATTAAATGTTAAAATTTCATCATTATAGACCATTTTGGGATCGTTCGACAGGTCCGGAGTCATCGTTTTTCATCCGAAAATTGATTTTTTGGACTGTACCAAAAATGATTCAAAATGTCAATTGGATCATGCCTCATGTTGAATAACCACTTTTTAAACCCTCACAGTGACCAAAATTGCCATTTTTACAGAGTTTTGCTTACTCAAAAGCTTCAATTTTGACCCGTTTCAGGCACAGAAATGACTTTAAACCCACTTATTTTAGTTGACAAAGTCATAATTCACATCCAACAGTAATTTAGAGTCAAAAGATTAAATGTTAAAATTTCATCATTATAGACCATTTTGGGATCGTTCGACAGGTCCGGAGTCATCGTTTTTCATCCGAAAATTGATTTTTTGGACTGTACCAAAAATGATTCAAAATGTCAATTGGATCATGCCTCATGTTGAATAACCACTTTTTAAACCCTCACAGTGACCAAAATTGCCATTTTTACAGAGTTTTGCTTACTCAAAAGCTTCCATTTTGACCCGTTTCAGGCACAGAAATGACTTTAAACACACTTATTCTAGTTGACAAAGTCATAATTCACATCCAACAGTCATTTAGAGTCAAAAGATTAAATGTTGAAATTTCATCATTATAGACCATTTTGGGATCGTTCGACGGGTCCGGAGTCATCGTTTTTCATCCGAAAATTGATTTTTTGGACTGTACCAAAAATGATTCAAAATGTCAATTGGATCATGCCTCATGTTGAATAACCACTTTTTAAACCCTCACAGTCCAAAATTGCCATTTTTACAGAGTTTTGCTTGCTCAAAAGCTTCTATTTTGACCCGTTTCAGGCACAGAAATGACTTTAAACACAATTATTCTAGTTGACAAAGTCATAATTCACATCCAACAGTAATTTAGAGTCAAAAGATTAAATGTTGAAATTTCATCATTATAGACCATTTTGGGATCGTTCGACAGGTCCGGAGTCATAGTTTTCATCCGAAAATTGATTTTTTGGCTGTACCAAAAATGATTCAAAATGTCAATGGGATCATGCCTAATGTTGAATAACCACTTTTTAAACCCTCACAGTGACCAAAATTGCCATTTTTACAGAGTTTTGCTTACTCAAAAGCTTCAATTTTGACCCGTTTCAGGCACAGAAATGACTTTAAACACACTTATTTTAGTTGACAAAGTCATAATTCACATCCAACAGTAATTTAGAGTCAAAAGATTAAATGTTAAAATTTCATCATTATAGACCATTTTGGGATCGTTCGACAGGTCCGGAGTCATCGTTTTCCATCCGAAAATTGATTTTTTGGACTGTACCAAAAATGATTCAAAATGTCAATTGGATCATGCCTCATGTTGAATAACCACTTTTTAAACCTTCACAGTGACCAAAATTGCCATTTTTACAGAGTTTTGCTTACTCAAACGCTTCCATTTTGACCCGTTTCAGGCACAGAAATGACTTTGAACACACATATTCTAGTTGACAAAGTCATAATTCACATCCTACAGTAATTTAGAGTCAAAAGATTAAATGTTGAAATTTCATCATTATAGACCATTTTGGTATCGTTCGACAGGTCCGGAGTCATCGTTTTTCATCCGAAAATTTATTTTTTGGACTGTACCAAAAATGATTCAAAATGTCAATTGGAACATGCCTCATGTTGAATAACCACTTTTTAAACCCTCACAGTGACCAAAATTGCCATTTTTACAGAGTTTTGCTAACTCAAAAGCTTCAATTTTGACCCGTTTCAGGCACAGAAATGACTTTAAACACACTTATTTTAGTTGACAAAGTCATAATTCACATCCAACAGTCATTTAGAGTCAAAAGATTAAATGTTGAAATTTCATCATTATAGACCATTTTGGGATCGTTCGACAGGTCATCGTTTTTCATCCGAAAATTGATTTTTTGGACTGTACCAAAAATGATTCAAAATGTCAATTGGATCATGCCTCATGTTGAATAACCACTTTTTAAACCCTCACAGTGACCAAAATTGCCATTTTTACAGATTTTTGCTAACTCAAAAGCTTCAATTTTGACCCGTTTCAGGCACAGAAATGACTTTAAACACACTTATTTTAGTTGACAAAGTCATAATTCACATCCAACAGTCATTTAGAGTCAAAAGATTAAATGTTGAAATTTCATCATTATAGACCATTTTGGGATCGTTCGACAGGTCCGGAGTCATCGTTTTTCATCCGAAAATTGATTTTTTGGACTGTACCAAAAATGATTCAAAATGTCAATTGGATCATGCCTCATGTTGAATAACCACTTTTTAAACCCTCACAGTGACAAAAATTGCCATTTTTACAGAGTTTTGCTTACTCAAAAGCTTCTATTTTGACCCGTTTCAGGCACAGAAATGACTGTAAACACACTTATTCTAGTTGACAAAGTCATAATTCACATCCAACAGTCATTTAGAGTCAAAAGATTAAATGTTGAAATTTCATCATTATAGACCATTTTGGGATCGTTCGACAGGTCCGGAGTCATCATTTTTCTTCCGAAAATTGATTTTTTGGACTGTACCAAAAATGATTCAACATGTCAATTGGATCATGCCTCATGTTGAATAACCACTTTTTAAACCCTCACAATGACCAAAATTGCCATTTTTACAGAGTTTTGCTTACTCAAAAGCTTCCATTTTGACCCGTTTCAGGCACAGAAATGACTGTAAACACACTTATTCTAGTTGACAAAGTCATAATTCACATCCAACAATCATTTAGAGTCAAAAGATTAAATGTTAAAATTTCATCATTATAGACCATTTTGGGATCGTTCGACAGGTCCGGAGTCATCGTTTTTCATCCGAAAATTGATTTTTTGGACTGTACCAAAAATGATTCAAAATGTCAATTGGATCATGCCTCATGTTGAATAACCACTTTTTAAACCGTCACAGTGACCAAAATTGCCATTTTTACAGAGTTTTGCTTACTCAAAAGCTTCCATTTTGACCCGTTTCAGGCACAGAAATGACTTTAAACACACTTATTCTAGTTGACAAAGTCATAATTCACATCCAACAGTAATTTAGAGTCAAAAGATTAAATGTTGAAATTTCATCATATAGACCATTTTGGGATCGTTCGACAGGTCCGGAGTCATCGTTTTTCATCCGAAAATTGATTTTTTGGACTGTACCAAAAATGATTCAAAATGTCAATTGGATCATGCCTCATGTTGAATAACCACTTTTTAAACCCTCACAGTGACCAAAATTGCCATTTTTACAGAGTTTTGCTTACTCAAAAGCTTCAATTTTGACCCGTTTCAGGCACAGAAATGACTTTAAACACACTTATTTTAGTTGACAAAGTCATAATTCACATCCAACAGTAATTTAGAGTCAAAAGATTAAATGTTAAAATTTTATCATTATAGACCATTTTGGGATCGTTCGAAAGGTCCGGAGTCATCGTTTTTCATCCGAAAATTGATTTTTTGGACTGTACCAAAAATGATTCAAAATGTCAATTGGATCATGCCTCATGTTGAATAACCACTTTTTAAACCCTCACAATGACCAAAATTGCCATTTTTACGGAGTTTTGCTTACTCAAAAGCTTCCATTTTGACCCATTTCAGGCATAGGAATGACTTTAAACACACTTATTCTAGTTGACAAAGTCATAATTCACATCCAACAGTAATTTAGAGTCAAAAGATTAAATGTTGAAATTTTATCCATATTGACCATTTTGGGATCGTTCGACAGGTCCAGAGTCATCGTTTTTCATCCGAAAATTGATTTTTTGGACTGTACCAAAAATGATTCAAAATGTCAATTGGATCTTGCCTCATGTTGAATAACCACTTTTTAAACCCTCACAGTGACCAAAATTGCCATTTTTACAGAGTTTTGCTTGCTCAAAAGCTTCCATTTTGACCCGTTTCAGGCACAGAAGTGACTTTAAACACAATTATTCTAGTTGACAAAGTCATAATTCACATCCAACAGTAATTTAGAGTCAAAAGATTAAATGTTGAAATTTCATAATTATAGACCATTTTGGGATCGTTCGACAGGTCCGGAGTCATCGTTTTTCACCTGAAAATTGATTTTTTGGACTGTACCAAAAATGATTCAAAATGTCAATTGGATCATGCCTCATGTTGAATAACCACTTTTTAAACCCTCACAGTGACCAAAATTGCCATTTTTACAGAGTTTTGCTTACTCAAAAGCTTCCATTTTGACCCGTTTCAGGCACAGAAATGACTTTAAACACACTTATTCTAGTTGACAAAGTCATAATTCACATCAAACAATCATTTTGAGTCAAAAGATTAAATGTTAAAATTTCATCATTATAGACCATTTTGGGATCGTTCGACAGGTCCGGAGTCATCGTTTTTCATCCGAAAATTGATTTTTTGGACTGTACCAAAAATGATTCAAAATGTCAATTGGATCATGCCTCATGTTGAATAACCACTTTTTAAACCCTCACAGTGACCAAAATTGCCATTTTTACAGAGTTTTGCTTACTCAAAAGCTTCCATTTCGACCCGTTTCAGGCACAGAAATGACTTTAAACACACTTATTCTAGTTGACAAAGTCATAATTCACATCCAACAGTCATTTAGAGTCAAAAGATTAAATGTTGAAATGTCATCATTATAGACCATTTTGGGATCGTTCGATAGGTCCGGAGTCATCGTTTTTCATCCGAAAATTGATTTTTTGGACTGTACCAAAAATGATTCAAAATGTCAATTGGATCATGCCTCATGTTGAATAACCACTTTTTAAACCCTCACAGTGACCAAAATTGCCATTTTTACAGAGTTTTGCTTGCTCAAAAGCTTCCATTTTGACCCGTTTCAGGCACAGAAATGACTGTAAACACACTTATTCTAGTTGACAAAGTCATAATTCACATCCAACAGTCATTTAGAGTCAAAAGATTAAATGTTGAAATTTCATCATTATAGACCATTTTGGGATCGTTCGACAGGTCCGGAGTCATCGTTTTTCATCCGAAAATTGATTTTTTGGACTGTACCAAAAATGATTCAAAATGTCAATTGGATCATGCCTCATGTTGAATAACCACTTTTTAAACCCTCACAGTGACCAAAATTGCCATTTTTACAGAGTTTTGCTTGCTCAAAAGCTTCCATTTTGACCCGTTTCAGGCACAGAAATGACTTTAAACACAATTATTCTAGTTGACAAAGTCATAATTCGCATCCAACAGTAATTTAGAGTCAAAAGATTAAATGTTGAAATGTCCTCATTATAGACCATTTTGGGATCGTTCGAAAGGTCCGGAGTCATCGTTTTTCATCCGAAAATGGATTTTTTGGCTGTACCAAAAATGATTCAAAATGTCAATTGGATCATGCCTCATGTTGAATAACCACTTTTTAAACCCTCACAGTGACCAAAATTGCCATTTTTACAGAGTTTTGCTTACTCAAAAGCTTCAATTTTGACCCGTTTCAGGCACAGAAATGACTTTAAACACACTTATTTTAGTTGACAAAGTCATAATTCACATCCAACAGTAATTTAGAGTCAAAAGATTAAATGTTAAAATTTCATCATTATAGACCATTTTGGGATCGTTCGACAGGTCCGGAGTCATCGTTTTTCATCCGAAAATTGATTTTTTGGACTGTACCAAAAATGATTCAAAATGTCAATTGGATCATGCCTCATGTTGAATAACCACTTTTTAAACCCTCACAGTGACCAAAATTGCCATTTTTACAGAGTTTTGCTAACTCAAAAGCTTCAATTTTGACCCGTTTCAGGCACAGAAATGACTTTAAACACACTTATTTTAGTTGACAAAAACATAATTCACATCCAACAGTCATTTAGAGTCAAAAGATTAAATGTTGAAATTTCATCATTATAGACCATTTTGGGATCGTTCGACAGGTCATCGTTTTTCATCCGAAAATTGATTTTTTGGACTGTACCAAAAATGATTCAAAATGTCAATTGGATCATGCCTCATGTTGAATAACCACTTTTTAAACCCTCACAGTGACAACAATTGCCATTTTTACAGAGTTTTGCTTACTCAAAAGCTTCCATTTTGACCCGTTTCAGGCACAGAAATGACTTTAAACACACTTATTATAGTTGACAAAGTCATAATTCACACCCAACAGTCATTTAGAGTCAAAAGATTAAATGTTAAAATTTCATCATTATAGACCATTTTGGGATCGTTCGACAGGTCTGGAGTCATCGTTTTTCATCCGAAAATAGATTTTTTGGACTGTACCAAAAATGATTCAAAATGTCAATTGGATCATGCCTCATGTTGAATAACCACTTTTTAAACCGTCACAGTGACCAAAATTGCCATTTTTACAGAGTTTTGCTTACTCAAAAGCTTCCATTTTGACCCGTTTCAGGCACAGAAATGACTTTAAACACACTTATTCTAGTTGACAAAGTCATAATTCACATCCAACAGTAATACAGAGTCAAAAGATTAAATGTTGAAATTTCATCATATAGACCATTTTGGGATCGTTCGACAGGTCTGGAGTCATCGTTTTTCATCCGAAATTGATTTTTTGGACTGTACCAAAAATGATTCAAAACGTCAATTGGATCATGCCTCATGTTGAATAACCACTTTTTAAACCCTCACAGTGACCAAAATTGCCATTTTTACAGAGTTTTGCTTACTCAAAAGCTTCAATTTTGACCCGTTTCAGGCACAGAAATGAATTTAAACACACTTATTTTAGTTGACAAAGTCATAATTCACATCCAACAGTAATTAAGAGTCAAAAGATTAAATGTTAAAATTTCATCATTATAGACCATTTTGGGATCGTTCGACAGGTCCGGAGTCATCGTTTTTCATCCGAAAATTGATTTTTTGGACTGTACCAAAAATGATTCAAAATGTCAATTGTATCATGCCTCATGTTGAATAACCACTTTTTAAACCCTCACAGTGACCAAAATTGCCATTTTTACAGAGTTTTGCTTACTCAAAAGCTTCAATTTTGACCCGTTTCAGGCACAGAAATGACTTTAAACACACTTATTTTAGTTGACAAAGTCCTAATTCACATCCAACAGTAATTTAGAGTCAAAAGATTAAATGTTAAAATTTCATCATTATAGACCATTTTGGGATCGTTCGACAGGTCCGGAGTCATCGTTTTTCATCCGAAAATTGATTTTTTGGACTGTACCAAAAATGATTCAAAATGTCAATTGGATCATGCCTCATGTTGAATAACCACTTTTTAAACCCTCACAGTGACCAAAATTGCCATTTTTACAGAGTTTTGCTTACTCAAAGCTTCCATTTTGACCCGTTTCAGGCACAGAAATGACTTTAAACACACTTATTCTAGTTGACAAAGTCATAATTCACATCCAACAGTAATTTAGAGTCAAAAGATTAAATGTTAAAATTTCATCATTATAGACCATTTTGGGATCGTTCGAAAGGTCCGGAGTCATCGTTTTTCATCCGAAAATTGATTTTTTGGACTGTACCAAAAATGATTCAAAATGTCAATTGGATCATGCCTCATGTTGAATAACCACTTTTTAAACCCTCACAATGACCAAAATTGCCATTTTTACGGAGTTTTGCTTACTCAAAAGCTTCCATTTTGACCCATTTCAGGCACAGGAATGACTTTAAACACACTTATTCTAGTTGACAAAGTCATAATTCACATCCAACAGTAATTTAGAGTCAAAAGATTAAATGTTGAAATTTTATCCATATTGACCATTTTGGGATCGTTCGACAGGTCCAGAGTCATCGTTTTTCATCCGAAAATTGATTTTTTGGACTGTACCAAAAATGATTCAAAATGTCAATTGGATCTTGCCTCATGTTGAATAACCACTTTTTAAACCCTCACAGTGACCAAAATTGCCATTTTTACAGAGTTTTGCTTGCTCAAAAGCTTCCATTTTGACCCGTTTCAGGCACAGAAGTGACTTTAAACACAATTATTCTAGTTGACAAAGTCATAATTCACATCCAACAGTAATTTAGAGTCAAAAGATTAAATGTTGAAATTTCATAATTATAGACCATTTTGGGATCGTTCGACAGGTCCGGAGTCATCGTTTTTCATCCGAAAATTGATTTTTTGGACTGTACCAAAAATGATTCAAAATGTCAATTGGATCATGCCTCATGTTGAATAACCACTTTTTAAACCCTCACAGTGACCAAAATTGCCATTTTTACAGAGTTTTGCTTACTCAAAAGCTTCCATTTCGACCCGTTTCAGGCACAGAAATGACTTTAAACACACTTATTCTAGTTGACAAAGTCATAATTCACATCCAACAGTCATTTAGAGTCAAAAGATTAAATGTTGAAATGTCATCATTATAGACCATTTTGGGATCGTTCGACAGGTCCGGAGTCATCGTTTTTCATCCGAAAATTGATTTTTTGGACTGTACCAAAAATGATTCAAAATGTCAATTGGATCATGCCTCATGTTGAATAACCACTTTTTAAACCCTCACAGTGACCAAAATTGCCATTTTTACAGAGTTTTGCTTACTCAAAAGCTTCCATTTTGACCCGTTTCAGGCACAGAAATGACTTTAAACACACTTATTCTAGTTGACAAAGTCATAATTCACATCCAACAGTCATTTAGAGTCAAAAGATTAAATGTTGAAATTTCATCATTATAGACCATTTTGGGATCGTTCGACGGGTCCGGAGTCATCGTTTTTCATCCGAAAATTGATTTTTTGGACTGTACCAAAAATGATTCAAAATGTCAATTGGATCATGCCTCATGTTGAATAACCACTTTTTAAACCCTCACAGTCCAAAATTGCCATTTTTACAGAGTTTTGCTTGCTCAAAAGCTTCTATTTTGACCCGTTTCAGGCACAGAAATAACTTTAAACACAATTATTCTAGTTGACAAAGTCATAATTCACATCCAACAGTAATTTAGAGTCAAAAGATTAAATGTTGAAATTTCATCATTATAGACCATTTTGGGATCGTTCGACAGGTCCGGAGTCATCGTTTTTCATCCGAAAATTTATTTTTTGGACTGTACCAAAAATGATTCAAAATGTCAATTGGAACATGCCTCATGTTGAATAACCACTTTTTAAACCCTCACAGTGACCAAAATTGCCATTTTTACAGAGTTTTGCTAACTCAAAAGCTTCAATTTTGACCCGTTTCAGGCACAGAAATGACTTTAAACACACTTATTTTAGTTGACAAAGTCATAATTCACATCCAACAGTCATTTAGAGTCAAAAGATTAAATGTTGAAATTTCATCATTATAGACCATTTTGGGATCGTTCGACAGGTCATCGTTTTTCATCCGAAAATTGATTTTTTGGACTGTACCAAAAATGATTCAAAATGTCAATTGGATCATGCCTCATGTTGAATAACCACTTTTTAAACCCTCACAGTGACAACAATTGCCATTTTTACAGAGTTTTGCTTACTCAAAAGCTTCCATTTTGACCCGTTTCAGGCACAGAAATGACTTTAAACACACTTATTATAGTTGACAAAGTCATAATTCACATCCAACAGTCATTTAGAGTCAAAAGATTAAATGTTAAAATTTCATCATTATAGACCATTTTGGGATCGTTCGACAGGTCCGGAGTCATCGTTTTTCATCCGAAAATTGATTTTTTGGACTGTACCAAAAATGATTCAAAATGTCAATTGGATCATGCCTCATGTTGAATAACCACTTTTTAAACCGTCACAGTGACCAAAATTGCCATTTTTACAGAGTTTTGCTTACTCAAAAGCTTCCATTTCGACCCGTTTCAGGCACAGAAATGACTTTAAACACACTTATTCTAGTTGACAAAGTCATAATTCACATCCAACAGTAATACAGAGTCAAAAGATTAAATGTTGAAATTTCATCATATAGACCATTTTGGGATCGTTCGACAGGTCTGGAGTCATCGTTTTTCATCCGAAAATTGATTTTTTGGACTGTACCAAAAATGATTCAAAATGTCAATTGGATCATGCCTCATGTTGAATAACCACTTTTTAAACCCTCACAGTGACCAAAATTGCCATTTTTACAGAGTTTTATTTACTCAAAAGCTTCCATTTTGACCCGTTTCAGGCACAGAAATGACTTTAAACACAATTATTCTAGTTGACAAAGTCATACTTCACATCCAACAGTAATTTAGAGTCAAAAGATTAAATGTTGAAATTTCATCATTATAGACCATTTTGGGATCGTTCGACAGGTCCGGAGTCATCGTTTTTCACCTGAAAATTGATTTTTTGGACTGTACCAAAAATGATTCAAAATGTCAATTGGATCATGCCTCATGTTGAATAACCACTTTTTAAACCCTCACAGTGACCAAAATTGCCATTTTTACAGAGTTTTGCTTACTCAAAAGCTTCCATTTTGACCCGTTTCAGGCACAGAAATGACTTTAAACACACTTATTCTAGTTGACAAAGTCATAATTCACATCCAACAGTCATTTAGAGTCAAAAGATTAAATGTTAAAATTTCATCATTATAGACCATTTTGGGATCGTTCGACAGGTCCGGAGTCATCGTTTTTCATCCGAAAATTGATTTTTTGGACTGTACCAAAAATGATTCAAAATGTGAATTGGATCATGCCTCGTGTTGAATAACCACTTTTTAAACCCTCACAGTGACCAAAATTGCCATTTTTACAGAGTTTTGCTTGCTCAAAAGCTTCCATTTTGACCCGTTTCAGGCACAGAAATGACTTTAAACACAATTATTCTAGTTGACAAAGTCATAATTCACATCCAACAGTAATTTAGAGTCAAAAGATTAAATGTTGAAATTTCATAATTATAGACCATTTTGGGATCGTTCGACAGGTCCGGAGTCATCGTTTTTCATCCGAAAATTGATTTTTTGGACTGTACCAAAAATGATTTAAAATGTCAATTGGATCATGCCTCATGTTGAATAACCACTTTTTAAACCCTCACAGTGACCAAAATTGCCATTTTTACAGAGTTTTGCTTACTCAAAAGCTTCCATTTTGACCCGTTTCAGGCACAGAAATGACTTTAAACACACTTATTCTAGTTGACAAAGTCATAATTCACATCAAACAATCATTTAGAGTCAAAAGATTAAATGTTAAAATTTCATCATTATAGACCATTTTGGGATCGTTCGACAGGTCCGGAGTCATCGTTTTTCATCCGAAAATTGATTTTTTGGACTGTACCAAAAATGATTCAAAATGTCAATTGGATCATGCCTCATGTTGAATAACCACTTTTTAAACCCTCACAGTGACCAAAATTGCCATTTTTACAGAGTTTTGCTTACTCAAAAGCTTCCATTTTGACCCGTTTCAGGCACAGAAATGACTTTAAACACACTTATTCTAGTTGACAAAGTCATAATTCACATCCAACAGTCATTTAGAGTCAAAAGATTAAATGTTGAAATGTCATCATTATAGACCATTTTGGTATCGCTCGACAGGTCCGGAGTCATTGTTTTTCATCCGAAAATTGATTTTTTGGACTGTACCAAAAATGATTCAAAATGTCAATTGGATCATGCCTCATGTTGAATAACCACTTTTTAAACCCTCACAGTGACCAAAATTGCCATTTTTACAGATTTTTGCTAACTCAAAAGCTTCAATTTTGACCCGTTTCAGGCACAGAAATGACTTTAAACACACTTATTTTAGTTGACAAAGTCATAATTCACATCCAACAGTCATTTAGAGTCAAAAGATTAAATGTTGAAATTTCATCATTATAGACCATTTTGGGATCGTTCGACAGGTCCGGAGTCATCGTTTTTCATCCGAAAATTGATTTTTTGGACTGTACCAAAAATGATTCAAAATGTCAATTGGATCATGCCTCATGTTGAATAACCACTTTTTAAACCCTCACAGTGACAAAAATTGCCATTTTTACAGAGTTTTGCTTACTCAAAAGCTTCTATTTTGACCCGTTTCAGGCACAGAAATGACTGTAAACACACTTATTCTAGTTGACAAAGTCATAATTCACATCCAACAGTCATTTAGAGTCAAAAGATTAAATGTTGAAATTTCATCATTATAGACCATTTTGGGATCGTTCGACAGGTCCGGAGTCATCATTTTTCTTCCGAAAATTGATTTTTTGGACTGTACCAAAAATGATTCAACATGTCAATTGGATCATGCCTCATGTTGAATAACCACTTTTTAAACCCTCACAATGACCAAAATTGCCATTTTTACAGAGTTTTGCTTACTCAAAAGCTTCCATTTTGACCCGTTTCAGGCACAGAAATGACTGTAAACACACTTATTCTAGTTGACAAAGTCATAATTCACATCCAACAATCATTTAGAGTCAAAAGATTAAATGTTAAAATTTCATCATTATAGACCATTTTGGGATCGTTCGACAGGTCCGGAGTCATCGTTTTTCATCCGAAAATTGATTTTTTGGACTGTACCAAAAATGATTCAAAATGTCAATTGGATCATGCCTCATGTTGAATAACCACTTTTTAAACCGTCACAGTGACCAAAATTGCCATTTTTACAGAGTTTTGCTTACTCAAAAGCTTCCATTTTGACCCGTTTCAGGCACAGAAATGACTTTAAACACACTTATTCTAGTTGACAAAGTCATAATTCACATCCAACAGTAATTTAGAGTCAAAAGATTAAATGTTGAAATTTCATCATATAGACCATTTTGGGATCGTTCGACAGGTCCGGAGTCATCGTTTTTCATCCGAAAATTGATTTTTTGGACTGTACCAAAAATGATTCAAAATGTCAATTGGATCATGCCTCATGTTGAATAACCACTTTTTAAACCCTCACAGTGACCAAAATTGCCATTTTTACAGAGTTTTGCTTACTCAAAAGCTTCAATTTTGACCCGTTTCAGGCACAGAAATGACTTTAAACACACTTATTTTAGTTGACAAAGTCATAATTCACATCCAACAGTAATTTAGAGTCAAAAGATTAAATGTTAAAATTTCATCATTATAGACCATTTTGGGATCGTTCGAAAGGTCCGGAGTCATCGTTTTTCATCCGAAAATTGATTTTTTGGACTGTACCAAAAATGATTCAAAATGTCAATTGGATCATGCCTCATGTTGAATAACCACTTTTTAAACCCTCACAATGACCAAAATTGCCATTTTTACGGAGTTTTGCTTACTCAAAAGCTTCCATTTTGACCCATTTCAGGCACAGGAATGGCTTTAAACACACTTATTCTAGTTGACAAAGTCATAATTCACATCCAACAGTAATTTAGAGTCAAAAGATTAAATGTTGAAATGTTATCCATATTGACCATTTTGGGATCGTTCGACAGGTCCAGAGTCATCGTTTTTCATCCGAAAATTGATTTTTTGGACTGTACCAAAAATGATTCAAAATGTCAATTGGATCTTGCCTCATGTTGAATAACCACTTTTTAAACCCTCACAGTGACCAAAATTGCCATTTTTACAGAGTTTTGCTTGCTCAAAAGCTTCCATTTTGACCCGTTTCAGGCACAGAAGTGACTTTAAACACAATTATTCTAGTTGACAAAGTCATAATTCACATCCAACAGTAATTTAGAGTCAAAAGATTAAATGTTGAAATTTCATAATTATAGACCATTTTGGGATCGTTCGACAGGTCCGGAGTCATCGTTTTTCATCCGAAAATTGATTTTTTGGACTGTACCAAAAATGATTCAAAATGTCAATTGGATCATGCCTCATGTTGAATAACCACTTTTTAAACCCTCACAGTGACCAAAATTGCCATTTTTACAGAGTTTTGCTTACTCAAAAGCTTCCATTTCGACCCGTTTCAGGCACAGAAATGACTTTAAACACACTTATTCTAGTTGACAAAGTCATAATTCACATCCAACAGTCATTTAGAGTCAAAAGATTAAATGTTGAAATGTCCTCATTATAGACCATTTTGGGATCGTTCGAAAGGTCCGGAGTCATCGTTTTTCATCCGAAAATGGATTTTTTGGCTGTACCAAAAATGATTCAAAATGTCAATTGGATCATGCCTCATGTTGAATAACCACTTTTTAAACCCTCACAGTGACCAAAATTGCCATTTTTACAGAGTTTTGCTTACTCAAAAGCTTCAATTTTGACCCGTTTCAGGCACAGAAATGACTTTAAACACACTTATTTTAGTTGACAAAGTCATAATTCACATCCAACAGTAATTTAGAGTCAAAAGATTAAATGTTAAAATTTCATCATTATAGACCATTTTGGGATCGTTCGACAGGTCCGGAGTCATCGTTTTTCATCCGAAAATTGATTTTTTGGACTGTACCAAAAATGATTCAAAATGTCAATTTGATCATGCCTCATGTTGAATAACCACTTTTTAAACCCTCACAGTGACCAAAATTGCCATTTTTACAGAGTTTTGCTAACTCAAAAGCTTCAATTTTGACCCGTTTCAGGCACAGAAATGACTTTAAACACACTTATTTTAGTTGACAAAAACATAATTCACATCCAACAGTCATTTAGAGTCAAAAGATTAAATGTTGAAATTTCATCATTATAGACCATTTTGGGATCGTTCGACAGGTCATCGTTTTTCATCCGAAAATTGATTTTTTGGACTGTACCAAAAATGATTCAAAATGTCAATTGGATCATGCCTCATGTTGAATAACCACTTTTTAAACCCTCACAGTGACAACAATTGCCATTTTTACAGAGTTTTGCTTACTCAAAAGCTTCCATTTTGACCCGTTTCAGGCACAGAAATGACTTTAAACACACTTATTATAGTTGACAAAGTCATAATTCACACCCAACAGTCATTTAGAGTCAAAAGATTAAATGTTAAAATGTCATCATTATAGACCATTTTGGGATCGTTCGACAGGTCCGGAGTCATCGTTTTTCATCCGAAAATTGATTTTTTGGACTGTACCAAAAATGATTCAAAATGTCAATTGGATCATGCCTCATGTTGAATAACCACTTTTTAAACCGTCACAGTGACCAAAATTGCCATTTTTACAGAGTTTTGCTTACTCAAAAGCTTCCATTTTGACCCGTTTCAGGCACAGAAATGACTTTAAACACACTTATTCTAGTTGACAAAGTCATAATTCACATCCAACAGTAATACAGAGTCAAAAGATTAAATGTTGAAATTTCATCATATAGACCATTTTGGGATCGTTCGACAGGTCTGGAGTCATCGTTTTTCATCCGAAATTGATTTTTTGGACTGTACCAAAAATGATTCAAAACGTCAATTGGATCATGCCTCATGTTGAATAACCACTTTTTAAACTCTCACAGTGACCAAAATTGCCATTTTTACAGAGTTTTGCTTACTCAAAAGCTTCAATTTTGACCCGTTTCAGGCACAGAAATGAATTTAAACACACTTATTTTAGTTGACAAAGTCATAATTCACATCCAACAGTAATTAAGAGTCAAAAGATTAAATGTTAAAATTTCATCATTATAGACCATTTTGGGATCGTTCGACAGGTCCGGAGTCATCGTTTTTCATCCGAAAATTGATTTTTTGGACTGTACCAAAAATGATTCAAAATGTCAATTGGATCATGCCTCATGTTGAATAACCACTTTTTAAACCCTCACAGTGACCAAAATTGCCATTTTTACAGAGTTTTGCTTACTCAAAAGCTTCAATTTTGACCCGTTTCAGGCACAGAAATGACTTTAAACACACTTATTTTAGTTGACAAAGTCCTAATTCACATCCAACAGTAATTTAGAGTCAAAAGATTAAATGTTAAAATTTCATCATTATAGACCATTTTGGGATCGTTCGACAGGTCCGGAGTCATCGTTTTTCATCCGAAAATTGATTTTTTGGACTGTACCAAAAATGATTCAAAATGTCAATTGGATCATGCCTCATGTTGAATAACCACTTTTTAAACCCTCACAGTGACCAAAATTGCCATTTTTACAGAGTTTTGCTTACTCAAAGCTTCCATTTTGACCCGTTTCAGGCACAGAAATGACTTTAAACACACTTATTCTAGTTGACAAAGTCATAATTCACATCCAACAGTAATTTAGAGTCAAAAGATTAAATGTTAAAATTTCATCATTATAGACCATTTTGGGATCGTTCGAAAGGTCCGGAGTCATCGTTTTTCATCCGAAAATTGATTTTTTGGACTGTACCAAAAATGATTCAAAATGTCAATTGGATCATGCCTCATGTTGAATAACCACTTTTTAAACCCTCACAATGACCAAAATTGCCATTTTTACGGAGTTTTGCTTACTCAAAAGCTTCCATTTTGACCCATTTCAGGCACAGGAATGACTTTAAACACACTTATTCTAGTTGACAAAGTCATAATTCACATCCAACAGTAATTTAGAGTCAAAAGATTAAATGTTGACATTTTATCCATATTGACCATTTTGGGATCGTTCGACAGGTCCAGAGTCATCGTTTTTCATCCGAAAATTGATTTTTTGGACTGTACCAAAAATGATTCAAAATGTCAATTGGATCTTGCCTCATGTTGAATAACCACTTTTTAAACCCTCACAGTGACCAAAATTGCCATTTTTACAGAGTTTTGCTTGCTCAAAAGCTTCCATTTTGACCCGTTTCAGGCACAGAAGTGACTTTAAACACAATTATTCTAGTTGACAAAGTCATAATTCACATCCAACAGTAATTTAGAGTCAAAAGATTAAATGTTGAAATTTCATAATTATAGACCATTTTGGGATCGTTCGACAGGTCCGGAGTCATCGTTTTTCATCCGAAAATTGATTTTTTGGACTGTACCAAAAATGATTCAAAATGTCAATTGGATCATGCCTCATGTTGAATAACCACTTTTTAAACCCTCACAGTGACCAAAATTGCCATTTTTACAGAGTTTTGCTTACTCAAAAGCTTCCATTTCGACCCGTTTCAGGCACAGAAATGACTTTAAACACACTTATTCTAGTTGACAAAGTCATAATTCACATCCAACAGTCATTTAGAGTCAAAAGATTAAATGTTGAAATGTCATCATTATAGACCATTTTGGGATCGTTCGACAGGTCCGGAGTCATCGTTTTTCATCCGAAAATTGATTTTTTGGACTGTACCAAAAATGATTCAAAATGTCAATTGGATCATGCCTCATGTTGAATAACCACTTTTTAAACCCTCACAGTGACCAAAATTGCCATTTTTACAGAGTTTTGCTTGCTCAAAAGCTTCCATTTTGACCCGTTTCAGGCACAGAAATGACTGTAAACACACTTATTCTAGTTGACAAAGTCATAATTCACATCCAACAGTCATTTAGAGTCAAAAGATTAAATGTTGAAATTTCATCATTATAGACCATTTTGGGATCGTTCGACAGGTCCGGAGTCATCGTTTTTCATCCGAAAATTGATTTTTTGGACTGTACCAAAAATGATTCAAAATGTCAATTGGATCATGCCTCATGTTGAATAACCACTTTTTAAACCCTCACAGTGACCAAAATTGCCATTTTTACAGAGTTTTGCTTACTCAAAAGCTTCCATTTTGACCCGTTTCAGGCACAGAAATGACTTTAAACACACTTATTCTAGTTGACAAAGTCATAATTCACATCAAACAATCATTTAGAGTCAAAAGATTAAATGTTAAAATTTCATCATTATAGACCATTTTGGGATCGTTCGACAGGTCCGGAGTCATCGTTTTTCATCCGAAAATTGATTTTTTGGACTGTACCAAAAATGATTCAAAATGTCAATTGGATCATGCCTCATGTTGAATAACCACTTTTTAAACCCTCACAGTGACCAAAATTGCCATTTTTACAGAGTTTTGCTTACTCAAAAGCTTCCATTTTGACCCGTTTCAGGCACAGAAATGACTTTAAACACACTTATTCTAGTTGACAAAGTCATAATTCACATCCAACAGTCATTTAGAGTCAAAAGATTAAATGTTGAAATGTCATCATTATAGACCATTTTGGTATCGCTCGACAGGTCCGGAGTCATTGTTTTTCATCCGAAAATTGATTTTTTGGACTGTACCAAAAATGATTCAAAATGTCAATTGGATCATGCCTCATGTTGAATAACCACTTTTTAAACCCTCACAGTGACCAAAATTGCCATTTTTACAGATTTTTGCTAACTCAAAAGCTTCAATTTTGACCCGTTTCAGGCACAGAAATGACTTTAAACACACTTATTTTAGTTGACAAAGTCATAATTCACATCCAACAGTCATTTAGAGTCAAAAGATTAAATGTTGAAATTTCATCATTATAGACCATTTTGGGATCGTTCGACAGGTCCGGAGTCATCGTTTTTCATCCGAAAATTGATTTTTTGGACTGTACCAAAAATGATTCAAAATGTCAATTGGATCATGCCTCATGTTGAATAACCACTTTTTAAACCCTCACAGTGACAAAAATTGCCATTTTTACAGAGTTTTGCTTACTCAAAAGCTTCTATTTTGACCCGTTTCAGGCACAGAAATGACTGTAAACACACTTATTCTAGTTGACAAAGTCATAATTCACATCCAACAGTCATTTAGAGTCAAAAGATTAAATGTTGAAATTTCATCATTATAGACCATTTTGGGATCGTTCGACAGGTCCGGAGTCATCATTTTTCTTCCGAAAATTGATTTTTTGGACTGTACCAAAAATGATTCAACATGTCAATTGGATCATGCCTCATGTTGAATAACCACTTTTTAAACCCTCACAATGACCAAAATTGCCATTTTTACAGAGTTTTGCTTACTCAAAAGCTTCCATTTTGACCCGTTTCAGGCACAGAAATGACTGTAAACACACTTATTCTAGTTGACAAAGTCATAATTCACATCCAACAATCATTTAGAGTCAAAAGATTAAATGTTAAAATTTCATCATTATAGACCATTTTGGGATCGTTCGACAGGTCCGGAGTCATCGTTTTTCATCCGAAAATTGATTTTTTGGACTGTACCAAAAATGATTCAAAATGTCAATTGGATCATGCCTCATGTTGAATAACCACTTTTTAAACCGTCACAGTGACCAAAATTGCCATTTTTACAGAGTTTTGCTTACTCAAAAGCTTCCATTTTGACCCGTTTCAGGCACAGAAATGACTTTAAACACACTTATTCTAGTTGACAAAGTCATAATTCACATCCAACAGTAATTTAGAGTCAAAAGATTAAATGTTGAAATTTCATCATATAGACCATTTTGGGATCGTTCGACAGGTCCGGAGTCATCGTTTTTCATCCGAAAATTGATTTTTTGGACTGTACCAAAAATGATTCAAAATGTCAATTGGATCATGCCTCATGTTGAATAACCACTTTTTAAACCCTCACAGTGACCAAAATTGCCATTTTTACAGAGTTTTGCTTACTCAAAAGCTTCAATTTTGACCCGTTTCAGGCACAGAAATGACTTTAAACACACTTATTTTAGTTGACAAAGTCATAATTCACATCCAACAGTAATTTAGAGTCAAAAGATTAAATGTTAAAATTTCATCATTATAGACCATTTTGGGATCGTTCGAAAGGTCCGGAGTCATCGTTTTTCATCCGAAAATTGATTTTTTGGACTGTACCAAAAATGATTCAAAATGTCAATTGGATCATGCCTCATGTTGAATAACCACTTTTTAAACCCTCACAATGACCAAAATTGCCATTTTTACGGAGTTTTGCTTACTCAAAAGCTTCCATTTTGACCCATTTCAGGCACAGGAATGGCTTTAAACACACTTATTCTAGTTGACAAAGTCATAATTCACATCCAACAGTAATTTAGAGTCAAAAGATTAAATGTTGAAATGTTATCCATATTGACCATTTTGGGATCGTTCGACAGGTCCAGAGTCATCGTTTTTCATCCGAAAATTGATTTTTTGGACTGTACCAAAAATGATTCAAAATGTCAATTGGATCTTGCCTCATGTTGAATAACCACTTTTTAAACCCTCACAGTGACCAAAATTGCCATTTTTACAGAGTTTTGCTTGCTCAAAAGCTTCCATTTTGACCCGTTTCAGGCACAGAAGTGACTTTAAACACAATTATTCTAGTTGACAAAGTCATAATTCACATCCAACAGTAATTTAGAGTCAAAAGATTAAATGTTGAAATTTCATAATTATAGACCATTTTGGGATCGTTCGACAGGTCCGGAGTCATCGTTTTTCATCCGAAAATTGATTTTTTGGACTGTACCAAAAATGATTCAAAATGTCAATTGGATCATGCCTCATGTTGAATAACCACTTTTTAAACCCTCACAGTGACCAAAATTGCCATTTTTACAGAGTTTTGCTTACTCAAAAGCTTCCATTTCGACCCGTTTCAGGCACAGAAATGACTTTAAACACACTTATTCTAGTTGACAAAGTCATAATTCACATCCAACAGTCATTTAGAGTCAAAAGATTAAATGTTGAAATGTCCTCATTATAGACCATTTTGGGATCGTTCGAAAGGTCCGGAGTCATCGTTTTTCATCCGAAAATGGATTTTTTGGCTGTACCAAAAATGATTCAAAATGTCAATTGGATCATGCCTCATGTTGAATAACCACTTTTTAAACCCTCACAGTGACCAAAATTGCCATTTTTACAGAGTTTTGCTTACTCAAAAGCTTCAATTTTGACCCGTTTCAGGCACAGAAATGACTTTAAACACACTTATTTTAGTTGACAAAGTCATAATTCACATCCAACAGTAATTTAGAGTCAAAAGATTAAATGTTAAAATTTCATCATTATAGACCATTTTGGGATCGTTCGACAGGTCCGGAGTCATCGTTTTTCATCCGAAAATTGATTTTTTGGACTGTACCAAAAATGATTCAAAATGTCAATTTGATCATGCCTCATGTTGAATAACCACTTTTTAAACCCTCACAGTGACCAAAATTGCCATTTTTACAGAGTTTTGCTAACTCAAAAGCTTCAATTTTGACCCGTTTCAGGCACAGAAATGACTTTAAACACACTTATTTTAGTTGACAAAAACATAATTCACATCCAACAGTCATTTAGAGTCAAAAGATTAAATGTTGAAATTTCATCATTATAGACCATTTTGGGATCGTTCGACAGGTCATCGTTTTTCATCCGAAAATTGATTTTTTGGACTGTACCAAAAATGATTCAAAATGTCAATTGGATCATGCCTCATGTTGAATAACCACTTTTTAAACCCTCACAGTGACAACAATTGCCATTTTTACAGAGTTTTGCTTACTCAAAAGCTTCCATTTTGACCCGTTTCAGGCACAGAAATGACTTTAAACACACTTATTATAGTTGACAAAGTCATAATTCACACCCAACAGTCATTTAGAGTCAAAAGATTAAATGTTAAAATGTCATCATTATAGACCATTTTGGGATCGTTCGACAGGTCCGGAGTCATCGTTTTTCATCCGAAAATTGATTTTTTGGACTGTACCAAAAATGATTCAAAATGTCAATTGGATCATGCCTCATGTTGAATAACCACTTTTTAAACCGTCACAGTGACCAAAATTGCCATTTTTACAGAGTTTTGCTTACTCAAAAGCTTCCATTTTGACCCGTTTCAGGCACAGAAATGACTTTAAACACACTTATTCTAGTTGACAAAGTCATAATTCACATCCAACAGTAATACAGAGTCAAAAGATTAAATGTTGAAATTTCATCATATAGACCATTTTGGGATCGTTCGACAGGTCTGGAGTCATCGTTTTTCATCCGAAATTGATTTTTTGGACTGTACCAAAAATGATTCAAAACGTCAATTGGATCATGCCTCATGTTGAATAACCACTTTTTAAACTCTCACAGTGACCAAAATTGCCATTTTTACAGAGTTTTGCTTACTCAAAAGCTTCAATTTTGACCCGTTTCAGGCACAGAAATGAATTTAAACACACTTATTTTAGTTGACAAAGTCATAATTCACATCCAACAGTAATTAAGAGTCAAAAGATTAAATGTTAAAATTTCATCATTATAGACCATTTTGGGATCGTTCGACAGGTCCGGAGTCATCGTTTTTCATCCGAAAATTGATTTTTTGGACTGTACCAAAAATGATTCAAAATGTCAATTGGATCATGCCTCATGTTGAATAACCACTTTTTAAACCCTCACAGTGACCAAAATTGCCATTTTTACAGAGTTTTGCTTACTCAAAAGCTTCAATTTTGACCCGTTTCAGGCACAGAAATGACTTTAAACACACTTATTTTAGTTGACAAAGTCCTAATTCACATCCAACAGTAATTTAGAGTCAAAAGATTAAATGTTAAAATTTCATCATTATAGACCATTTTGGGATCGTTCGACAGGTCCGGAGTCATCGTTTTTCATCCGAAAATTGATTTTTTGGACTGTACCAAAAATGATTCAAAATGTCAATTGGATCATGCCTCATGTTGAATAACCACTTTTTAAACCCTCACAGTGACCAAAATTGCCATTTTTACAGAGTTTTGCTTACTCAAAGCTTCCATTTTGACCCGTTTCAGGCACAGAAATGACTTTAAACACACTTATTCTAGTTGACAAAGTCATAATTCACATCCAACAGTAATTTAGAGTCAAAAGATTAAATGTTAAAATTTCATCATTATAGACCATTTTGGGATCGTTCGAAAGGTCCGGAGTCATCGTTTTTCATCCGAAAATTGATTTTTTGGACTGTACCAAAAATGATTCAAAATGTCAATTGGATCATGCCTCATGTTGAATAACCACTTTTTAAACCCTCACAATGACCAAAATTGCCATTTTTACGGAGTTTTGCTTACTCAAAAGCTTCCATTTTGACCCATTTCAGGCACAGGAATGACTTTAAACACACTTATTCTAGTTGACAAAGTCATAATTCACATCCAACAGTAATTTAGAGTCAAAAGATTAAATGTTGAAATTTTATCCATATTGACCATTTTGGGATCGTTCGACAGGTCCAGAGTCATCGTTTTTCATCCGAAAATTGATTTTTTGGACTGTACCAAAAATGATTCAAAATGTCAATTGGATCTTGCCTCATGTTGAATAACCACTTTTTAAACCCTCACAGTGACCAAAATTGCCATTTTTACAGAGTTTTGCTTGCTCAAAAGCTTCCATTTTGACCCGTTTCAGGCACAGAAGTGACTTTAAACACAATTATTCTAGTTGACAAAGTCATAATTCACATCCAACAGTAATTTAGAGTCAAAAGATTAAATGTTGAAATTTCATAATTATAGACCATTTTGGGATCGTTCGACAGGTCCGGAGTCATCGTTTTTCATCCGAAAATTGATTTTTTGGACTGTACCAAAAATGATTCAAAATGTCAATTGGATCATGCCTCATGTTGAATAACCACTTTTTAAACCCTCACAGTGACCAAAATTGCCATTTTTACAGAGTTTTGCTTACTCAAAAGCTTCCATTTCGACCCGTTTCAGGCACAGAAATGACTTTAAACACACTTATTCTAGTTGACAAAGTCATAATTCACATCCAACAGTCATTTAGAGTCAAAAGATTAAATGTTGAAATGTCATCATTATAGACCATTTTGGGATCGTTCGACAGGTCCGGAGTCATCGTTTTTCATCCGAAAATTGATTTTTTGGACTGTACCAAAAATGATTCAAAATGTCAATTGGATCATGCCTCATGTTGAATAACCACTTTTTAAACCCTCACAGTGACCAAAATTGCCATTTTTACAGAGTTTTGCTTGCTCAAAAGCTTCCATTTTGACCCGTTTCAGGCACAGAAATGACTGTAAACACACTTATTCTAGTTGACAAAGTCATAATTCACATCCAACAGTCATTTAGAGTCAAAAGATTAAATGTTGAAATTTCATCATTATAGACCATTTTGGGATCGTTCGACAGGTCCGGAGTCATCGTTTTTCATCCGAAAATTGATTTTTTGGACTGTACCAAAAATGATTCAAAATGTCAATTGGATCATGCCTCATGTTGAATAACCACTTTTTAAACCCTCACAGTGACCAAAATTGCCATTTTTACAGAGTTTTGCTTGCTCAAAAGCTTCCATTTTGACCCGTTTCAGGCACAGAAATGACTTTAAACACAATTATTCTAGTTGACAAAGTCATAATTCGCATCCAACAGTAATTTAGAGTCAAAAGATTAAATGTTGAAATGTCCTCATTATAGACCATTTTGGGATCGTTCGAAAGGTCCGGAGTCATCGTTTTTCATCCGAAAATGGATTTTTTGGCTGTACCAAAAATGATTCAAAATGTCAATTGGATCATGCCTCATGTTGAATAACCACTTTTTAAACCCTCACAGTGACCAAAATTGCCATTTTTACAGAGTTTTGCTTACTCAAAAGCTTCAATTTTGACCCGTTTCAGGCACAGAAATGACTTTAAACACACTTATTTTAGTTGACAAAGTCATAATTCACATCCAACAGTAATTTAGAGTCAAAAGATTAAATGTTAAAATTTCATCATTATAGACCATTTTGGGATCGTTCGACAGGTCCGGAGTCATCGTTTTTCATCCGAAAATTGATTTTTTGGACTGTACCAAAAATGATTCAAAATGTCAATTGGATCATGCCTCATGTTGAATAACCACTTTTTAAACCCTCACAGTGACAACAATTGCCATTTTTACAGAGTTTTGCTTACTCAAAAGCTTCAATTTTGACCCGTTTCAGGCACAGAAATGACTTTAAACACACTTATTTTAGTTGACAAAGTCATAATTCACATCCAACAGTAATTTAGAGTCAAAAGATTAAATGTTAAAATTTCATCATTATAGACCATTTTGGGATCGTTCGACAGGTCCGGAGTCATCGTTTTTCATCCGAAAATTGATTTTTTGGACTGTACCAAAAATGATTCAAAATGTCAATTGGATCATGCCTCATGTTGAATAACCACTTTTTAAACCCTCACAGTGACCAAAATTGCCATTTTTACAGAGTTTTGCTTACTCAAAAGCTTCCATTTTGACCCGTTTCAGGCACAGAAATGACTTTAAACACACTTATTCTAGTTGACAAAGTCATAATTCACATCCAACAGTCATTTAGAGTCAAAAGATTAAATGTTGAAATTTCATCATTATAGACCATTTTGGGATCGTTCGACGGGTCCGGAGTCATCGTTTTTCATCCGAAAATTGATTTTTTGGACTGTATCAAAAATGATTCAAAATGTCAATTGGATCATGCCTCATGTTGAATAACCACTTTTTAAACCCTCACAGTCCAAAATTGCCATTTTTACAGAGTTTTGCTTCCTCAAAAGCTTCTATTTTGACCCGTTTCAGGCACAGAAATGACTTTAAACACAATTATTCTAGTTGACAAAGTCATAATTCACATCCAACAGTAATTTAGAGTCAAAAGATTAAATGTTGAAATTTCATCATTATAGACCATTTTGGGATCGTTCGACAGGTCCGGAGTCATAGTTTTCATCCGAAAATTGATTTTTTGGCTGTACCAAAAATGATTCAAAATGTCAATGGGATCATGCCTAATGTTGAATAACCACTTTTTAAACCCTCACAGTGACCAAAATTGCCATTTTTACAGAGTTTTGCTTACTCAAAGCTTCAATTTTGACCCGTTTCAGGCACAGAAATGACTTTAAACACACTTATTTTAGTTGACAAAGTCATAATTCACATCCAACAGTAATTTAGAGTCAAAAGATTAAATGTTAAAATTTCATCATTATAGACCATTTTGGGATCGTTCGACAGGTCCGGAGTCATCGTTTTCCATCCGAAAATTGATTTTTTGGACTGTACCAAAAATGATTCAAAATGTCAATTGGATCATGCCTCATGTTGAATAACCACTTTTTAAACCCTCACAGTGACCAAAATTGCCATTTTTACAGAGTTTTGCTTACTCAAACGCTTCCATTTTGACCCGTTTCAGGCACAGAAATGACTTTGAACACACATATTCTAGTTGACAAAGTCATAATTCACATCCTACAGTAATTTAGAGTCAAAAGATTAAATGTTGAAATTTCATCATTATAGACCATTTTGGTATCGTTCGACAGGTCTGGAGTCATCGTTTTTCATCCGAAAATTTATTTTTTGGACTGTACCAAAAATGATTCAAAATGTCAATTGGAACATGCCTCATGTTGAATAACCACTTTTTAAACCCTCACAGTGACCAAAATTGCCATTTTTACAGAGTTTTGCTAACTCAAAAGCTTCAATTTTGACCCGTTTCAGGCACAGAAATGACTTTAAACACACTTATTTTAGTTGACAAAGTCATAATTCACATCCAACAGTCATTTAGAGTCAAAAGATTAAATGTTGAAATTTCATCATTATAGACCATTTTGGGATCGTTCGACAGGTCATCGTTTTTCATCCGAAAATTGATTTTTTGGACTGTACCAAAAATGATTCAAAATGTCAATTGGATCATGCCTCATGTTGAATAACCACTTTTTAAACCCTCACAGTGACAACAATTGCCATTTTTACAGAGTTTTGCTTACTCAAAAGCTTCCATTTTGACCCGTTTCAGGCACAGAAATGACTTTAAACACACTTATTATAGTTGACAAAGTCATAATTCACATCCAACAGTCATTTAGAGTCAAAAGATTAAATGTTAAAATTTCATCATTATAGACCATTTTGGGATCGTTCGACAGGTCCGGAGTCATCGTTTTTCATCCGAAAATTGATTTTTTGGACTGTACCAAAAATGATTCAAAATGTCAATTGGATCATGCCTCATGTTGAATAACCACTTTTTAAACCGTCACAGTGACCAAAATTGCCATTTTTACAGAGTTTTGCTTACTCAAAAGCTTCCATTTCGACCCGTTTCAGGCACAGAAATGACTTTAAACACACTTATTCTAGTTGACAAAGTCATAATTCACATCCAACAGTAATACAGAGTCAAAAGATTAAATGTTGAAATTTCATCATATAGACCATTTTGGGATCGTTCGACAGGTCTGGAGTCATCGTTTTTCATCCGAAAATTGATTTTTTGGACTGTACCAAAAATGATTCAAAATGTCAATTGGATCATGCCTCATGTTGAATAACCACTTTTTAAACCCTCACAGTGACCAAAATTGCCATTTTTACAGAGTTTTATTTACTCAAAAGCTTCCATTTTGACCCGTTTCAGGCACAGAAATGACTTTAAACACAATTATTCTAGTTGACAAAGTCATACTTCACATCCAACAGTAATTTAGAGTCAAAAGATTAAATGTTGAAATTTCATCATTATAGACCATTTTGGGATCGTTCGACAGGTCCGGAGTCATCGTTTTTCACCTGAAAATTGATTTTTTGGACTGTACCAAAAATGATTCAAAATGTCAATTGGATCATGCCTCATGTTGAATAACCACTTTTTAAACCCTCACAGTGACCAAAATTGCCATTTTTACAGAGTTTTGCTTACTCAAAAGCTTCCATTTTGACCCGTTTCAGGCACAGAAATGACTTTAAACACACTTATTCTAGTTGACAAAGTCATAATTCACATCCAACAGTCATTTAGAGTCAAAAGATTAAATGTTAAAATTTCATCATTATAGACCATTTTGGGATCGTTCGACAGGTCCGGAGTCATCGTTTTTCATCCGAAAATTGATTTTTTGGACTGTACCAAAAATGATTCAAAATGTGAATTGGATCATGCCTCATGTTGAATAACCACTTTTTAAACCCTCACAGTGACCAAAATTGCCATTTTTACAGAGTTTTGCTTCCTCAAAAGCTTCAATTTTGACCCGTTTCAGGCACAGAAATGACTTTAAACACGCTTATTTTAGTTGACAAAGTCATAATTCACATCCAACAGTAATTTAGAGTCAAAAGATTAAATGTTAAAATTTCATCATTATAGACCATTTTGGGATCGTTCGACAGGTCCGGAGTCATCGTTTTTCATCCGAAAATTGATTTTTTGGACTATACCAAAAATGATTCAAAATGTCAATTGGATCATGCCTCGTGTTGAATAACCACTTTTTAAACCCTCACAGTGACCAAAATTGCCATTTTTACAGAGTTTTGCTTGCTCAAAAGCTTCCATTTTGACCCGTTTCAGGCACAGAAATGACTTTAAACACAATTATTCTAGTTGACAAAGTCATAATTCACATCCAACAGTAATTTAGAGTCAAAAGATTAAATGTTGAAATTTCATAATTATAGACCATTTTGGGATCGTTCGACAGGTCCGGAGTCATCGTTTTTCATCCGAAAATTGATTTTTTGGACTGTACCAAAAATGATTTAAAATGTCAATTGGATCATGCCTCATGTTGAATAACCACTTTTTAAACCCTCACAGTGACCAAAATTGCCATTTTTACAGAGTTTTGCTTACTCAAAAGCTTCCATTTTGACCCGTTTCAGGCACAGAAATGACTTTAAACACACTTATTCTAGTTGACAAAGTCATAATTCACATCAAACAATCATTTAGAGTCAAAAGATTAAATGTTAAAATTTCATCATTATAGACCATTTTGGGATCGTTCGACAGGTCCAGAGTCATCGTTTTTCATCCGAAAATTGATTTTTTGGACTATACCAAAAATGATTCAAAATGTCAATTGGATCATGCCTCGTGTTGAATAACCACTTTTTAAACCCTCACAGTGACCAAAATTGCCATTTTTACAGAGTTTTGCTTGCTCAAAAGCTTCCATTTTGACCCGTTTCAGGCACAGAAATGACTTTAAACACACTTATTCTAGTTGACAAAGTCATAATTCACATCCAACAGTCATTTAGAGTCAAAAGATTAAATGTTGAAATGTCATCATTATAGACCATTTTGGTATCGCTCGACAGGTCCGGAGTCATTGTTTTTCATCCGAAAATTGATTTTTTGGACTGTACCAAAAATGATTCAAAATGTCAATTGGATCATGCCTCATGTTGAATAACCACTTTTTAAACCCTCACAGTGACCAAAATTGCCATTTTTACAGATTTTTGCTAACTCAAAAGCTTCAATTTTGACCCGTTTCAGGCACAGAAATGACTTTAAACACACTTATTTTAGTTGACAAAGTCATAATTCACATCCAACAGTCATTTAGAGTCAAAAGATTAAATGTTGAAATTTCATCATTATAGACCATTTTGGGATCGTTCGACAGGTCCGGAGTCATCGTTTTTCATCCGAAAATTGATTTTTTGGACTGTACCAAAAATGATTCAAAATGTCAATTGGATCATGCCTCATGTTGAATAACCACTTTTTAAACCCTCACAGTGACAAAAATTGCCATTTTTACAGAGTTTTGCTTACTCAAAAGCTTCTATTTTGACCCGTTTCAGGCACAGAAATGACTGTAAACACACTTATTCTAGTTGACAAAGTCATAATTCACATCCAACAGTCATTTAGAGTCAAAAGATTAAATGTTGAAATTTCATCATTATAGACCATTTTGGGATCGTTCGACAGGTCCGGAGTCATCATTTTTCTTCCGAAAATTGATTTTTTGGACTGTACCAAAAATGATTCAACATGTCAATTGGATCATGCCTCATGTTGAATAACCACTTTTTAAACCCTCACAATGACCAAAATTGCCATTTTTACAGAGTTTTGCGTACTCAAAAGCTTCCATTTTGACCCGTTTCAGGCACAGAAATGACTGTAAACACACTTATTCTAGTTGACAAAGTCATAATTCACATCCAACAATCATTTAGAGTCAAAAGATTAAATGTTAAAATTTCATCATTATAGACCATTTTGGGATCGTTCGACAGGTCCGGAGTCATCGTTTTTCATCCGAAAATTGATTTTTTGGACTGTACCAAAAATGATTCAAAATGTCAATTGGATCATGCCTCATGTTGAATAACCACTTTTTAAACCGTCACAGTGACCAAAATTGCCATTTTTACAGAGTTTTGCTTACTCAAAAGCTTCCATTTTGACCCGTTTCAGGCACAGAAATGACTTTAAACACACTTATTCTAGTTGACAAAGTCATAATTCACATCCAACAGTAATTTAGAGTCAAAAGATTAAATGTTGAAATTTCATCATATAGACCATTTTGGGATCGTTCGACAGGTCCGGAGTCATCGTTTTTCATCCGAAAATTGATTTTTTGGACTGTACCAAAAATGATTCAAAATGTCAATTGGATCATGCCTCATGTTGAATAACCACTTTTTAAACCCTCACAGTGACCAAAATTGCCATTTTTACAGAGTTTTGCTTACTCAAAAGCTTCAATTTTGACCCGTTTCAGGCACAGAAATGACTTTAAACACACTTATTTTAGTTGACAAAGTCATAATTCACATCCAACAGTAATTTAGAGTCAAAAGATTAAATGTTAAAATTTCATCATTATAGACCATTTTGGGATCGTTCGAAAGGTCCGGAGTCATCGTTTTTCATCCGAAAATTGATTTTTTGGACTGTACCAAAAATGATTCAAAATGTCAATTGGATCATGCCTCATGTTGAATAACCACTTTTTAAACCCTCACAATGACCAAAATTGCCATTTTTACGGAGTTTTGCTTACTCAAAAGCTTCCATTTTGACCCATTTCAGGCACAGGAATGACTTTAAACACACTTATTCTAGTTGACAAAGTCATAATTCACATCCAACAGTAATTTAGAGTCAAAAGATTAAATGTTGAAATTTTATCCATATTGACCATTTTGGGATCGTTCGACAGGTCCAGAGTCATCGTTTTTCATCCGAAAATTGATTTTTTGGACTGTACCAAAAATGATTCAAAATGTCAATTGGATCTTGCCTCATGTTGAATAACCACTTTTTAAACCCTCACAGTGACCAAAATTGCCATTTTTACAGAGTTTTGCTTGCTCAAAAGCTTCCATTTTGACCCGTTTCAGGCACAGAAGTGACTTTAAACACAATTATTCTAGTTGACAAAGTCATAATTCACATCCAACAGTAATTTAGAGTCAAAATATTAAATGTTGAAATTTCATAATTATAGACCATTTTGTGATCGTTCGACAGGTCCGGAGTCATCGTTTTTCATCCGAAAATTGATTTTTTGGACTGTACCAAAAATGATTCAAAATGTCAATTGGATCATGCCTCATGTTGAATAACCACTTTTTAAACCCTCACAGTGACCAAAATTGCCATTTTTACAGAGTTTTGCTTACTCAAAAGCTTCCATTTTGACCCGTTTCAGGCACAGAAATGACTTTAAACACACTTATTCTAGTTGACAAAGTCATAATTCACATCAAACAATCATTTAGAGTCAAAAGATTAAATGTTAAAATTTCATCATTATAGACCATTTTGGGATCGTTCGACAGGTCCGGAGTCATCGTTTTTCATCCGAAAATTGATTTTTTGGACTGTACCAAAAATGATTCAAAATGTCAATTGGATCATGCCTCATGTTGAATAACCACTTTTTAAACCCTCACAGTGACCAAAATTGCCATTTTTACAGAGTTTTGCTTACTCAAAAGCTTCCATTTCGACCCGTTTCAGGCACAGAAATGACTTTAAACACACTTATTCTAGTTGACAAAGTCATAATTCACATCCAACAGTCATTTAGAGTCAAAAGATTAAATGTTGAAATGTCATCATTATAGACCATTTTGGGATCGTTCGACAGGTCCGGAGTCATCGTTTTTCATCCGAAAATTGATTTTTTGGACTGTACCAAAAATGATTCAAAATGTCAATTGGATCATGCCTCATGTTGAATAACCACTTTTTAAACCCTCACAGTGACCAAAATTGCCATTTTTACAGAGTTTTGCTTGCTCAAAAGCTTCCATTTTGACCCGTTTCAGGCACAGAAATGACTGTAAACACACTTATTCTAGTTGACAAAGTCATAATTCACATCCAACAGTCATTTAGAGTCAAAAGATTAAATGTTGAAATGTCATCATTATAGACCATTTTGGGATCGTTCGACAGGTCCGGAGTCATCGTTTTTCATCCGAAAATTGATTTTTTGGACTGTACCAAAAATGATTCAAAATGTCAATTGGATCATGCCTCATGTTGAATAACCACTTTTTAAACCCTCACAGTGACCAAAATTGCCATTTTTACAGAGTTTTGCTTGCTCAAAAGCTTCCATTTTGACCCGTTTCAGGCACAGAAATGACTTTAAACACAATTATTCTAGTTGACAAAGTCATAATTCGCATCCAACAGTAATTTAGAGTCAAAAGATTAAATGTTGAAATGTCCTCATTATAGACCATTTTGGGATCGTTCGAAAGGTCCGGAGTCATCGTTTTTCATCCGAAAATGGATTTTTTGGCTGTACCAAAAATGATTCAAAATGTCAATTGGATCATGCCTCATGTTGAATAACCACTTTTTAAACCCTCACAGTGACCAAAATTGCCATTTTTACAGAGTTTTGCTTACTCAAAAGCTTCAATTTTGACCCGTTTCAGGCACAGAAATGACTTTAAACACACTTATTTTAGTTGACAAAGTCATAATTCACATCCAACAGTAATTTAGAGTCAAAAGATTAAATGTTAAAATTTCATCATTATAGACCATTTTGGGATCGTTCGACAGGTCCGGAGTCATCGTTTTTCATCCGAAAATTGATTTTTTGGACTGTACCAAAAATGATTCAAAATGTCAATTGGATCATGCCTCATGTTGAATAACCACTTTTTAAACCCTCACAGTGACCAAAATTGCCATTTTTACAGAGTTTTGCTAACTCAAAAGCTTCAATTTTGACCCGTTTCAGGCACAGAAATGACTTTAAACACACTTATTTTAGTTGACAAAAACATAATTCACATCCAACAGTCATTTAGAGTCAAAAGATTAAATGTTGAAATTTCATCATTATAGACCATTTTGGGATCGTTCGACAGGTCATCGTTTTTCATCCGAAAATTGATTTTTTGGACTGTACCAAAAATGATTCAAAATGTCAATTGGATCATGCCTCATGTTGAATAACCACTTTTTAAACCCTCACAGTGACAACAATTGCCATTTTTACAGAGTTTTGCTTACTCAAAAGCTTCCATTTTGACCCGTTTCAGGCACAGAAATGACTTTAAACACACTTATTATAGTTGACAAAGTCATAATTCACACCCAACAGTCATTTAGAGTCAAAAGATTAAATGTTAAAATTTCATCATTATAGACCATTTTGGGATCGTTCGACAGGTCCGGAGTCATCGTTTTTCATCCGAAAATTGATTTTTTGGACTGTACCAAAAATGATTCAAAATGTCAATTGGATCATGCCTCATGTTGAATAACCACTTTTTAAACCGTCACAGTGACCAAAATTGCCATTTTTACAGAGTTTTGCTTACTCAAAAGCTTCCATTTTGACCCGTTTCAGGCACAGAAATGACTTTAAACACACTTATTCTAGTTGACAAAGTCATAATTCACATCCAACAGTAATACAGAGTCAAAAGATTAAATGTTGAAATTTCATCATATAGACCATTTTGGGATCGTTCGACAGGTCTGGAGTCATCGTTTTTCATCCGAAAGTGATTTTTTGGACTGTACCAAAAATGATTCAAAACGTCAATTGGATCATGCCTCATGTTGAATAACCACTTTTTAAACCCTCACAGTGACCAAAATTGCCATTTTTACAGAGTTTTGCTTACTCAAAAGCTTCAATTTTGACCCGTTTCAGGCACAGAAATGAATTTAAACACACTTATTTTAGTTGACAAAGTCATAATTCACATCCAACAGTAATTAAGAGTCAAAAGATTAAATGTTAAAATTTCATCATTATAGACCATTTTGGGATCGTTCGACAGGTCCGGAGTCATCGTTTTTCATCCGAAAATTGATTTTTTGGACTGTACCAAAAATGATTCAAAATGTCAATTGGATCATGCCTCATGTTGAATAACCACTTTTTAAACCCTCACAGTGACCAAAATTGCCATTTTTACAGAGTTTTGCTTACTCTAAAGCTTCAATTTTGACCCGTTTCAGGCACAGAAATGACTTTAAACACACTTATTCTAGTTGACAAAGTCATAATTCACATCCAACAGTAATTTAGAGTCAAAAGATTAAATGTTGAAATTTCATCCATATTGACAATTTTGGGATCGTTCGACAGGTCCGGAGTCATCGTTTTTCATCCGAAAATTGATTTTTTGGACTGTACCAAAAATGATTCAAAATGTCAATTGGATCATGCCTCATGTTGAATAACCACTTTTTAAACCCTCACAATGACCAAAATTGCCATTTTTACAGAGTTTTGCTTACTCAAAAACTTCCATTTTGACCCGTTTCAGGCACAGAAATGACTTTAAACACACTTATTCTAGTTGACAAAGTCATAATTCACATCCAACAGTAATTTAGAGTCAAAAGATTAAATGTTGAAATTTCATCCATATTGACCATTTTGGGATCGTTCGACAGGTCCGGAGTCATCGTTTTTCATCCGAAAATTGATTTTTTGGACTGTACCAAAAATGATTCAAAATGTCAATTGGATCATGCCTCATGTTGAATAACCACTTTTTAAACCCTCACAGTGACCAAAATTGCCATTTTTACAGAGTTTTGCTTACTCAAAAGCTTCCATTTCGACCCGTTTCAGGCACAGAAATGACTTTAAACACACTTATTCTAGTTGACAAAGTCATAATTCACATCCAACAGTCATTTAGAGTCAAAAGATTAAATGTTGAAATTTCATCATTATAGACCATTTTGGGATCGTTCGACAGGTCCGGAGTCATCGTTTTTCATCCGAAAATTGATTTTTTGGACTGTACCAAAAATGATTCAAAATGTCAATTGGATCATGCCTCATGTTGAATAACCACTTTTTAAACCCTCACAGTGACCAAAATTGCCATTTTTACAGAGTTTTGCTTGCTCAAAAGCTTCCATTTTGACCCGTTTTTCAGGCACAGAAATGACTTTAAACACAATTATTCTAGTTGACAAAGTCATAATTCACATCCAACAGTAATTTAGAGTCAAAAGATTAAATGTTGAAATTTCATCATTATAGACCATTTTGGGATCGTTCGACAGGTCCGGAGTCATAGTTTTCATCCGAAAATTGATTTTTTGGCTGTACCAAAAATGATTCAAAATGTCAATGGGATCATGCCTAATGTTGAATAACCACTTTTTAAACCCTCACAGTGACCAAAATTGCCATTTTTACAGAGTTTTGCTTACTCAAAAGCTTCAATTTTGACCCGTTTCAGGCACAGAAATGACTTTAAACACACTTATTTTAGTTGACAAAGTCATAATTCACATCCAACAGTAATTTAGAGTCAAAAGATTAAATGTTAAAATTTCATCATTATAGACCATTTTGGGATCGTTCGACAGGTCCGGAGTCATCGTTTTAAATCCGAAAATTGATTTTTTGGCTGTACCAAAAATGATTCAAAATGTCAATGGGATCATGCCTAATGTTGAATAACCACTTTTTAAACCCTCACAGTGACCAAAATTGCCATTTTTACAGAGTTTTGCTTACTCAAAAGCTTCCATTTCGACCCGTTTCAGGCACAGAAATGACTTTAAACACACTTATTCTAGTTGACAAAGTCATAATTCACATCCAACAGTAATACAGAGTCAAAAGATTAAATGTTGAAATTTCATCATATAGACCATTTTGGGATCGTTCGACAGGTCTGGAGTCATCGTTTTTCATCCGAAAATTGATTTTTTGGACTGTACCAAAAATGATTCAAAATGTCAATTGGATCATGCCTCATGTTGAATAACCACTTTTTAAACCCTCACAGTGACCAAAATTGCCATTTTTACAGAGTTTTATTTACTCAAAAGCTTCCATTTTGACCCGTTTCAGGCACAGAAATGACTTTAAACACAATTATTCTAGTTGACAAAGTCATACTTCACATCCAACAGTAATTTAGAGTCAAAAGATTAAATGTTGAAATTTCATCATTATAGACCATTTTGGGATCGTTCGACAGGTCCGGAGTCATCGTTTTTCACCTGAAAATTGATTTTTTGGACTGTACCAAAAATGATTCAAAATGTCAATTGGATCATGCCTCATGTTGAATAACCACTTTTTAAACCCTCACAGTGACCAAATTTGCCATTTTTACAGAGTTTTGCTTACTCAAAAGCTTCCATTTTGACCCGTTTCAGGCACAGAAATGACTTTAAACACACTTATTCTAGTTGACAAAGTCATAATTCACATCCAACAGTCATTTAGAGTCAAAAGATTAAATGTTAAAATTTCATCATTATAGACCATTTTGGGATCGTTCAACAGGTCCGGAGTCATCGTTTTTCATCCAAAAATTGATTTTTTGGACTGTACCAAAAATGATTCAAAATGTGAATTGGATCATGCCTCATGTTGAATAACCACTTTTTAAACCCTCACAGTGACCAAAATTGCCATTTTTACAGAGTTTTGCTTCCTCAAAAGCTTCAATTTTGACCCGTTTCAGGCACAGAAATTACTTTAAACACGCTTATTTTAGTTGACAAAGTCATAATTCACATCCAACAGTAATTTAGAGTCAAAAGATTAAATGTTAAAATTTCATCATTATAGACCATTTTGGGATCGTTCGACAGGTCCGGAGTCATCGTTTTTCATCCGAAAATTGATTTTTTGGACTATACCAAAAATGATTCAAAATGTCAATTGGATCATGCCTCGTGTTGAATAACCACTTTTTAAACCCTCACAGTGACCAAAATTGCCATTTTTACAGAGTTTTGCTTGCTCAAAAGCTTCCATTTTGACCCGTTTCAGGCACAGAAATGACTTTAAACACAATTATTCTAGTTGACAAAGTCATAATTCACATCCAACAGTAATTTAGAGTCAAAAGATTAAATGTTGAAATTTCATAATTATAGACCATTTTGGGATCGTTCGACAGGTCCGGAGTCATCGTTTTTCATCCGAAAATTGATTTTTTGGACTGTACCAAAAATGATTCAAAATGTCAATTGGATCATGCCTCATGTTGAATAACCACTTTTTAAACCCTCACAGTGACCAAAATTGCCATTTTTACAGAGTTTTGCTTACTCAAAAGCTTCCATTTTGACCCGTTTCAGGCACAGAAATGACTTTAAACACACTTATTCTAGTTGACAAAGTCATAATTCACATCAAACAATCATTTAGAGTCAAAAGATTAAATGTTAAAATTTCATCATTATAGACCATTTTGGGATCGTTCGACAGGTCCGGAGTCATCGTTTTTCATCCGAAAATTGATTTTTTGGACTGTACCAAAAATGATTCAAAATGTCAATTGGATCATGCCTCATGTTGAATAACCACTTTTTAAACCCTCACAGTGACCAAAATTGCCATTTTTACAGAGTTTTGCTTACTCAAAAGCTTCCATTTTGACCCGTTTCAGGCACAGAAATGACTTTAAACACACTTATTCTAGTTGACAAAGTCATAATTCACATCCAACAGTCATTTAGAGTCAAAAGATTAAATGTTGAAATGTCATCATTATAGACCATTTTGGTATCGCTCGACAGGTCCGGAGTCATTGTTTTTCATCCGAAAATTGATTTTTTGGACTGTACCAAAAATGATTCAAAATGTCAATTGGATCATGCCTCATGTTGAATAACCACTTTTTAAACCCTCACAGTGACCAAAATTGCCATTTTTACAGATTTTTGCTAACTCAAAAGCTTCAATTTTGACCCGTTTCAGGCACAGAAATGACTTTAAACACACTTATTTTAGTTGACAAAGTCATAATTCACATCCAACAGTCATTTAGAGTCAAAAGATTAAATGTTGAAATTTCATCATTATAGACCATTTTGGGATCGTTCGACAGGTCCGGAGTCATCGTTTTTCATCCGAAAATTGATTTTTTGGACTGTACCAAAAATGATTCAAAATGTCAATTGGATCATGCCTCATGTTGAATAACCACTTTTTAAACCCTCATAGTGACCAAAATTGCCATTTTTACAGAGTTTTGCTTACTCAAAAGCTTCCATTTTGACCCGTTTCAGGCACAGAAATGACTTTAAACACACTTATTCTAGTTGACAAAGTCATAATTCACATCCAACAGTCATTTAGAGTCAAAAGATTAAATGTTGAAATTTCATCATTATAGACCATTTTGGGATCGTTCGACAGGTCCGGAGTCATCGTTTTTCATCCGAAAATTGATTTTTTGGACTGTACCAAAAATGATTCAAAATGTCAATTGGATCATGCCTCATGTTGAATAACCACTTTTTAAACCCTCACAGTGACCAAAATTGCCATTTTTACAGAGTTTTGCTTGCTCAAAAGCTTCCATTTTGACCCGTTTCAGGCACAGAAATGACTTTAAACACAATTATTCTAGTTGACAAAGTCATAATTCACATCCAACAGTAATTTAGAGTCAAAAGATTAAATGTTGAAATTTCATCATTATAGACCATTTTGGGATCGTTCGACAGGTCCGGAGTCATCGTTTTCCATCCGAAAATTGATTTTTTGGACTGTACCAAAAATGATTCAAAATGTCAATTGGATCATGCCTCATGTTGAATAACCACTTTTTAAACCCTCACAGTGACCAAAATTGCCATTTTTACAGAGTTTTGCTTACTCAAACGCTTCCATTTTGACCCGTTTCAGGCACAGAAATGACTTTGAACACACATATTCTAGTTGACAAAGTCATAATTCACATCCTACAGTAATTTAGAGTCAAAAGATTAAATGTTGAAATTTCATCATTATAGACCATTTTGGTATCGTTCGACAGGTCCGGAGTCATCGTTTTTCATCTGAAAATTTATTTTTTGGACTGTACCAAAAATGATTCAAAATGTCAATTGGATCATGCCTCATGTTGAATAACCACTTTTTAAACCCTCACAGTGACCAAAATTGCCATTTTTACAGAGTTTTGCTAACTCAAAAGCTTCAATTTTGACCCGTTTCAGGCACAGAAATGACTTTAAACACACTTATTTTAGTTGACAAAGTCATAATTCACATCCAACAGTCATTTAGAGTCAAAAGATTAAATGTTGAAATTTCATCATTATAGACCATTTTGGGATCGTTCGACAGGTCATCGTTTTTCATCCGAAAATTGATTTTTTGGACTGTACCAAAAATGATTCAAAATGTCAATTGGATCATGCCTCATGTTGAATAACCACTTTTTAAACCCTCACAGTGACAACAATTGCCATTTTTACAGAGTTTTGCTTACTCAAAAGCTTCCATTTTGACCCGTTTCAGGCACAGAAATGACTGTAAACACACTTATTCTAGTTGACAAAGTCATAATTCACATCCAACAGTCATTTAGAGTCAAAAGATTAAATGTTGAAATTTCATCATTATAGACCATTTTGGGATCGTTCGACAGGTCCGGAGTCATCATTTTTCTTCCGAAAATTGATTTTTTGGACTGTACCAAAAATGATTCAACATGTCAATTGGATCATGCCTCATGTTGAATAACCACTTTTTAAACCCTCACAATGACCAAAATTGCCATTTTTACAGAGTTTTGCTTACTCAAAAGCTTCCATTTTGACCCGTTTCAGGCACAGAAATGACTTTAAACACACTATTCTAGTTGACAAAGTCATAATTCACATCCAACAATCATTTAGAGTCAAAAGATTAAATGTTAAAATTTCATCATTATAGACCATTTTGGGATCGTTCGACAGGTCCGGAGTCATCGTTTTTCATCCGAAAATTGATTTTTTGGACTGTACCAAAAATGATTCAAAATGTCAATTGGATCATGCCTCATGTTGAATAACCACTTTTTAAACCGTCACAGTGACCAAAATTGCCATTTTTACAGAGTTTTGCTTACTCAAAAGCTTCCATTTTGACCCGTTTCAGGCACAGAAATGACTTTAAACACACTTATTCTAGTTGACAAAGTCATAATTCACATCCAACAGTCATTTAGAGTCAAAAGATTAAATGTTTAAATTTCATCATTATAGACCATTTTGGGATCGTTTGACAGGTCCGGAGTCATCGTTTTTCATCCGAAAATTGATTTTTTGGACTGTACCAAAAATGATTCAAAATGTCAATTGGATCATGCCTCGTGTTGAATAACCACTTTTTAAACCCTCACAGCGACCAAAATTGCCATTTTTACAGAGTTTTGCTTGCTCAAAAGCTTCCATTTTGACCCGTTTCAGGCACAGAAATGACTTTAAACACAATTATTCTAGTTGACAAAGTCATAATTCACATCCAACAGTAATTTAGAGTCAAAAGATTAAATGTTGAAATTTCATCATTATAGACCATTTTGGGATCATTCGACAGGTCCGGAGTCATCGTTTTTCATCCGAAAATTGATTTTTTGGACTGTACCAAAAATGATTCAAAATGTCAATTGGATCATGCCTCATGTTGAATAACCACTTTTTAAACCCTCACAGTGACCAAAATTGCCATTTTTACAGAGTTTTGCTTACTCAAAAGCTTCAATTTTGACCCGTTTCAGGCACAGAAATGACTTTAAACACACTTATTTTAGTTGACAAAGTCATAATTCACATCCAACAGTAATTTAGAGTCAAAAGATTAAATGTTAAAATTTCATCATTATAGACCATTTTGGGATCGTTCGACAGGTCCGGAGTCATCGTTTTTCATCCGAAAATTGATTTTTTGGACTGTACCAAAAATGATTCAAAATGTCAATTGGATCATGCCTCATGTTGAATAACCACTTTTTAAACCCTCACAGTGACCAAAATTGCCATTTTTACAGAGTTTTGCTTACTCAAAAGCTTCCATTTTGACCCGTTTCAGGCACAGAAATGACTTTAAACACACTTATTCTAGTTGACAAAGTCATAATTCACATCCAACAGTCATTTAGAGTCAAAAGATTAAATGTTGAAATTTCATCATTATAGACCATTTTGGGATCGTTCGACGGGTCCGGAGTCATCGTTTTTCATCCGAAAATTGATTTTTTGGACTGTACCAAAAATGATTCAAAATGTCAATTGGATCATGCCTCATGTTGAATAACCACTTTTTAAACCCTCACAGTCCAAAATTGCCATTTTTACAGAGTTTTGCTTGCTCAAAAGCTTCTATTTTGACCCGTTTCAGGCACAGAAATGACTTTAAACACAATTATTCTAGTTGACAAAGTCATAATTCACATCCAACAGTAATTTAGAGTCAAAAGATTAAATGTTGAAATTTCATCATTATAGACCATTTTGGGATCGTTCGACAGGTCCGGAGTCATAGTTTTCATCCGAAAATTGATTTTTTGGCTGTACCAAAAATGATTCAAAATGTCAATGGGATCATGCCTAATGTTGAATAACCACTTTTTAAACCCTCACAGTGACTAAAATTGCCATTTTTACAGAGTTTTGCTTACTCAAAAGCTTCAATTTTGACCCGTTTCAGGCACAGAAATGACTTTAAACGCACTTATTTTAGTTGACAAAGTCATAATTCACATCCAACAGTAATTTAGAGTCAAAAGATTAAATGTTAAAATTTCATCATTATAGACCATTTTGGGATCGTTCGACAGGTCCGGAGTCATCGTTTTCCATCCGAAAATTGATTTTTTGGACTGTACCAAAAATGATTCAAAATGTCAATTGGATCATGCCTCATGTTGAATAACCACTTTTTAAACCCTCACAGTGACCAAAATTGCCATTTTTACAGAGTTTTGCTTACTCAAACGCTTCCATTTTGACCCGTTTCAGGCACAGAAATGACTTTGAACACATATATTCTAGTTGACAAAGTCATAATTCACATCCTACAGTAATTTAGAGTCAAAAGATTAAATGTTGAAATTTCATCATTATAGACAATTTTGGTATCGTTCGACAGGTCCGGAGTCATCGTTTTTCATCTGAAAATTTATTTTTTGGACTGTACCAAAAATGATTCAAAATGTCAATTGGAACATGCCTCATGTTGAATAACCACTTTTTAAACCCTCACAGTGACCAAAATTGCCATTTTTACTGAGTTTTGCTAACTCAAAAGCTTCAATTTTGACCCGTTTCAGGCACAGAAATGACTTCAAACACACTTATTTTAGTTGACAAAGTCATAATTCACATCCAACAGTCATTTAGAGTCAAAAGATTAAATGTTGAAATTTCATCATTATAGACCATTTTGGGATCGTTCGACAGGTCATCGTTTTTCATCCGAAAATTGATTTTTTGGACTGTACCAAAAATGATTCAAAATGTCAATTGGATCATGCCTCATGTTGAATAACCACTTTTTAAACCCTCACAGTGACAACAATTGCCATTTTTACAGAGTTTTGCTTACTCAAAAGCTTCCATTTTGACCCGTTTCAGGCACAGAAATGACTTTAAACACACTTATTATAGTTGACAAAGTCATAATTCACATCCAACAGTCATTTAGAGTCAAAAGATTAAATGTTAAAATTTCATCATTATAGACCATTTTGGGATCGTTCGACAGGTCCGGAGTCATCGTTTTTCATCCGAAAATTGATTTTTTGGACTGTACCAAAAATGATTCAAAATGTCAATTGGATCATGCCTCATGTTGAATAACCACTTTTTAAACCGTCACAGTGACCAAAATTGCCATTTTTACAGAGTTTTGCTTACTCAAAAGCTTCCATTTCGACCCGTTTCAGGCACAGAAATGACTTTAAACACACTTATTCTAGTTGACAAAGTCATAATTCACATCCAACAGTAATACAGAGTCAAAAGATTAAATGTTGAAATTTCATCATATAGACCATTTTGGGATCGTTCGACAGGTCTGGAGTCATCGTTTTTCATCCGAAAATTGATTTTTTGGACTGTACCAAAAATGATTCAAAATGTCAATTGGATCATGCCTCATGTTGAATAACCACTTTTTAAACCCTCACAGTGACCAAAATTGCCATTTTTACAGAGTTTTATTTACTCAAAAGCTTCCATTTTGACCCGTTTCAGGCACAGAAATGACTTTAAACACAATTATTCTAGTTGACAAAGTCATACTTCACATCCAACAGTAATTTAGAGTCAAAAGATTAAATGTTGAAATTTCATCATTATAGACCATTTTGGGATCGTTCGACAGGTCCGGAGTCATCGTTTTTCACCTGAAAATTGATTTTTTGGACTGTACCAAAAATGATTCAAAATGTCAATTGGATCATGCCTCATGTTGAATAACCACTTTTTAAACCCTCACAGTGACCAAAATTGCCATTTTTACAGAGTTTTGCTTCCTCAAAAGCTTCAATTTTGACCCGTTTCAGGCACAGAAATGACTTTAAACACGCTTATTTTAGTTGACAAAGTCATAATTCACATCCAACAGTAATTTAGAGTCAAAAGATTAAATGTTAAAATTTCATCATTATAGACCATTTTGGGATCGTTCGACAGGTCCGGAGTCATCGTTTTTCATCCGAAAATTGATTTTTTGGACTATACCAAAAATGATTCAAAATGTCAATTGGATCATGCCTCGTGTTGAATAACCACTTTTTAAACCCTCACAGTGACCAAAATTGCCATTTTTACAGAGTTTTGCTTGCTCAAAAGCTTCCATTTTGACCCGTTTCAGGCACAGAAATGACTTTAAACACAATTATTCTAGTTGACAAAGTCATAATTCACATCCAACAGTAATTTAGAGTCAAAAGATTAAATGTTGAAATTTCATAATTATAGACCATTTTGGGATCGTTCGACAGGTCCGGAGTCATCGTTTTTCATCCGAAAATTGATTTTTTGGACTGTACCAAAAATGATTCAAAATGTCAATTGGATCATGCCTCATGTTGAATAACCACTTTTTAAACCCTCACAGTGACCAAAATTGCCATTTTTACAGAGTTTTGCTTACTCAAAAGCTTCCATTTTGACCCGTTTCAGGCACAGAAATGACTTTAAACACACTTATTCTAGTTGACAAAGTCATAATTCACATCAAACAATCATTTAGAGTCAAAAGATTAAATGTTAAAATTTCATCATTATAGACCATTTTGGGATCGTTCGACAGGTCCGGAGTCATCGTTTTTCATCCGAAAATTGATTTTTTGGACTGTACCAAAAATGATTCAAAATGTCAATTGGATCATGCCTCATGTTGAATAACCACTTTTTAAACCCTCACAGTGACCAAAATTGCCATTTTTACAGAGTTTTGCTTACTCAAAAGCTTTCATTTTGACCCGTTTCAGGCACAGAAATGACTTTAAACACACTTATTCTAGTTGACAAAGTCATAATCCACATCCAACAGTCATTTAGAGTCAAAAGATTAAATGTTGAAATGTCATTATTATAGACCATTTTGGTATCGCTCGACAGGTCCGGAGTCATTGTTTTTCATCCGAAAATTGATTTTTTGGACTGTACCAAAAATGATTCAAAATGTCAATTGGATCATGCCTCATGTTGAATAACCACTTTTTAAACCATCACAGTGACCAAAATTGCCATTTTTACAGAGTTTTGCTTACTCAAAAGCTTCCATTTTGACCCGTTTCAGGCACAGAAATGACTTTAAACACACTTATTCTAGTTGACAAAGTCATAATTCACATCCAACAGTCATTTAGAGTCAAAAGATTAAATGTTTAAATTTCATCATTATAGACCATTTTGGGATCGTTCGACAGGTCCGGAGTCATCGTTTTTCATCCGAAAATTGATTTTTTGGACTGTACCAAAAATGATTCAAAATGTCAATTGGATCATGCCTCGTGTTGAATAACCACTTTTTAAACCCTCACAGCGACCAAAATTGCCATTTTTACAGAGTTTTGCTTGCTCAAAAGCTTCCATTTTGACCCGTTTCAGGCACAGAAATGACTTTAAACACAATTATTCTAGTTGACAAAGTCATAATTCACATCCAACAGTAATTTAGAGTCAAAAGATTAAATGTTGAAATTTCATCATTATAGACCATTTTGGGATCATTCGACAGGTCCGGAGTCATCGTTTTTCATCCGAAAATTGATTTTTTGGACTGTACCAAAAATGATTCAAAATGTCAATTGGATCATGCCTCATGTTGAATAACCACTTTTTAAACCCTCACAGTGACCAAAATTGCCATTTTTTCAGAGTTTTGCTTACTCAAAAGCTTCAATTTTGACCCGTTTCAGGCACAGAAATGACTTTAAACACACTTATTTTAGTTGACAAAGTCATAATTCACATCCAACAGTAATTTAGAGTCAAAAGATTAAATGTTAAAATTTCATCATTATAGACCATTTTGGGATCGTTCGACAGGTCCGGAGTCATCGTTTTTCATCCGAAAATTGATTTTTTGGACTGTACCAAAAATGATTCAAAATGTCAATTGGATCATGCCTCATGTTGAATAACCACTTTTTAAACCCTCACAGTGACCAAAATTGCCATTTTTACAGAGTTTTGCTTACTCAAAAGCTTCCATTTTGACCCGTTTCAGGCACAGAAATGACTTTAAACACACTTATTCTAGTTGACAAAGTCATAATTCACATCCAACAGTCATTTAGAGTCAAAAGATTAAATGTTGAAATTTCATCATTATAGACCATTTTGGGATCGTTCGACGGGTCCGGAGTCATCGTTTTTCATCCGAAAATTGATTTTTTGGACTGTACCAAAAATGATTCAAAATGTCAATTGGATCATGCCTCATGTTGAATAACCACTTTTTAAACCCTCACAGTCCAAAATTGCCATTTTTACAGAGTTTTGCTTGCTCAAAAGCTTCTATTTTGACCCGTTTCAGGCACAGAAATGACTTTAAACACAATTATTCTAGTTGACAAAGTCATAATTCACATCCAACAGTAATTTAGAGTCAAAAGATTAAATGTTGAAATTTCATCATTATAGACCATTTTGGGATCGTTCGACAGGTCCGGAGTCATAGTTTTCATCCGAAAATTGATTTTTTGGCTGTACCAAAAATGATTCAAAATGTCAATGGGATCATGCCTAATGTTGAATAACCACTTTTTAAACCCTCACAGTGACTAAAATTGCCATTTTTACAGAGTTTTGCTTACTCAAAAGCTTCAATTTTGACCCGTTTCAGGCACAGAAATGACTTTAAACGCACTTATTTTAGTTGACAAAGTCATAATTCACATCCAACAGTAATTTAGAGTCAAAAGATTAAATGTTAAAATTTCATCATTATAGACCATTTTGGGATCGTTCGACAGGTCCGGAGTCATCGTTTTCCATCCGAAAATTGATTTTTTGGACTGTACCAAAAATGATTCAAAATGTCAATTGGATCATGCCTCATGTTGAATAACCACTTTTTAAACCCTCACAGTGACCAAAATTGCCATTTTTACAGAGTTTTGCTTACTCAAACGCTTCCATTTTGACCCGTTTCAGGCACAGAAATGACTTTGAACACATATATTCTAGTTGACAAAGTCATAATTCACATCCTACAGTAATTTAGAGTCAAAAGATTAAATGTTGAAATTTCATCATTATAGACAATTTTGGTATCGTTCGACAGGTCCGGAGTCATCGTTTTTCATCTGAAAATTTATTTTTTGGACTGTACCAAAAATGATTCAAAATGTCAATTGGAACATGCCTCATGTTGAATAACCACTTTTTAAACCCTCACAGTGACCAAAATTGCCATTTTTACTGAGTTTTGCTAACTCAAAAGCTTCAATTTTGACCCGTTTCAGGCACAGAAATGACTTCAAACACACTTATTTTAGTTGACAAAGTCATAATTCACATCCAACAGTCATTTAGAGTCAAAAGATTAAATGTTGAAATTTCATCATTATAGACCATTTTGGGATCGTTCGACAGGTCATCGTTTTTCATCCGAAAATTGATTTTTTGGACTGTACCAAAAATGATTCAAAATGTCAATTGGATCATGCCTCATGTTGAATAACCACTTTTTAAACCCTCACAGTGACAACAATTGCCATTTTTACAGAGTTTTGCTTACTCAAAAGCTTCCATTTTGACCCGTTTCAGGCACAGAAATGACTTTAAACACACTTATTATAGTTGACAAAGTCATAATTCACATCCAACAGTCATTTAGAGTCAAAAGATTAAATGTTAAAATTTCATCATTATAGACCATTTTGGGATCGTTCGACAGGTCCGGAGTCATCGTTTTTCATCCGAAAATTGATTTTTTGGACTGTACCAAAAATGATTCAAAATGTCAATTGGATCATGCCTCATGTTGAATAACCACTTTTTAAACCGTCACAGTGACCAAAATTGCCATTTTTACAGAGTTTTGCTTACTCAAAAGCTTCCATTTCGACCCGTTTCAGGCACAGAAATGACTTTAAACACACTTATTCTAGTTGACAAAGTCATAATTCACATCCAACAGTAATACAGAGTCAAAAGATTAAATGTTGAAATTTCATCATATAGACCATTTTGGGATCGTTCGACAGGTCTGGAGTCATCGTTTTTCATCCGAAAATTGATTTTTTGGACTGTACCAAAAATGATTCAAAATGTCAATTGGATCATGCCTCATGTTGAATAACCACTTTTTAAACCCTCACAGTGACCAAAATTGCCATTTTTACAGAGTTTTATTTACTCAAAAGCTTCCATTTTGACCCGTTTCAGGCACAGAAATGACTTTAAACACAATTATTCTAGTTGACAAAGTCATACTTCACATCCAACAGTAATTTAGAGTCAAAAGATTAAATGTTGAAATTTCATCATTATAGACCATTTTGGGATCGTTCGACAGGTCCGGAGTCATCGTTTTTCACCTGAAAATTGATTTTTTGGACTGTACCAAAAATGATTCAAAATGTCAATTGGATCATGCCTCATGTTGAATAACCACTTTTTAAACCCTCACAGTGACCAAAATTGCCATTTTTACAGAGTTTTGCTTCCTCAAAAGCTTCAATTTTGACCCGTTTCAGGCACAGAAATGACTTTAAACACGCTTATTTTAGTTGACAAAGTCATAATTCACATCCAACAGTAATTTAGAGTCAAAAGATTAAATGTTAAAATTTCATCATTATAGACCATTTTGGGATCGTTCGACAGGTCCGGAGTCATCGTTTTTCATCCGAAAATTGATTTTTTGGACTATACCAAAAATGATTCAAAATGTCAATTGGATCATGCCTCGTGTTGAATAACCACTTTTTAAACCCTCACAGTGACCAAAATTGCCATTTTTACAGAGTTTTGCTTGCTCAAAAGCTTCCATTTTGACCCGTTTCAGGCACAGAAATGACTTTAAACACAATTATTCTAGTTGACAAAGTCATAATTCACATCCAACAGTAATTTAGAGTCAAAAGATTAAATGTTGAAATTTCATAATTATAGACCATTTTGGGATCGTTCGACAGGTCCGGAGTCATCGTTTTTCATCCGAAAATTGATTTTTTGGACTGTACCAAAAATGATTCAAAATGTCAATTGGATCATGCCTCATGTTGAATAACCACTTTTTAAACCCTCACAGTGACCAAAATTGCCATTTTTACAGAGTTTTGCTTACTCAAAAGCTTCCATTTTGACCCGTTTCAGGCACAGAAATGACTTTAAACACACTTATTCTAGTTGACAAAGTCATAATTCACATCAAACAATCATTTAGAGTCAAAAGATTAAATGTTAAAATTTCATCATTATAGACCATTTTGGGATCGTTCGACAGGTCCGGAGTCATCGTTTTTCATCCGAAAATTGATTTTTTGGACTGTACCAAAAATGATTCAAAATGTCAATTGGATCATGCCTCATGTTGAATAACCACTTTTTAAACCCTCACAGTGACCAAAATTGCCATTTTTACAGAGTTTTGCTTACTCAAAAGCTTTCATTTTGACCCGTTTCAGGCACAGAAATGACTTTAAACACACTTATTCTAGTTGACAAAGTCATAATTCACATCCAACAGTCATTTAGAGTCAAAAGATTAAATGTTGAAATGTCATTATTATAGACCATTTTGGTATCGCTCGACAGGTCCGGAGTCATTGTTTTTCATCCGAAAATTGATTTTTTGGACTGTACCAAAAATGATTCAAAATGTCAATTGGATCATGCCTCATGTTGAATAACCACTTTTTAAACCCTCACAGTGACCAAAATTGCCATTTTTACAGATTTTTGCTAACTCAAAAGCTTCAATTTTGACCCGTTTCAGGCACAGAAATGACTTTAAACACACTTATTTTAGTTGACAAATTCATAATTCACATCCAACAGTCATTTAGAGTCAAAAGATTAAATGTTGAAATTTCATAATTATAGACCATTTTGGGATCGTTCGACAGGTCCGGAGTCATCGTTTTTCATCCGAAAATTGATTTTTTGGACTGTACCAAAAATGATTCAAAATGTCAATTGGATCATGCCTCATGTTGAATAACCACTTTTTAAACCCTCACAGTGACCAAAATTGCCATTTTTACAGAGTTTTGCTTACTCAAAAGCTTCCATTTTGACCCGTTTCAGGCACAGAAATGACTTTAAACACACTTATTCTAGTTGACAAAGTCATAATTCACATCAAACAATCATTTAGAGTCAAAAGATTAAATGTTAAAATTTCATCATTATAGACCATTTTGGGATCGTTCGACAGGTCCGGAGTCATCGTTTTTCATCCGAAAATTGATTTTTTGGACTGTACCAAAAATGATTCAAAATGTCAATTGGATCATGCCTCATGTTGAATAACCACTTTTTAAACCCTCACAGTGACCAAAATTGCCATTTTTACAGAGTTTTGCTTACTCAAAAGCTTTCATTTTGACCCGTTTCAGGCACAGAAATGACTTTAAACACACTTATTCTAGTTGACAAAGTCATAATTCACATCCAACAGTCATTTAGAGTCAAAAGATTAAATGTTGAAATGTCATTATTATAGACCATTTTGGTATCGCTCGACAGGTCCGGAGTCATTGTTTTTCATCCGAAAATTGATTTTTTGGACTGTACCAAAAATGATTCAAAATGTCAATTGGATCATGCCTCATGTTGAATAACCACTTTTTAAAACCTCACAGTGACCAAAATTGCCATTTTTACAGATTTTTGCTAACTCAAAAGCTTCAATTTTGACCCGTTTCAGGCACAGAAATGACTTTAAACACACTTATTTTAGTTGACAAAGTCATAATTCACATCCAACAGTCATTTAGAGTCAAAAGATTAAATGTTGAAATTTCATCATTATAGACCATTTTGGGATCGTTCGACAGGTCCGGAGTCATCGTTTTTCATCCGAAAATTGATTTTTTGGACTGTACCAAAAATGATTCAAAATGTCAATTGGATCATGCCTCATGTTGAATAACCACTTTTTAAACCCTCACAGTGACAAAAATTGCCATTTTTACAGAGTTTTGCTTACTCAAAAGCTTCCATTTTGACCCGTTTCAGGCACAGAAATGACTGTAAACACACTTATTCTAGTTGACAAAGTCATAATTCACATCCAACAGTCATTTAGAGTCAAAAGATTAAATGTTAAAATTTCATCATTATAGACCATTTTGGGATCGTTCGACAGGTCCGGAGTCATCGTTTTTCATCCGAAAATTGATTTTTTGGACTGTACCAAAAATGATTCAAAATGTCAATTGGATCATGCCTCATGTTGAATAACCACTTTTTAAACCGTCACAGTGACCAAAATTGCCATTTTTACAGAGTTTTGCTTACTCAAAAGCTTCCATTTTGACCCGTTTCATGCACAGAAATGACTTTAAACACACTTATTCTAGTTGACAAAGTCATAATTCACATCCAACAGTAATTTAGAGTCAAAAGATTAAATGTTGAAATTTCATCATATAGACCATTTTGGGATCGTTCGACAGGTCCGGAGTCATCGTTTTTCATCCGAAAATTGATTTTTTGGACTGTACCAAAAATGATTCAAAATGTCAATTGGATCATGCCTCATGTTGAATAACCACTTTTTAAACCCTCACAGTGACCAAAATTGCCATTTTTACAGAGTTTTGCTTACTCAAAAGCTTCAATTTTGACCCGTTTCAGGCACAGAAATGACTTTAAACACACTTATTTTAGTTGACAAAGTCATAATTCACATCCAACAGTAATTTAGAGTCAAAAGATTAAATGTTAAAATTTCATCATTATAGACCATTTTGGGATCGTTCGAAAGGTCCGGAGTCATCGTTTTTCATCCGAAAATTGATTTTTTGGACTGTACCAAAAATGATTCAAAATGTCAATTGGATCATGCCTCATGTTGAATAACCACTTTTTAAACCCTCACAATGACCAAAATTGCCATTTTTACGGAGTTTTGCTTACTCAAAAGCTTCCATTTTGACCCATTTCAGGCACAGGAATGACTTTAAACACACTTATTCTAGTTGACAAAGTCATAATTCACATCCAACAGTAATTTAGAGTCAAAAGATTAAATGTTGAAATTTTATCCATATTGACCATTTTGGGATCGTTCGACAGGTCCAGAGTCATCGTTTTTCATCCGAAAATTGATTTTTTGGACTGTACCAAAAATGATTCAAAATGTCAATTGGATCTTGCCTCATGTTGAATAACCACTTTTTAAACCCTCACAGTGACCAAAATTGCCATTTTTACAGAGTTTTGCTTGCTCAAAAGCTTCCATTTTGACCCGTTTCAGGCACAGAAATGACTTTAAACACAATTATTCTAGTTGACAAAGTCATAATTCACATCCAACAGTAATTTAGAGTCAAAAGATTAAATGTTGAAATTTCATAATTATAGACCATTTTGGGATCGTTCGACAGGTCCGGAGTCATCGTTTTTCATCCGAAAATTGATTTTTTGGACTGTACCAAAAATGATTCAAAATGTCAATTGGATCATGCCTCATGTTGAATAACCACTTTTTAAACCCTCACAGTGACCAAAATTGCCATTTTTACAGAGTTTTGCTTACTCAAAAGCTTCCATTTCGACCCGTTTCAGGCACAGAAATGACTTTAAACACACTTATTCTAGTTGACAAAGTCATAATTCACATCCAACAGTCATTTAGAGTCAAAAGATTAAATGTTGAAATGTCATCATTATAGACCATTTTGGGATCGTTCGACAGGTCCGGAGTCATCGTTTTTCATCCGAAAATTGATTTTTTGGACTGTACCAAAAATGATTCAAAATGTCAATTGGATCATGCCTCATGTTGAATAACCACTTTTTAAACCCTCACAGTGACCAAAATTGCCATTTTTACAGAGTTTTGCTTGCTCAAAAGCTTCCATTTTGACCCGTTTCAGGCACAGAAATGACTGTAAACACACTTATTCTAGTTGACAAAGTCATAATTCACATCCAACAGTCATTTAGAGTCAAAAGATTAAATGTTGAAATGTCATCATTATAGACCATTTTGGGATCGTTCGACAGGTCCGGAGTCATCGTTTTTCATCCGAAAATTGATTTTTTGGACTGTACCAAAAATGATTCAAAATGTCAATTGGATCATGCCTCATGTTGAATAACCACTTTTTAAACCCTCACAGTGACCAAAATTGCCATTTTTACAGAGTTTTGCTTGCTCAAAAGCTTCCATTTTGACCCGTTTCAGGCACAGAAATGACTTTAAACACAATTATTCTAGTTGACAAAGTCATAATTCGCATCCAACAGTAATTTAGAGTCAAAAGATTAAATGTTGAAATGTCCTCATTATAGACCATTTTGGGATCGTTCGAAAGGTCCGGAGTCATCGTTTTTCATCCGAAAATGGATTTTTTGGCTGTACCAAAAATGATTCAAAATGTCAATTGGATCATGCCTCATGTTGAATAACCACTTTTTAAACCCTCACAGTGACCAAAATTGCCATTTTTACAGAGTTTTGCTTACTCAAAAGCTTCAATTTTGACCCGTTTCAGGCACAGAAATGACTTTAAACACACTTATTTTAGTTGACAAAGTCATAATTCACATCCAACAGTAATTTAGAGTCAAAAGATTAAATGTTAAAATTTCATCATTATAGACCATTTTGGGATCGTTCGACAGGTCCGGAGTCATCGTTTTTCATCCGAAAATTGATTTTTTGGACTGTACCAAAAATGATTCAAAATGTCAATTGGATCATGCCTCATGTTGAATAACCACTTTTTAAACCCTCACAGTGACCAAAATTGCCATTTTTACAGAGTTTTGCTAACTCAAAAGCTTCAATTTTGACCCGTTTCAGGCACAGAAATGACTTTAAACACACTTATTTTAGTTGACAAAAACATAATTCACATCCAACAGTCATTTAGAGTCAAAAGATTAAATGTTGAAATTTCATTATTATAGACCATTTTGGGATCGTTCGACAGGTCATCGTTTTTCATCCGAAAATTGATTTTTTGGACTGTACCAAAAATGATTCAAAATGTCAATTGGATCATGCCTCATGTTGAATAACCACTTTTTAAACCCTCACAGTGACAACAATTGCCATTTTTACAGAGTTTTGCTTACTCAAAAGCTTCCATTTTGACCCGTTTCAGGCACAGAAATGACTTTAAACACACTTATTATAGTTGACAAAGTCATAATTCACACCCAACAGTCATTTAGAGTCAAAAGATTAAATGTTAAAATTTCATCATTATAGACCATTTTGGGATCGTTCGACAGGTCCGGAGTCATCGTTTTTCATCCGAAAATTGATTTTTTGGACTGTACCAAAAATGATTCAAAATGTCAATTGGATCATGCCTCATGTTGAATAACCACTTTTTAAACCGTCACAGTGACCAAAATTGCCATTTTTACAGAGTTTTGCTTACTCAAAAGCTTCCATTTTGACCCGTTTCAGGCACAGAAATGACTTTAAACACACTTATTCTAGTTGACAAAGTCATAATTCACATCCAACAGTAATACAGAGTCAAAAGATTAAATGTTGAAATTTCATCATATAGACCATTTTGGGATCGTTCGACAGGTCTGGAGTCATCGTTTTTCATCCGAAAATTGATTTTTTGGACTGTACCAAAAATGATTCAAAATGTCAATTGGATCATGCCTCATGTTGAATAACCACTTTTTAAACCCTCACAGTGACCAAAATTGCCATTTTTACAGAGTTTTGCTTACTCAAAAGCTTCAATTTTGACCCGTTTCAGGCACAGAAATGAATTTAAACACACTTATTTTAGTTGACAAAGTCATAATTCACATCCAACAGTAATTTAGAGTCAAAAGATTAAATGGTAAAATTTCATCGTTATAGACCATTTTGGGATCGTTCGATAGGTCCGGAGTCATCGTTTTTCATCCGAAAATTGATTTTTTGGACTGTACCAAAAATGATTCAAAATGTCAATTGGATCATGCCTCATGTTGAATAACCACTTTTTAAACCCTCACAGTGACCAAAATTGCCATTTTTACAGAGTTTTGCTTCCTCAAAAGCTTCAATTTTGACCAGTTTCAGGCACAGAAATGACTTTAAACACACTTATTTTAGTTGACAAAGTCATAATTCACATCCAACAGTCATTTAGAGTCAAAAGATTAAATGTTGAAATTTCATCATTTTAGACCATTTTGGGATCGTTCGACAGGTCCGGAGTCATCGTTTTTCATCTGAAAATTGATTTTTTGGACTGTACCAAAAATGATTCAAAATGTCAATTGGATCATGCCTCATGTTGAATAACCACTTTTTAAACCCTCACAGTGACCAAAATTGTCATTTTTACAGAGTTTTGCTTACTCAAAAGCTTCAATTTTGACCCGTTTCAGGCACAGAAATGACTTTAAACACACTTATTTTAGTTGACAAAGTCATAATTCACATCCAACAGTAATTAAGAGTCAAAAGATTAAATGTTAAAATTTCATCATTATAGACCATTTTGGGATCGTTCGACAGGTCCGGAGTCATCGTTTTTCATCCGAAAATTGATTTTTTGGACTGTACCAAAAATGATTCAAAATGTCAATTGGATCATGCCTCATGTTGAATAACCACTTTTTAAACCCTCACAGTGACCAAAATTGCCATTTTTACAGAGTTTTGCTTACTCTAAAGCTTCAATTTTGACCCGTTTCAGGCACAGAAATGACTTTAAACACACTTATTCTAGTTGACAAAGTCATAATTCACATCCAACAGTAATTTAGAGTCAAAAGATTAAATGTTGAAATTTCATCCATATTGACAATTTTGGGATCGTTCGACAGGTCCGGAGTCATCATTTTTCATCCGAAAATTGATTTTTTGGACTGTACCAAAAATGATTCAAAATGTCAATTGGATCATGCCTCATGTTGAATAACCACTTTTTAAACCCTCACAATGACCAAAATTGCCATTTTTACAGAGTTTTGCTTACTCAAAAACTTCCATTTTGACCCGTTTCAGGCACAGAAATGACTTTAAACACACTTATTCTAGTTGACAAAGTCATAATTCACATCCTACAGTAATTTAGAGTCAAAAGATTAAATGTTGAAATTTCATCCATATTGACCATTTTGGGATCGTTCGACAGGTCCGGAGTCATCGTTTTTCATCCGAAAATTGATTTTTTGGACTGTACCAAAAATGATTCAAAATGTCAATTGGATCATGCCTCATGTTGAATAACCACTTTTTAAACCCTCACAGTGACCAAAATTGCCATTTTTACAGAGTTTTGCTTACTCAAAAGCTTCCATTTCGACCCGTTTCAGGCACAGAAATGACTTTAAACACACTTATTCTAGTTGACAAAGTCATAATTCACATCCAACAGTCATTTAGAGTCAAAAGATTAAATGTTGAAATTTCATCATTATAGACCATTTTGGGATCGTTCGACAGGTCCGGAGTCATCGTTTTTCATCCGAAAATTGATTTTTTGGACTGTACCAAAAATGATTCAAAATGTCAATTGGATCATGCCTCATGTTGAATAACCACTTTTTAAACCCTCACAGTGACCAAAATTGCCATTTTTACAGAGTTTTGCTTGCTCAAAAGCTTCCATTTTGACCCGTTTCAGGCACAGAAATGACTTTAAACACAATTATTCTAGTTGACAAAGTCATAATTCACATCCAACAGTAATTTAGAGTCAAAAGATTAAATGTTGAAATTTCATCATTATAGACCATTTTGGGATCGTTCGATAGGTCCGGAGTCATCGTTTTTCATCCGAAAATTGATTTTTAGGACTGTACCAAAAATGATTCAAAATTCAATTGGATCATGCCTCATGTTGAATAACCACTTTTTAAACCCTCACAGTGACCAAAATTGCCATTTTTACAGAGTTTTGCTTACTCAAAAGCTTCCATTTTGACCCGTTTCAGGCACAGAAATGACTTTAAACACAATTATTCTAGTTGACAAAGTCATACTTCACATCCAACAGTAATTTAGAGTCAAAAGATTAAATGTTGAAATTTCATCATTATAGACCATTTTGGGATCGTTCGACAGGTCCGGAGTCATCGTTTTTCATCCGAAAATTGATTTTTTGGACTGTACCAAAAATGATTCAAAATGTCAATTGGATCATGCCTCATGTTGAATAACCACTTTTTAAACCCTCACAGTGACCAAAATTGCCATTTTTACAGAGTTTTGCTTACTCAAAAGCTTCCATTTTGACCCGTTTCAGGCACAGAAATGACTTTAAACACACTTATTCTAGTTGACAAAGTCATAATTCACATCCAACAGTCATTTAGAGTCAAAAGATTAAATGTTAAAATTTCATCATTATAGACCATTTTGGGATCGTTCGACAGGTCCGGAGTCATCGTTTTTCATCCGAAAATTGATTTTTTGGACTGTACCAAAAATGATTCAAAATGTGAATTGGATCATGCCTCATGTTGAATAACCATTTTTTAAACCCTCACAGTGACCAAAATTGCCATTTTTACAGAGTTTTGCTTCCTCAAAAGCTTCAATTTTGACCCGTTTCAGGCACAGAAATGACTTTAAACACAATTATTCTAGTTGACAAAGTCATAATTCACATCCAACAGTAATTTAGAGTCAAAAGATTAAATGTTGAAATTTCATCATTATAGACCATTTTGGGATCGTTCGATAGGTCCGGAGTCATCGTTTTTCATCCGAAAATTGATTTTTTGGACTGTACCAAAAATGATTCAAAATGTCAATTGGATCATGCCTCATGTTGAATAACCACTTTTTAAACCCTCACAGTGACCAAAATTGCCATTTTTACAGAGTTTTGCTTACTCAAAAGCTTCCATTTTGACCCGTTTCAGGCACAGAAATGACTTTAAACACAATTATTCTAGTTGACAAAGTCATACTTCACATCCAACAGTAATTTAGAGTCAAAAGATTAAATGTTGAAATTTCATCATTATAGACCATTTTGGGATCGTTCGACAGGTCCGGAGTCATCGTTTTTCATCCGAAAATTGATTTTTTGGACTGTACCAAAAATGATTCAAAATGTCAATTGGATCATGCCTCATGTTGAATAACCACTTTTTAAACCCTCACAGTGACCAAAATTGCCATTTTTACAGAGTTTTGCTTACTCAAAAGCTTCCATTTTGACCCGTTTCAGGCACAGAAATGACTTTAAACACACTTATTCTAGTTGACAAAGTCATAATTCACATCCAACAGTCATTTAGAGTCAAAAGATTAAATGTTGAAATTTCATCATTATAGACCATTTTGGGATCGTTCGACAGGTCCGGAGTCATCGTTTTTCATCCGAAAATTGATTTTTTGGACTGTACCAAAAATGATTCAAAATGTCAATTGGATCATGCCTCATGTTGAATAACCACTTTTTAAACCCTCACAGTGACCAAAATTGCCATTTTTACAGAGTTTTGCTTGCTCAAAAGCTTCCATTTTGACCCGTTTCAGGCACAGAAATGACTTTAAACACAATTATTCTAGTTGACAAAGTCATAATTCACATCCAACAGTAATTTAGAGTCAAAAGATTAAATGTTGAAATTTCATCATTATAGACCATTTTGGGATCGTTCGATAGGTCCGGAGTCATCGTTTTTCATCCATAAATTGATTTTTTGGACTGTACCAAAAATGATTCAAAATGTCAATTGGATCATGCCTCATGTTGAATAACCACTTTTTAAACCCTCACAGTGACCAAAATTGCCATTTTTACAGAGTTTTGCTTGCTCAAAAGCTTCCATTTTGACCCGTTTCAGGCACAGAAATGACTTTAAACACAATTATTCTAATTGACAAAGTCATAATTCACATCCAACAGTAATTTAGAGTCAAAAGATTAAATGTTGAAATTTCATCATTATAGACCATTTTGGGATCGTTCGACAGGTCCGGAGTCATCGTTTTTCATCCGAAAATTGATTTTTTGGACTGTACCAAAAATGATTCAAAATGTCAATTGGATCATGCCTCATGTTGAATAACCACTTTTTAAACCCTCACAGTGACCAAAATTGCCATTTTTACAGAGTTTTGCTTACTCAAAAGCTTCCATTTTGACCCGTTTCAGGCACAGAAATGACTTTAAACACACTTATTCTAGTTGACAAAGTCATAATTCACATCCAACAGTCATTTAGAGTCAAAAGATTAAATGTTAAAATTTCATCATTATAGACCATTTTGGGATCGTTCGACAGGTCCGGAGTCATCGTTTTTCATCCGAAAATTGATTTTTTGGACTGTACCAAAAATGATTCAAAATGTGAATTGGATCATGCCTCATGTTGAATAACCACTTTTTAAACCCTCACAGTGACCAAAATTGCCATTTTTACAGAGTTTTGCTTCCTCAAAAGCTTCAATTTTGACCCGTTTCAGGCACAGAAATGACTTTAAACACGCTTATTTTAGTTGACAAAGTCATAATTCACATCCAACAGTAATTTAGAGTCAAAAGATTAAATGTTAAAATTTCATCATTATAGACCATTTTGGGATCGTTCGACAGGTCCGGAGTCATCGTTTTTCATCCGAAAATTGATTTTTTGGACTATACCAGAAATGATTCAAAATGTCAATTGGATCATGCCTCGTGTTGAATAACCACTTTTTAAACCCTCACAGTGACCAAAATTGCCATTTTTACAGAGTTTTGCTTGCTCAAAAGCTTCCATTTTGACCCGTTTCAGGCACAGAAATGACTTTAAACACAATTATTCTAGTTGACAAAGTCATAATTCACATCCAACAGTAATTTAGAGTCAAAAGATTAAATGTTGAAATTTCATCATTATAGACCATTTTGGGATCATTCGACAGGTCCGGAGTCATCGTTTTTCATCCGAAAATTGATTTTTTGGACTGTACCAAAAATGATTCAAAATGTCAATTGGATCATGCCTCATGTTGAATAACCACTTTTTAAACCCTCACAGTGACCAAAATTGCCATTTTTACAGAGTTTTGCTTACTCAAAAGCTTCAATTTTGACCCGTTTCAGGCACAGAAATGACTTTAAACACACTTATTTTAGTTGACAAAGTCATAATTCACAATCAACAGTAATTTAGAGTCAAAAGATTAAATGTTAAAATTTCATCATTATAGACCATTTTGGGATCGTTCGACAGGTCCGGAGTCATCGTTTTTCATCCGAAAATTGATTTTTTGGACTGTACCAAAAATGATTCAAAATGTCAAATGGATCATGCCTCATGTTGAATAACCACTTTTTAAACCCTCACAGTGACCAAAATTGCCATTTTTACAGAGTTTTGCTTCCTCAAAAGCTTCAATTTTGACCCGTTTCAGGCACAGAAATGACTTTAAACACGCTTATTTTAGTTGACAAAGTCATAATTCACATCCAACAGTAATTTAGAGTCAAAAGATTAAATGTTAAAATTTCATCATTATAGACCATTTTGGGATCGTTCGACAGGTCCGGAGTCATCGTTTTTCATCCGAAAATAGATTTTTTGGACTGTACCAAAAATGATTCCAAATGTCAATTGGATCATGCCTCATGTTGAATAACCACTTTTTAAACCCTCACAGTGACCAAAATTGCCATTTTTACAGAGTTTTGCTTACTCAAAAGCTTCCATTTTGTCCCGTTTCAGGCACAGAAATGACTTTAAACACACTTATTCTAGTTGACAAAGTCATAATTCACATCCAACAGTCATTTAGAGTCAAAAGATTAAATGTTAAAATTTCATCATTATAGACCATTTTGGGATCGTTCGACAGGTCCGGACTCATCGTTTTTCATCCGAAAATTGATTTTTTTGGACTGTACCAAAAATGATTCAAAATGTCAATTGGATCATGCCTCATGTTGAATAACCACTTTTTAAACCCTCACAGTGACCAAAATTGCCATTTTTACAGAGTTTTGCTTACTCAAAAGCTTCCATTTTGACCCGTTTCAGGCACAGAAATGACTTTAAACACAATTATTCTAGTTGACAAAGTCATAATTCACATCCAACAGTCATTTAGAGTCAAAAGATTAAATGTTAAAATTTCATCATTATAGACCATTTTGGGATCGTTCGACAGGTCCGGAGTCATCGTTTTTCATCCGAAAATTGATTTTTTGGACTGTACCAAAAATGATTCAAAATGTGAATTGGATCATGCCTCATGTTGAATAACCACTTTTTAAACCCTCACAGTGACCAAAATTGCCATTTTTACAGAGTTTTGCTTACTCAAAAACTTCCATTTTGACCCGTTTCAGGCACAGAAATGACTTTAAACACACTTATTCTAGTTGACAAAGTCATAATTCACATCCAACAGTCATTTAGAGTCAAAAGATTAAATGTTTAAATTTCATCATTATAGACCATTTTGGGATCGTTCGACAGGTCCGGAGTCATCGTTTTTCATCCGAAAATTGATTTTTTGGACTGTACCAAAAATGATTCAAAATGTCAATTGGATCATGCCTCGTGTTGAATAACCACTTTTTAAACCCTCACAGCGACCAAAATTGCCATTTTTACAGAGTTTTGCTTGCTCAAAAGCTTCCATTTTGACCCGTTTCAGGCACAGAAATTACTTTAAACACAATTATTCTAGTTGACAAAGTCATAATTCACATCCAACAGTAATTTAGAGTCAAAAGATTAAATGTTGAAATTTCATCATTATAGACCATTTTGGGATCATTCGACAGGTCCGGAGTCATCGTTTTTCATCCGAAAATTGATTTTTTGGACTGTACCAAAAATGATTCAAAATGTCAATTGGATCATGCCTCATGTTGAATAACCACTTTTTAAACCCTCACAGTGACCAAAATTGCCATTTTTACAGAGTTTTGCTTACTCAAAAGCTTCAATTTTGACCCGTTTCAGGCACAGAAATGACTTTAAACACACTTATTTTAGTTGACAAAGTCATAATTCACATCCAACAGTAATTTAGAGTCAAAAGATTAAATGTTAAAATTTCATCATTATAGACCATTTTGGGATCGTTCGACAGGTCCGGAGTCATCGTTTTTTATCCGAAAATTGATTTTTTGGACTGTACCAAAAATGATTCAAAATGTCAATTGGATCATGCCTCATGTTGAATAACCACTTTTTAAACCCTCACAGTGACCAAAATTGCCATTTTTACAGAGTTTTGCTTCCTCAAAAGCTTCAATTTTGACCCGTTTCAGGCACAGAAATGACTTCAAACACGCTTATTTTAGTTGACAAAGTCATAATTCACATCCAACAGTAATTGAGAGTCAAAAGATTAAATGTTAAAATTTCATCATTATAGACCATTTTGGGATCGTTCGACAGGTCCGGAGTCATCGTTTTTCATCCGAAAATTGATTTTTTGGACTGTACCAAAAATGATTCAAAATGTCAATTGGATCATGCCTCATGTTGAATAACCACTTTTTAAACCCTCACAGTGACCAAAATTGCCATTTTTACAGAGTTTTGCTTACTCAAAAGCTTCCATTTTGACCTGTTTCAGGCACAGAAATGACTTTAAACACACTTATTCTAGTTGACAAAGTCATAATTCACATCCAACAGTCATTTAGAGTCAAAAGATTAAATGTTAAAATTTCATCATTATAGACCATTTTGGGATCGTTCGACAGGTCCGGAGTCATCGTTTTTCATCCGAAAATTGATTTTTTGGACTGTACCAAAAATGATTCAAAATGTGAATTGGATCCTGCCTCATGTTGAATAACCACTTTTTAAACCCTCACAGTGACCAAAATTGCCATTTTTACAGAGTTTTGCTTACTCAAAAGCTTCCATTTTGACCCGTTTCAGGCACAGAAATGACTTTAAACACACTTATTCTAGTTGACAAAGTCATAATTCACATCCAATAGTCATTTAGAGTCAAAAGATTAAATGTTGAAATTTCATCATTATAGACCATTTTGGGATCCTTCGACAGGTCCGGAGTCATCGTTTTTCATCCGAAAATTGATTTTTTGGACTGTACCAAAAATGATTCAAAATGTCAATTGGATCATGCCTCATGTTGAATAACCACTTTTTAAACCCTCACAGTGACCAAAATTGCCATTTTTACAGAGTTTTGCTTCCTCAAAAGCTTCAATTTTGACCCGTTTCAGGCACAGAAATGACTTCAAACACGCTTATTTTAGTTGACAAAGTCATAATTCACATCCAACAGTAATTTAGAGTCAAAAGATTAAATGTTAAAATTTCATCATTATAGACCATTTTGGGATCGTTCGACAGGTCCGGAGTCATCGTTTTTCATCCGAAAATTGATTTTTTGGACTGTACCAAAAATGATTCAAAATGTCAATTGGATCATGCCTCATGTTGAATAACCACTTTTTAAACCCTCACAGTGACCAAAATTGCCATTTTTACAGAGTTTTGCTTACTCAAAAGCTTCCATTTTGACCTGTTTCAGGCACAGAAATGACTTTAAACACACTTATTCTAGTTGACAAAGTCATAATTCACATCCAACAGTCATTTAGAGTCAAAAGATTAAATGTTAAAATTTCATCATTATAGACCATTTTGGGATCGTTCGACAGGTCCGGAGTCATCGTTTTTCATCCGAAAATTGATTTTTTGGACTGTACCAAAAATGATTCAAAATGTGAATTGGATCCTGCCTCATGTTGAATAACCACTTTTTAAACCCTCACAGTGACCAAAATTGCCATTTTTACAGAGTTTTGCTTACTCAAAAGCTTCCATTTTGACCCGTTTCAGGCACAGAAATGACTTTAAACACACTTATTCTAGTTGACAAAGTCATAATTCACATCCAATAGTCATTTAGAGTCAAAAGATTAAATGTTGAAATTTCATCATTATAGACCATTTTGGGATCCTTCGACAGGTCCGGAGTCATCGTTTTTCATCCGAAAATTGATTTTTTGGACTGTACCAAAAATGATTCAAAATGTGAATTGGATCATGCCTCATGTTGAATAACCACTTTTTAAACCCTCACAGTGACCAAAATTGCCATTTTTACAGAGTTTTGCTTCCTCAAAAGCTTCAATTCTGACCCGTTTCAGGCACAGAAATGACTTTAAACACGCTTATTTTAGTTGACAAAGTCATAATTCACATCCAACAGTAATTTAGAGTCAAAAGATTAAATGTTAAAATTCCATCATTATAGACCATTTTGGGATCGTTCGACAGGTCCGGAGTCATCGTTTTTCATCCGAAAATTGATTTTTTGGACTGTACCAAAAATGATTCAAAATGTCAATTGGATCATGCCTCATGTTGAATAACCACTTTTTAAACCCTCACAGTGACCAAAATTGCCATTTTTACAGAGTTTTGCTTCCTCAAAAGCTTCAATTTTGACCCGTTTCAGGCACAGAAATGACTTTAAACACACTTATTCTAGTTGACAAAGTCATAATTCACATCCAACAGTCATTTAGAGTCAAAAGATTAAATGTTAAAATTTCATCATTATAGACCATTTTGGGATCGTTCGACAGGTCCGGACTCATCGTTTTTCATCCGAAAATTGATTTTTTTGGACTGTACCAAAAATGATTCAAAATGTCAATTGGATCATGCCTCATGTTGAATAACCACTTTTTAAACCCTCACAGTGACCAAAATTGCCATTTTTACAGAGTTTTGCTTACTCAAAAGCTTCCATTTTGACCCGTTTCAGGCACAGAAATGACTTTAAACACAATTATTCTAGTTGACAAAGTCATAATTCACATCCAACAGTCATTTAGAGTCAAAAGATTAAATGTTAAAATTTCATCATTATAGACCATTTTGGGATCGTTCAACAGGTCCGGAGTCATCGTTTTTCATCCGAAAATTGATTTTTTGGACTGTACCAAAAATGATTCAAAATGTGAATTGGATCATGCCTCATGTTGAATAACCACTTTTTAAACCCTCACAGTGACCAAAATTGCCATTTTTACAGAGTTTTGCTTACTCAAAAGCTTCCATTTTGACCCATTTCAGGCACAGAAATGACTTTAAACACACTTATTCTAGTTGACAAAGTCATAATTCACATCCAACAGTCATTTAGAGTCAAAAGATTAAATGTTTAAATTTCATCATTATAGACCATTTTGGGATCGTTCGACAGGTCCGGAGTCATCGTTTTTCATCCGAAAATTGATTTTTTGGACTGTACCAAAAATGATTCAAAATGTCAATTGGATCATGCCTCGTGTTGAATAACCACTTTTTAAACCCTCACAGCGACCAAAATTGCCATTTTTACAGAGTTTTGCTTGCTCAAAAGCTTCCATTTTGACCCGTTTCAGGCACAGAAATGACTTTAAACACAATTATTCTAGTTGACAAAGTCATAATTCACATCCAACAGTAATTTAGAGTCAAAATATTAAATGTTGAAATTTCATCATTATAGACCATTTTGGGATCATTCGACAGGTCCGGAGTCATCGTTTTTCATCCGAAAATTGATTTTTTGGACTGTACCAAAAATGATTCAAAATGTCAATTGGATCATGCCTCATGTTGAATAACCACTTTTTAAACCCTCACAGTGACCAAAATTGCCATTTTTACAGAGTTTTGCTTACTCAAAAGCTTCAATTTTGACCCGTTTCAGGCACAGAAATGACTTTAAACACACTTATTTTAGTTGACAAAGTCATAATTCACATCCAACAGTAATTTAGAGTCAAAAGATTAAATGTTAAAATTTCATCATTATAGACCATTTTGGGATCGTTCGACAGGTCCGGAGTCATCGTTTTTCATCCGAAAATTGATTTTTTGGACTGTACCAAAAATGATTCAAAATGTCAATTGGATCAAGCCTCATGTTGAATAACCACTTTTTAAACCCTCACAGTGACCAAAATTGCCATTTTTACAGAGTTTTGCTTACTCAAAAGCTTCCATTTTGTCCCGTTTCAGGCACAGAAATGACTTTAAACACACTTATTCTAGTTGACAAAGTCATAATTCACATCCAACAGTCATTTAGAGTCAAAAGATTAAATGTTAAAATTTCATCATTATAGACCATTTTGGGATCGTTCGACAGGTCCGGACTCATCGTTTTTCATCCGAAAATTGATTTTTTTGGACTGTACCAAAAATGATTCAAAATGTCAATTGGATCATGCCTCATGTTGAATAACCACTTTTTAAACCCTCACAGTGACCAAAATTGCCATTTTTACAGAGTTTTGCTTACTCAAAAGCTTCCATTTTGACCCGTTTCAGGCACAGAAATGACTTTAAACACAATTATTCTAGTTGACAAAGTCATAATTCACATCCAACAGTCATTTAGAGTCAAAAGATTAAATGTTAAAATTTCATCATTATAGACCATTTTGGGATCGTTCGACAGGTCCGGAGTCATCGTTTTTCATCCGAAAATTGATTTTTTGGACTGTACCAAAAATGATTCAAAATGTGAATTGGATCATGCCTCATGTTGAATAACCACTTTTTAAACCCTCACAGTGACCAAAATTGCCATTTTTACAGTTTTGCTTACTCAAAAGCTTCCATTTTGACCCGTTTCAGGCACAGAAATGACTTTAAACACACTTATTCTAGTTGACAAAGTCATAATTCACATCCAACAGTCATTTAGAGTCAAAAGATTAAATGTTTAAATTTCATCATTATAGACCATTTGGGATCGTTCGACAGGTCCGGAGTCATCGTTTTTCATCCGAAAATTGATTTTTTGGACTGTACCAAAAATGATTCAAAATGTCAATTGGATCATGCCTTGTGTTGAATAACCACTTTTTAAACCCTCACAGCGACCAAAATTGCCATTTTTACAGAGTTTTGCTTGCTCAAAAGCTTCCATTTTGACCCGTTTCAGGCACAGAAATGACTTTAAACACAATTATTCTAGTTGACAAAGTCATAATTCACATCCAACAGTAATTTAGAGTCAAAAGATTAAATGTTGAAATTTCATCATTATAGACCATTTTGGGATCATTCGACAGGTCCGGAGTCATCGTTTTCCATCCGAAAATTGATTTTTTGGACTGTACCAAAAATGATTCAAAATGTCAATTGGATCATGCCTCATGTTGAATAACCACTTTTTAAACCCTCACAGTGACCAAAATTGCCATTTTTACAGCGTTTTGCTTACTCAAAAGCTTCAATTTTGACCCGTTTCAGGCACAGAAATGACTTTAAACACACTTATTTTAGTTGACAAAGTCATAATTCACATCCAACAGTAATTTAGAGTCAAAAGATTAAATGTTAAAATTTCATCATTATAGACCATTTTGGGATCGTTCGACAGGTCCGGAGTCATCGTTTTTCATCCGAAAATTGATTTTTTGGACTGTACCAAAAATGATTCAAAATGTCAATTGGATCATGCCTCATGTTGAATAACCACTTTTTAAACCCTCACAGTGACCAAAATTGCCATTTTTACAGAGTTTTGCTTCCTCAAAAGCTTCAATTTTGACCCGTTTCAGGCACAGAAATGACTTTAAACACGCTTATTTTAGTTGACAAAGTCATAATTCACATCCAACAGTAATTTAGAGTCAAAAGATTAAATGTTAAAATTTCATCATTATAGACCATTTTGGGATCGTTCGACAGGTCCGGAGTCATCGTTTTTCATCCGAAAATTGATTTTTTGGACTGTACCAAAAATGATTCAAAATGTCAATTGGATCATGCCTCATGTTGAATAACCACTTTTTAAACCCTCACAGTGACCAAAATTGCCATTTTTACAGAGTTTTGCTTACTCAAAAGCTTCCATTTTGACCTGTTTCAGGCACAGAAATGACTTTAAACACACTTATTCTAGTTGACAAAGTCATAATTCACATCCAACAGTCATTTAGAGTCAAAAGATTAAATGTTAAAATTTCATCATTATAGACCATTTTGGGATCGTTCGACAGGTCCGGAGTCATCGTTTTTCATCCGAAAATTGATTTTTTGGACTGTACCAAAAATGATTCAAAATGTGAATTGGATCATGCCTCATGTTGAATAACCACTTTTTAAACCCTCACAGTGACCAAAATTGCCATTTTTACAGAGTTTTGCTTCCTCAAAAGCTTCAATTTTGACCCGTTTCAGGCACAGAAATGACTTTAAACACGCTTATTTTAGTTGACAAAGTCATAATTCACATCCAACAGTAATTTAGAGTCAAAAGATTAATTGTTAAAATTCCATCATTATAGACCATTTTGGGATCGTTCGACAGGTCCGGAGTCATTGTTTTTCATCCGAAAATTGATTTTTTGGACTGTACCAAAAATGATTCAAAATGTCAATTGGATCATGCCTCATGTTGAATAACCACTTTTTAAACCCTCACAGTGACCAAAATTGCAATTTTTACAGAGTTTTGCTTCCTCAAAAGCTTCAATTTTGACCCGTTTCAGGCACAGAAATGACTTTAAACACGCTTATTTTAGTTGACAAAGTCATAATTCACATCCAACAGTAATTTAGAGTCAAAAGATTAAATGTTAAAATTTCATCATTATAGACCATTTTGGGATCGTTCGACAGGTCCGGAGTCATCGTTTTTCATCCGAAAATTGATTTTTTGGACTGTACCAAAAATGATTCAAAATGTCAATTGGATCAAGCCTCATGTTGAATAACCACTTTTTAAACCCTCACAGTGACCAAAATTGCCATTTTTACAGAGTTTTGCTTACTCAAAAGCTTCCATTTTGTCCCGTTTCAGGCACAGAAATGACTTTAAACACACTTATTCTAGTTGACAAAGTCATAATTCACATCCAACAGTCATTTAGAGTCAAAAGATTAAATGTTAAAATTTCATCATTATAGACCATTTTGGGATCGTTCGACAGGTCCGGACTCATCGTTTTTCATCCGAAAATTGATTTTTTTGGACTGTACCAAAAATGATTCAAAATGTCAATTGGATCATGCCTCATGTTGAATAACCACTTTTTAAACCCTCACAGTGACCAAAATTGCCATTTTTACAGAGTTTTGCTTACTCAAAAGCTTCCATTTTGACCCGTTTCAGGCACAGAAATGACTTTAAACACAATTATTCTAGTTGACAAAGTCATAATTCACATCCAACAGTCATTTAGAGTCAAAAGATTAAATGTTAAAATTTCATCATTATAGACCATTTTGGGATCGTTCGACAGGTCCGGAGTCATCGTTTTTCATCCGAAAATTGATTTTTTGGACTGTACCAAAAATGATTCAAAATGTGAATTGGATCATGCCTCATGTTGAATAACCACTTTTTAAACCCTCACAGTGACCAAAATTGCCATTTTTACAGAGTTTTGCTTACTCAAAAGCTTCCATTTTGACCCGTTTCAGGCACAGAAATGACTTTAAACACACTTATTCTTGTTGACAAAGTCATAATTCACACCCAACAGTCATTTAGAGTCAAAAGATTAAATGTTTAAATTTCATCATTATAGACCATTTTGGGATCGTTCGACAGGTCCGGAGTCATCGTTTTTCATCCGAAAATTGATTTTTTGGACTGTACCAAAAATGATTCAAAATGTCAATTGGATCATGCCTCGTGTTGAATAACCACTTTTTAAACCCTCACAGCGACCAAAATTGCCATTTTTACAGAGTTTTGCTTGCTCAAAAGCTTCCATTTTGACCCGTTTCAGGCACAGAAATGACTTTAAACACAATTATTCTAGTTGACAAAGTCATAATTCACATCCAACAGTAATTTAGAGTCAAAAGATTAAATGTTGAAATTTCATCATTATAGACCATTTTGGGATCATTCGACAGGTCTGGAGTCATCGTTTTTCATCCGAAAATTGATTTTTTGGACTGTACCAAAAATGATTCAAAATGTCAATTGGATCATGCCTCATGTTGAATAACCACTTTTTAAACCCTCACAGTGACCAAAATTGCCATTTTTACAGAGTTTTGCTTACTCAAAAGCTTCAATTTTGACCCGTTTCAGGCACAGAAATGACTTTAAACACACTTATTTTAGTTGACAAAGTCATAATTCACATCCAACAGTAATTTAGAGTCAAAAGATTAAATGTTAAAATTTCATCATTATAGACCATTTTGGGATCGTTCGACAGGTCCGGAGTCATCGTTTTTCATCCGAAAATTGATTTTTTGGACTGTACCAAAAATGATTCAAAATGTCAATTGGATCATGCCTCATGTTGAATAACCACTTTTTAAACCCTCACAGTGACCAAAATTGCCATTTTTACAGAGTTTTGCTTCCTCAAAAGCTTCAATTTTGACCCGTTTCAGGCACAGAAATGACTTTAAACACGCTTATTTTAGTTGACAAAGTCATAATTCACATCCAACAGTAATTTAGAGTCAAAAGATTAAATGTTAAAATTTCATCATTATAGACCATTTTGGGATCGTTCGACAGGTCCGGAGTCATCGTTTTTCATCCGAAAATTGATTTTTTGGACTGTACCAAAAATGATTCAAAATGTCAATTGGATCATGCCTCATGTTGAATAACCACTTTTTAAACCCTCACAGTGACCAAAATTGCCATTTTTACAGAGTTTTGCTTACTCAAAAGCTTCCATTTTGACCTGTTTCAGGCACAGAAATGACTTTAAACACACTATGGCTGAGATACCCGCCACCCCCTCTCAACACAATCCCCAAATGAGGGAAACCGAAAACAGTTCTTGAAGTTTTTGGAAGTGGGAGGGAGTGACCCTCCCGGCCGTATTTATTAAAACAAAAAATTAAAACGGTTAAACATTAATGTACAATTTCATACCACATTGCGATGTTTGGCTAACTTTAACAGATTCTCTAATACAGAGGTTCACCTAGCCGATCTAACATCCTACAAAACATTTACTTGAAATATTGAAATTGTACATCCTAACGTTTAAGGGCCAACGGCAAGGTCGTAACCGGTGTCAAGATCCCTAAGCAGACATACCCCCCCCACTTGGGAGGGGCGACCGCACTGAGGCGTACTCACGTGCAACTACTACAATTTCCCTTGTCTTGACGGGGGCACTTATCAACTCGACACGATTTAAAGGTCGTTCGAACTCGTGTGAGGTATCTAGAAGGTATCGTAGACCTCCCCCCAACCCCACACAACTTACCGCATCTGCCGTCGCAGATGTCACTGGCCCCGGGAAATTCCCCAGGAGGGGGCTGTACCCCCTCCTACACAGGAAGGGGCCTTGACCGCCTTTCCTCTTCTTTCGGCGACCCATCCTTAGAAGGGACCGCCTCCCCGTTGAGGGGCCAAAGGCCACCTCCCCCGAGCGCTCCCATCCGTGTTGGGTGACGCCCACTCATAGGGATCTTTCAATTAGTGCTCACCGATCATGACCTTACCGCCTACCGCCTGACCGAAATAAATACGACAAATGCTACTTAAATGAAACTACATTGGCCACTATGACCGACAAAACCTGTACTAAATGGACCTTAAATCCGAACTTCTTTAATCACACAACCTGAAAATTACACCAATCTTTATTACACACTAACTATCAACATAACACCAAAACAACATGAAAAACGAAATCGAATAACTGATCAATTTTATTAAAACAAACTAGCTGTCCTCAGGGGCTGGTGGGTGGGTCAAAATTGGCTCTTCGTTCCGTCTCGAGCTCACGTGCAGCGAGGAGGTGCAGCTTCAGAGCACAGGAACAAGACAATGTCTTCTGGTCTTGCGTCTCCTTTTATCCATCTTCAGGGCGGGCGTAAACCCGCCCCTGCCTGCCCCGAGGGCGTGGCCGGCGGCGTCAGTGTCTAGGCCAGCCCACTCAAGGGCGGGAAAAAGCGCGCCCCGGCTACGCCGCTTCGGGCATACCAGCCGAGACGCGCCTCCCGCCCAAAATGGCTTCCCGGGGGGATCGAGGCACTCTGCCATACGTTCGGGGGGACCGAGTGGTCGCCCCTTTCCATATGGCTGAGATACCCGCCACCCCCTCTCAACACAATCCCCAAATGAGGGAAACCGAAAACAGTTCTTGAAGTTTTTGGAAGTGGGAGGGAGTGACCCTCCCGGCCGTATTTATTAAAACAAAAAATTAAAACGGTTAAACATTAATGTACAATTTTATACCACATTGCGATGTTTGGCTAACTTTAACAGATTCTCTAATACAGAGGTTCACCTAGCCGATCTAACATCCTACAAAACATTTACTTGAAATATTGAAATTGTACATCCTAACGTTTAAGGGCCAATGGCAAGGTCGTAACCGGTGTCAAGATCCCTAACCAGACATACCCCCCCCACTTGGGAGGGGCGTCCGCACTGAGGCGTACTCACGTGCAACTACTACAATTTCCCTTGTCTTGACGGGGGCACTTATCAACTCGACGCCATTTAAAGGTCGTTCGAACTCGTGTGAGGTATCTAGAAGGTATCGTAGACCTCCCCCCAACCCCACACAACTTACCGCATCTGCCGTCGCAGATGTCACTGGCCCCGGGAAATTCCCCAGGAGGGGGCTGTACCCCCTCCTACACAGGAAGGGGCCTTGACCGCCTTTCCTCTTCTTTCGGCGACCCATCCTTAGAAGGGACCGCCTCCCCGTTGAGGGGCCAAAGGCCACCTCCCCCGAGCGCTCCCATCCGTGTTGGGTGACGCCCACTCATAGGGATCTTCCAATTAGTGCTCACCGATCATGACCTTACCGCCACAAGGCCGGATAGTTGACCGGCTATCCGGACTCCCCACAAAAAACTCCTACCTAAAGGGCATGTTTCAAAGATTTTAACCATGCTAAGAAGTCTCCTAAGAATAACTCATTCCCCACCCAAGACAAATGCACACCATCCCCCGAATACATCCTGTCATTATTAATACAGCCATGGGAAATAGAATGCAATGTCCTTGAACGGAACAACCTACTCACTTTATTGTTAAGCTTTCTAACGGAATGATTCAAAGCAGGTATAGAGATAGCCCCCCGCCACACCTTTCGTGGAATCACATGGGACCATGCAATCGTACACCCCGGAACTCTCCTCGCCAACCAACTTACAGTGGAAAGCATTGCCTCCAGGAGTAGTCGTCTACCGATGGTGACCAAATCATTGCCCCCAACATGTACTATAACTATAGACGGCGGTGACCTTGTCCGCCCTAACAAATCCTCAAAGAATGTTTGAAACTGGTCAATACAGAGACCGCCCCTTCCGTGGAAGGACATCCTGTACCCGTATTCCCCAGCTACGTGAACCAAGTCACCTGCTTTGAATACGTCTGCGGCACGCCTCACGTATGAGTGGCCCACGACCCACACCTCCTTTTTCACAGCCGGTGATGTCTGACCGCTGGCCCGGTGTAGGGTCGACTGCGTAGTCCGCCCCGCCTCGTAGGCTTGCGTAACTGAAACCAAACAAAAAACAAGAAGCGTGAGTACAGAGTACATAATTACAGCTTCACAACATGTGCAACCGCACGTATCTTTTATAACAATTGGAGGACCAACGCCCCACTCGTTTCACTTGTTCAACATTAAGACCCCTGGCTGTAGCTTCCGTAGCAGCCCCTATCCGAAAGGAATGGGTCCCAAAATCGCCCGGGTTCAAGCCCGCAGCGGCAATTGACATCGCAAGCACCCGCTGAAACTGAAATTTCGTCAGTGGGGTGGCGTCCGCGTGTCTTAACAAAGTCCCCCCCCATGATGCCACCCTTCGTGCTAGGTAATCCTCTAAACACTTTACCGGACATATGGAGGACCCAGGAATCCTGCGTATGATGACGCAGTCACCCAAACCATCCTGATCCGTCTTGGACCTTACAAAAGAGACAGTCATTGTTTCTCCCCTGATCTGCACGTGTTCCTGGCACAAACCCCCCGCCACATCCAGTTTGTTCCTCGCAACTAGTTCGCTTACCCGCATTGCCCCGTGAAATGCTAGCGTAAAAGCGGCTCGGAACAGCACCGCCTCAAACTGAGATGAACATGTGGCAGGGAGTGTAGCCAACAACTGGGACAATCTATCCAAACCTATCGGGCGCCTCAGATCCACTCTGCGACCCTCCAGGCGTTGCCACCCACGCAGCGCTTTTTGCACAACGAAAGACGCTGTAGGGTCTTGGATAGCGTGTGCTCTGGCAACAAAGGAAATGGCAGCACGATGCCTCTGGGCCGTAGCCACCGATTTCCCAGCCCTACGTAAGGACAACAGGAAATTCACTACCCATTCCTCGTGACCCCAAAGTCGCTCTCTAACAGTCCCCAAAAAGGCTAAATAGGCCCTAAACGCCCCTTCGTATGCCTTCCTCGTCCTTGGTGCTAGACTCTCTCCCACGAGGTGACGAAGTTCGGGGCACCGAGAGACCAGAGAGCTTCGGGAAATGGTGCCGGCTCCGGGTCCGCTGAGGGAAGGAAACCCGAAAAAGCCTGCATTTGAAAACGAGACAGTGCGTCAGCCGCCTGATTCAACACCCCTGGAACGTGTTTTGCTCTGAATAGCACGTTCAATTGCATACACAGTAAAACAATTTCTTTAAGCAGTCTTAAGATCAGTTTACAACATGCTGCCTGACTATTGATGCACTCGACCACGGTCATATTGTCAGACCAAAATATGACAGAGTGATCCTTGAACCCATCAGGCCATGTTCTCAAGGCCACCAAGATGGGAAACAGTTCGAGGAAAGCAATATTACTCGTCAAACCTTTCTCATGCCACCATGTCGGCCATCTTTGTGCCGACCATTTTGTGCCAAAAATGGCGCCAAAACCTACGCTTCCCGCCGAATCTGTCCACAGCCCCAGCTCTTCAGAAGACACGGCTGGTTTATTCCAGACGATTCTACCATTGAAATCCGCCAAAAATGCTAACCAAATACGCATGTCCTGGGGGATCTCGGCTGATAGTCTCGTGCGATGATGGCCTTCTTTAAGGCCAACCATCGCTTGGGCAATTGAACGGGAAAACGGGCGGGCCATTGGTATTACCCTCAGGGCAAAATTCAACTGTCCCACCACCTGCTGTAATTGTTGCAGCGTAACTTTCGATGCATTTATACACAGTTGCAGCGCAGCCCTGAACTTCAACACTTTCTCGGCTGGCAAACGGAAACACCCCTCAATGGAGTCCAACTCGATCCCCAGAAACTCGAGGCAAGTCGTAGGACCCACTGTTTTACCCGGTGCCAATGGCACACCAAACTGTTTCATCAACACACAAAAGTCAGCCAAGGCCCGGCCACATTCAAGACCCCCAGCTGCCCCAAGAAACAGGAAATCATCAAGGTAGTGCATTACATCTTGGAAACCCGTTTTCTTAGTGAAAACCCATTGGAGAAAACTACTGAATTTCTCGAAATAAGCACAGGATATAGAGCACCCCATTGGCATACACCTATCCATGTAATAACAACCCTGAAACATGAAACCTAGGAGACGCTGGTCGTCTGGGTGTACCGGGAGCAATCGGAACGCTGACTCGATATCTGACTTCGCCATCAGCGCCCCGGGCCCCAGGCGATTCAAAATGGCTACGGCCTCATCGAAAGATGCGTACCGCACCGAACACACTTCTGGGTCGATTGCATCATTTACGGAAAGACCTCGTGGAGCCGATAAATTATGGATCAGTCGGAACTCTCCAGGGTCTTTCTTGGGGACTACCCCTAAGGGGGAACAAACAAAATTCTGGACCGGGGGCACACTAAACGGGCCAGCGACCCGACCTCGAGTCACCTCTTTCCGGATCTTATCCTGTACTACGGTTGTATGCTGCAGGACGGAAAGTTGATTTTTACACTTATCCCCACCCTGAAAGTCCCCTACCGGGATGCGGAAACCATATGAAAAACCGTTTCGCAGCACCCCAGCAGAAGTACGATCCGGATAGGCACTGAGCCAAGGAATCATTGCCAGGGTATCAATGGGAGTGGGTAAAGGCGCCCCTCGGACTATATTAGACCTGTTTGGCACCTCCTCTCCCCCCGTTATCACCCGTTCTGGCTCTGCACGAGGCCTCAGGATGGGACGATCCACAACCGCTACATTCATGTTTGAATTTACACGTTCCCTGCGGTCTCGTACATCTACCTCTGTTGTAATTAAAACAGAAACCCTTTCTTCCTGTACTGCCGGTAGGTCTCGAGTGATCGTCGGCACCCGAACCTGCTCGAAAGGGCGTCCCCGCATATTGTCGGGAGGATTCGCCTACATTACTTCCTACTAACGGCATTTTCAACATTCCTGACTCCTTCATTTTATCCCAGGTCAAGGCATCATAACAATCCCAGGTCAAACTTTTATTATGCTCCTTTTCCTTTCTGAACATATTATCATAACAAAACCAATGATTACCCTGGTGCGATGTCGAGTACCCCATGATTCGTGATTGGTAGATTGGGAACTCGGAAAGCAACTCAGGTCTACGTTCCCCCAAGATTGACGTAAAGATTCCCCAGGCATTGCCCCAATTGCCGATATTCTCATTCACTTTAAAGGCGGCCATTTTTGCGCGCCAAACACTCGGATGCATGAGATCCTTCTGACTTTTTACATGCTCCACCTCATAATGGTCAACAAGTAATGAAAAAATGTTCACATATTCCCCCGCCCAAATCTTTTCCTTAATTGCCAAAGGAACATGTTGCCCCAACTTTTCTCTCCGAGAGGGTGTTGACTCATCCCTCGCGATCGGCAAAGGCCGCTTACCTGCACCCGACGCTGCCTCTGTGGTCGCAATCGTCCCTGGTGTCTTGTCCCCTACTGCAGCCGGCACGGGCACCTTGGCTGCGTCCCGTTTCTCACGCAATTGCTTTATCAGCGCCTGCGCTTCGACAGCCGTGGCGCCCTCGTTACCTTTACCCAACCACGCTGCCAATTGTGCTGCCAACTCGGGCGGCATATCATCCTCGGACACGGGGGTGATCGGATTCCCCTCCTCTGGCACGGGAATTGGAGCCTCGAGCGGGGCACTGGGACCGGGGGTCTCCTCACCCGCTGCCCCCCTCCTGGGCCTCTTGTTTTTCCCTCCCGGGGCTGCTCCCGCCAAAGGACGTTTGGGACCCCTTTCCTCATTCTTGTCCACCCGCTTCTTTAGCTCGGACATCTCCTTCATGAGAACACGCAGCATCTGGTCGGTATTCATGCGCTTTCCAACCTTCTTCGGCATTCTCCAACAAAGTAACTGAAAAACAAACAAGAACGATTAAAACGCTCAAAATTGGCTCTTCGTTCCGTCTCGAGCTCACGTGCAGCGAGGAGGTGCAGCTTCAGAGCACAGGAACAAGAGGATGTCTTCTGGTCTTGCATCTCCTTTTATCCATCTTCAGGGCGGGCGTAAACCCGCCCCTGCCTGCCCCGAGGGCGTGGCCGGCGGCGTCAGTGTCTAGGCCAGCCCACTCAAGGGCGGGAAAAAGCGCGCCCCGGCTACGCCGCTTGGGGCATACCAGCCGAGACGCGCCTCCCGCCCAAAATGGCTTCCCGGGGGGATCGAGGCACTCTGCCATACGTTCGGGGGGACCGAGTGGTCGCCCCTTTCCATTATTCTAGTTGACAAAGTCATAATTCACATCCAACAGTCATTTAGAGTCAAAAGATTAAATGTTAAAATTTCATCATTATAGACCATTTTGGGATCGTTCGACAGGTCCGGAGTCATCGTTTTTCATCCGAAATCTGATTTTTTGGACTGTACCAAAAATGATTCAAAATGTGAATTGGATCATGCCTCATGTTGAATAACCACTTTTTAAACCCTCACAGTGACCAAAATTGCCATTTTTACAGAGTTTTGCTTACTCAAAAGCTTCCATTTTGACCCGTTTCAGGCACGGAAATGACTTTAAACACACTTATTTTAGTTGACAAAGTCATAATTCACATCCAACAGTAATTTAGAGTCAAAAGATTAAATGTTAAAATTTCATCATTATAGACCATTTTGGGATCGTTCGACAGGTCCGGAGTCATCGTTTTTCATCCGAAAATTGATTTTTTGGACTGTACCAAAAATGATTCAAAATGTGAATTGGATCATGCCTCATGTTGAATAACCACTTTTTAAACCCTCACAGTGACCAAAATTGCCATTTTTACAGAGTTTTGCTTCCTCAAAAGCTTCAATTTTGACCCGTTTCAGGCACAGAAATGACTTTAAACACGCTTATTTTAGTTGACAAAGTCATAATTTACATCCAACAGTAATTTAGAGTCAAAAGATTAAATGTTAAAATTCCATCATTATAGACCATTTTGGGATCGTTCGACAGGTCCGGAGTCATCGTTTTTCATCCGAAAATTGATTTTTTGGACTGTACCAAAAATGATTCAAAATGTCAATTGGATCATGCCTCATGTTGAATAACCACTTTTTAAACCCTCACAGTAACCAAAATTGCCATTTTTACAGAGTTTTGCTTCCTCAAAAGCTTCAATTTTGACCCGTTTCAGGCACAGAAATGACTTTAAACACGCTTATTTTAGTTGACAAAGTCATAATTCACATCCAACAGTAATTTAGAGTCAAAAGATTAAATGTTAAAATTTCATCATTATAGACCATTTTGGGATCGTTCGACAGGTCCGGAGTCATCGTTTTTCATCCGAAAATTGATTTTTTGGACTGTACCAAAAATGATTCAAAATGTCAATTGGATCAAGCCTCATGTTGAATAACCACTTTTTAAACCCTCACAGTGACCAAAATTGCCATATTTACAGAGTTTTGCTTACTTAAAAGCTTCCATTTTGTCCCGTTTCAGGCACAGAAATGACTTTAAACACACTTATTCTAGTTGACAAAGTCATAATTCACATCCAACAGTCATTTAGAGTCAAAAGATTAAATGTTAAAATTTCATCATTATAGACCATTTTGGGATCGTTCGACAGGTCCGGACTCATCGTTTTTCATCCGAAAATTGATTTTTTTGGACTGTACCAAAAATGATTCAAAATGTCAATTGGATCATGCCTCATGTTGAATAACCACTTTTTAAACCCTCACAGTGACCAAAATTGCCATTTTTACAGAGTTTTGCTTACTCAAAAGCTTCCATTTTGACCCGTTTCAGGCACAGAAATGACTTTAAACACAATTATTCTAGTTGACAAAGTCATAATTCACATCCAACAGTCATTTAGAGTCAAAAGATTAAATGTTAAAATTTCATCATTATAGACCATTTTGGGATCGTTCGACAGGTCCGGAGTCATCGTTTTTCATCCGAAAATTGATTTTTTGGACTGTACCAAAAATGATTCAAAATGTGAATTGGATCATGCCTCATGTTGAATAACCACTTTTTAAACCCTCACAGTGACCAAAATTGCCATTTTTACAGAGTTTTGCTTACTCAAAAGCTTCCATTTTGACCCGTTTCAGGCACAGAAATGACTTTAAACACACTTATTCTAGTTGACAAAGTCATAATTCACATCCAACAGTCATTTAGAGTCAAAAGATTTTGGGGCAGATTTATGTTAACTGGCGCATCCCGAGGGATGCGCCAGTTAACATGCGCCACAGTGCCCCACAGCTACGCCACCCATGGTGCGCCGCATTTATGATGCGGTGCACCATGGGGCAAAAACGGCACAGATGCGTGACGCATCTGTGCCGTAAATGTGGCGCATTGCTGGAGTTGCGTCGCAAGCGCGACGCAGCTCCAGCAATGCTCTGGGGGGGCCTGTTCTTTCAATGCTGCCTCAAGCCTTACGCCTGCTTCAAGCAGGCGCAGGGTTTTGACGCAGCATTGCCCTGAAAGTGACTGAGTGAAATCTCATAGATTTCACTCAGCCACTTTCAGGAGGCGTTCCTGCGCAGGAACGCCCCCCCTGCGCAGGAACGCCTCCTCATGGCGCAGTGCTGTACAACGTGACGCATCTCCTAGATGCGTCACGTTGTAAATAGGGCGCAGGGATGCGCCACGTTTCCGTGCCGTTGCGTCACGCAACGGCGGCGTAAACGTGGCGCAAGCCCTTCATAAATCTGCCCCTAAATGTTTAAATTTCATCATTATAGACCATTTTGGGATCGTTCGACAGGTCCGGAGTCATCGTTTTTCATCCGAAAATTGATTTTTTGGACTGTACCAAAAATGATTCAAAATGTCAATTGGATCATGCCTCGTGTTGAATAACCACTTTTTAAACCCTCACAGCGACCAAAATTGCCATTTTAACAGAGTTTTGCTTGCTCAAAAGCTTCCATTTTGACCCGTTTCTGGCACAGAAATGACTTTAAACACAATTATTCTAGTTGACAAAGTCATAATTCACATCCAACAGTAATTTAGAGTCAAAAGATTAAATGTTGAAATTTCATCATTATAGACCATTTTGGGATCATTCGACAGGTCCGGAGTCATCGTTTTTCATCCGAAAATTGATTTTTTGGACTGTACCAAAAATGATTCAAAATGTCAATTGGATCATGCCTCATGTTGAATAACCACTTTTTAAACCCTCACAGTGACCAAAATTGCCATTTTTACAGAGTTTTGCTTACTCAAAAGCTTCAATTTTGACCCGTTTCAGGCACAGAAATGACTTTAAACACACTTATTTTAGTTGACAAAGTCATAATTCACATCCAACAGTAATTTAGAGTCAAAAGATTAAATGTTAAAATTTCATCATTATAGACCATTTTGGGATCGTTCGACAGGTCCGGAGTCATCGTTTTTCATCCGAAAATTGATTTTTTGGACTGTACCAAAAATGATTCAAAATGTCAATTGGATCATGCCTCATGTTGAATAACCACTTTTTAAACCCTCACAGTGACCAAAATTGCCATTTTTACAGAGTTTTGCTTCCTCAAAAGCTTCAATTTTGACCCGTTTCAGGCACAGAAATGACTTTAAACACGCTTATTTTAGTTGACAAAGTCATAATTCACATCCAACAGTAATTTAGAGTCAAAAGATTAAATGTTAAAATTTCATCATTATAGACCATTTTGGGATCGTTCGACAGGTCCTGAGTCATCGTTTTTCATCCGAAAATTGATTTTTTGGACTGTACCAAAAATGATTCGAAATGTCAATTGGATCATGCCTCATGTTGAATAACCACTTTTTAAACCCTCACAGTGACCAAAATTGCCATTTTTACAGAGTTTTGCTTACTCAAAAGCTTCCATTTTGACCTGTTTCAGGCACAGAAATGACTTTAAACACACTTATTCTAGTTGACAAAGTCATAATTCACATCCAACAGTCATTTAGAGTCAAAAGATTAAATGTTAAAATTTCATCATTATAGACCATTTTGGGATCGTTCGACAGGTCCGGAGTCATCGTTTTTCATCCGAAAATTGATTTTTTGGACTGTACCAAAAATGATTCAAAATGTGAATTGGATCATGCCTCATGTTAAATAACCACTTTTTAAACCCTCACAGTGACCAAAATTGCCATTTTTACAGAGTTTTGCTTACTCAAAAGCTTCAATTTTGACCCGTTTCAGGCACAGAAATGACTTTAAACACGCTTATTTTAGTTGACAAAGTCATAATTCACATCCAACAGTAATTTAGAGTCAAAAGATTAAATGTTAAAATTCCATCATTATAGACCATTTTGGGATCGTTCGACAGGTCCGGAGTCATCGTTTTTCATCCGAAAATTGATTTTTTGGACTGTACCAAAAATGATTCAAAATGTCAATTGGATCATGCCTCATGTTGAATAACCACTTTTTAAACCCTCACAGTGACCAAAATTGCCATTTTTACAGAGTTTTGCTTCCTCAAAAGCTTCAATTTTGACCCGTTTCAGGCACAGAAATGACTTTAAACACGCTTATTTTAGTTGACAAAGTCATAATTCACATCCAACAGTAATTTAGAGTCAAAAGATTAAATGTTAAAATTTCATCATTATAGACCATTTTGGGATCGTTCGACAGGTCCGGAGTCATCGTTTTTCATCCGAAAATTGATTTTTTGGACTGTACCAAAAATGATTCAAAATGTCAATTGGATCAAGCCTCATGTTGAATAACCACTTTTTAAACCCTCACAGTGACCAAAATTGCCATTTTTACAGAGTTTTGCTTACTCAAAAGCTTCCATTTTGTCCCGTTTCAGGCACAGAAATGACTTTAAACACACTTATTCTAGTTGACAAAGTCATAATTCACATCCAACAGTCATTTAGAGTCAAAAGATTAAATGTTAAAATTTCATCATTATAGACCATTTTGGGATCGTTCGACAGGTCCGGACTCATCGTTTTTCATCCGAAAATTGATTTTTTTGGACTGTACCAAAAATGATTCAAAATGTCAATTGGATCATGCCTCATGTTGAATAACCACTTTTTAAACCCTCACAGTGACCAAAATTGCCATTTTTACAGAGTTTTGCTTACTCAAAAGCTTCCATTTTGACCCGTTTCAGGCACAGAAATGACTTTAAACACAATTATTCTAGTTGACAAAGTCATAATTCACATCCAACAGTCATTTAGAGTCAAAAGATTAAATGTTAAAATTTCATCATTATAGACCATTTTGGGATCGTTCGACAGGTCCGGAGTCATCGTTTTTCATCCAAAAATTGATTTTTTGGACTGTACCAAAAATGATTCAAAATGTGAATTGGATCATGCCTCATGTTGAATAACCACTTTTTAAACCCTCACAGTGACCAAAATTGCCATTTTTACAGAGTTTTGCTTACTCAAAAGCTTCCATTTTGACCCGTTTCAGGCACAGAAATGACTTTAAACACACTTATTCTAGTTGACAAAGTCATAATTCACATCCAACAGTCATTTAGAGTCAAAAGATTAAATGTTTAAATTTCATCATTATAGACCATTTTGGGATCGTTCGACAGGTCCGGAGTCATCGTTTTTCATCCGAAAATTGATTTTTTGGACTATACCAAATATGATTCAAAATGTCAATTGGATCATGCCTAGTGTTGAATAACCACTTTTTAAACCCTCACAGCGACCAAAATTGCCATTTTTACAGAGTTTTGCTTGCTCAAAAGCTTCCATTTTGACCCGTTTCAGGCACAGAAATGACTTTAAACACACTTATTCTAGTTGACAAAGTCATAATTCACATCCAACAGTCATTTAGAGTCAAAAGATTAAATGTTAAAATTTCATCATTATAGACCATTTTGGGATCGTTCGACAGGTCCGGACTCATCGTTTTTCATCCGAAAATTGATTTTTTTGGACTGTACCAAAAATGATTCAAAATGTCAATTGGATCATGCCTCATGTTGAATAACCACTTTTTAAACCCTCACAGTGACCAAAATTGCCATTTTTACAGAGTTTTGCTTACTCAAAAGCTTCCATTTTGACCCGTTTCAGGCACAGAAATGACTTTAAACACAATTATTCTAGTTGACAAAGTCATAATTCACATCCAACAGTCATTTAGAGTCAAAAGATTAAATGTTAAAATTTCATCATTATAGACCATTTTGGGATCGTTCGACAGGTCCGGAGTCATCGTTTTTCATCCGAAAATTGATTTTTTGGACTGTACCAAAAATGATTCAAAATGTGAATTGGATCATGCCTCATGTTGAATAACCACTTTTTATACCCTCACAGTGACCAAAATTGCCATTTTTACAGAGTTTTGCTTACTCAAAAGCTTCCATTTTGACCCGTTTCAGGCACAGAAATGACTTTAAACACACTTATTCTAGTTGACAAAGTCATAATTCACATCCAACAGTCATTTAGAGTCAAAAGATTAAATGTTTAAATTTCATCATTATAGACCATTTTGGGATCGTTCGACAGGTCCGGAGTCATCGTTTTTCATCCGAAAATTGATTTTTTGGACTGTACCAAAAATGATTCAAAATGTCAATTGGATCATGCCTCGTGTTGAATAACCACTTTTTAAACCCTCACAGCGACCAAAATTGCCATTTTTACAGAGTTTTGCCTGCTCAAAAGCTTCCATTTTGACCCGTTTCAGGCACAGAAATGACTTTAAACACAATTATTCTAGTTGACAAAGTCATAATTCACATCCAACAGTAATTTAGAGTCAAAAGATTAAATGTTGAAATTTCATCATTATAGACCATTTTGGGATCATTCGACAGGTCCGGAGTCATCGTTTTTCATCCGAAAATTGATTTTTTGGACTGTACCAAAAATGATTCAAAATGTCAATTGGATCATGTCTCATGTTGAATAACCACTTTTTAAACCCTCACAGTGACCAAAATTGCCATTTTTACAGAGTTTTGCTTACTCAAAAGCTTCAATTTTGACCCGTTTCAGGCACTGAAATGACTTTAAACACACTTATTTTAGTTGACAAAGTCATAATTCACATCCAACAGTAATTTAGAGTCAAAAGATTAAATGTTAAAATTTCATCATTATAGACCATTTTGGGATCGTTCGACAGGTCCGGACTCATCGTTTTTCATCCGAAAATTGATTTTTTGGACTGTACCAAAAATGATTCAAAATGTGAATTGGATCATGCCTCATGTTGAATAACCACTTTTTAAACCCTCACAGTGACCAAAATTGCCATTTTTACAGAGTTTTGCTTCCTCAAAAGCTTCAATTTTGACCCGTTTCAGGCACAGAAATGACTTTAAACACGCTTATTTTAGTTGACAAAGTCATAATTCACATCCAACAGTAATTTAGAGTCAAAAGATTAATTGTTAAAATTCCATCATTATAGACCATTTTGGGATCGTTCGACAGGTCCGGAGTCATCGTTTTTCATCCGAAAATTGATTTTTTGGACTGTACCAAAAATGATTCAAAATGTCAATTGGATCATGCCTCATGTTGAATAACCACTTTTTAAACCCTCACAGTGACCAAAATTGCCATTTTTACAGAGTTTTGCTTCCTCAAAAGCTTCAATTTTGACCCGTTTCAGGCACAGAAATGACTTTAAACACGCTTATTTTAGTTGACAAAGTCATAATTCACATCCAACAGTAATTTAGAGTCAAAAGATTAAATGTTAAAATTTCATCATTATAGACCATTTTGGGATCGTTCGACAGGTCCGGAGTCATCGTTTTTCATCCGAAAATTGATTTTTTGGACTGTACCAAAAATGATTCAAAATGTCAATTGGATCAAGCCTCATGTTGAATAACCACTTTTTAAACCCTCACAGTGACCAAAATTGCCATTTTTACAGAGTTTTGCTTCCTCAAAAGCTTCAATTTTGACCCGTTTCAGGCACAGAAATGACTTTAAACACGCTTATTTTAGTTGACAAAGTCATAATTCACATCCAACAGTAATTTAGAGTCAAAAGATTAAATGTTAAAATTTCATCATTATAGACCATTTTGGGATCGTTCGACAGGTCCGGAGTCATCGTTTTTCATCCGAAAATTTATTTTTTGGACTGTACCAAAAATGATTCAAAATGTCAATTGGATCATGCCTCATGTTGAATAACCACTTTTTAAACCCTCACAGTGACCAAAATTGCCATTTTTACAGAGTTTTGCTTACTCAAAAGCTTCCATTTTGACCTGTTTCAGGCACAGAAATGAGTTTAAACACACTTATTCTAGTTGACAAAGTCATAATTCACATCCAACAGTCATTTAGAGTCAAAAGATTAAATGTTAAAATTTCATCATTATAGACCATTTTGGGATCGTTCGACAGGTCCGGAGTCATCGTTTTTCATCCGAAAATTGATTTTTTGGACTGTACCAAAAATGATTCAAAATGTGAATTGGATCATGCCTCATGTTGAATAACCACTTTTTAAACCCTCACAGTGACCAAAATTGCCATTTTTACAGAGTTTTGCTTACTCAAAAGCTTCCATTTTGACCCGTTTCAGGCACAGAAATGACTTTAAACACACTTATTCTAGTTGACAAAGTCATAATTCACATCCAACAGTCATTTAGAGTCAAAAGATTAAATGTTGAAATTTCATCATTATAGACCATTTTGGGATCGTTCGACAGGTCCGGAGTCATCGTTTTTCATCCGAAAATTGATTTTTTGTACTGTACCAAAAATGATTCAAAATGTCAATTGGATCATGCCTCATGTTGAATAACCACTTTTTAAACCCTCACAGTGACCAAAATTGCCATTTTTACAGATTTTGCTTACTCAAAAGCTTCAATTTTGACCCGTTTCAGGCACGGAAATGACTTTAAACACACTTATTTTAGTTGACAAAGTCATAATTCACATCCAACAGTAATTTAGAGTCAAAAGATTAAATGTTAAAATTTCATCATTATAGACCATTTTGGGATCGTTCGACAGGTCCGGAGTCATCGTTTTTCATCCGAAAATTGATTTTTTGGACTGTACCAAAAATGATTCAAAATGTCAATTGGATCATGCCTCATGTTGAATAACCACTTTTTAAACCCTCACAGTGACCAAAATTGCCATTTTTACAGAGTTTTGCTTACTCAAAAGCTTCCATTTTGACCTGTTTCAGGCACAGAAATGACTTTAAACACACTTATTCTAGTTGACAAAGTCATAATTCACATCCAACAGTCATTTAGAGTCAAAAGATTAAATGTTAAAATTTCATCATTATAGACCATTTTGGGATCGTTCGACAGGTCCGGAGTCATCGTTTTTCATCCGAAAATTGATTTTTTGGACTGTACCAAAAATGATTCAAAATGTGAATTGGATCATGCCTCATGTTGTATAACCACTTTTTAAACCCTCACAGTGACCAAAATTGCCATTTTTACAGAGTTTTGCTTACTCAAAAGCTTCCATTTTGACCCGTTTCAGGCACAGAAATGACTTTAAACACACTTATTCTAGTTGACAAAGTCATAATTCACATCCAACAGTCATTTAGAGTCAAAAGATTAAATGTTTAAATTTCATCATTATAGACCATTTTGGGATCGTTCGACAGGTCCGGAGTCATCGTTTTTCATCCGAAAATTGATTTTTTGGACTATACCAAAAATGATTCAAAATGTCAATTGGATCATGCCTCGTGTTGAATAACCACTTTTTAAACCCTCACAGCGACCAAAATTGCCATTTTTACAGAGTTTTGCTTGCTCAAAAGCTTCCATTTTGACCCGTTTCAGGCACAGAAATGACTTTAAACACAATTATTCTAGTTGACAAAGTCATAATTCACATCCAACAGTAATTTAGAGTCAAAAGATTAAATGTTAAAATTTCATCATTATAGACCATTTTGGGATCGTTCGACAGGTCCGGACTCATCGTTTTTCATCCGAAAATTGATTTTTTTGGACTGTACCAAAAATGATTCAAAATGTCAATTGGATCATGCCTCATGTTGAATAACCACTTTTTAAACCCTCACAGTGACCAAAATTGCCATTTTTACAGAGTTTTGCTTACTCAAAAGCTTCCATTTTGACCCGTTTCAGGCACAGAAATGACTTTAAACACAATTATTCTAGTTGACAAAGTCATAATTCACATCCAACAGTCATTTAGAGTCAAAAGATTAAATGTTAAAATTTCATCATTATAGACCATTTTGGGATCGTTCGACAGGTCCGGAGTCATCGTTTTTCATCCGAAAATTGATTTTTTGGACTGTACCAAAAATGATTCAAAATGTCAATTGGATCATGCCTCGTGTTGAATAACCACTTTTTAAACCCTCACAGCGACCAAAATTGCCATTTTTACAGAGTTTTGCCTGCTCAAAAGCTTCCATTTTGACCCGTTTCAGGCACAGAAATGACTTTAAACACAATTATTCTAGTTGACAAAGTCATAATTCACATCCAACAGTAATTTAGAGTCAAAAGATTAAATGTTGAAATTTCATCATTATAGACCATTTTGGGATCATTCGACAGGTCCGGAGTCATCGTTTTTCATACGAAAATTGATTTTTTGGACTGTACCAAAAATGATTCAAAATGTCAATTGGATCATGTCTCATGTTGAATAACCACTTTTTAAACCCTCACAGTGACCAAAATTGCCATTTTTACAGAGTTTTGCTTACTCAAAAGCTTCAATTTTGACCCGTTTCAGGCACTGAAATGACTTTAAACACACTTATTTTAGTTGACAAAGTCATAATTCACATCCAACAGTAATTTAGAGTCAAAAGATTAAATGTTAAAATTTCATCATTATAGACCATTTTGGGATCGTTCGACAGGTCCGGAGTCATCGTTTTTCATCCGAAAATTGATTTTTTGGACTGTACCAAAAATGATTCAAAATGTCAATTGGATCATGCCTCATGTTGAATAACCACTTTTTAAACCCTCACAGTGACCAAAATTGCCATTTTTACAGAGTTTTGCTTACTCAAAAGCTTCAATTTTGACCCGTTTCAGGCACAGAAATGACTTTAAACACACTTATTTTAGTTGACAAAGTCATAATTCACATCCAACAGTCATTTAGAGTCAAAAGATTAAATGTTAAAATTTCATCATTATAGACCATTTTGGGATCGTTCGACAGGTCCGGACTCATCGTTTTTCATCCGAAAATTGATTTTTTTGGACTGTACCAAAAATGATTCAAAATGTCAATTGGATCATGCCTCATGTTGAATAACCACTTTTTAAACCCTCACAGTGACCAAAATTGCCATTTTTACAGAGTTTTGCTTACTCAAAAGCTTCCATTTTGACCCGTTTCAGGCACAGAAATGACTTTAAACACAATTATTCTAGTTGACAAAGTCATAATTCACATCCAACAGTCATTTAGAGTCAAAAGATTAAATGTTAAAATTTCATCATTATAGACCATTTTGGGATCGTTCGACAGGTCCGGAGTCATCGTTTTTCATCCGAAAATTGATTTTTTGGACTGTACCAAAAATGATTCAAAATGTCAATTGGATCATGCCTCGTGTTGAATAACCACTTTTTAAACCCTCACAGCGACCAAAATTGCCATTTTTACAGAGTTTTGCCTGCTCAAAAGCTTCCATTTTGACCCGTTTCAGGCACAGAAATGACTTTAAACACAATTATTCTAGTTGACAAAGTCATAATTCACATCCAACAGTAATTTAGAGTCAAAAGATTAATTGTTAAAATTCCATCATTATAGACCATTTTGGGATCGTTCGACAGGTCCGGAGTCATCGTTTTTCATCCGAAAATTGATTTTTTGGACTGTACCAAAAATGATTCAAAATGTCAATTGGATCATGCCTCATGTTGAATAACCACTTTTTAAACCCTCACAGTGACCAAAATTGCCATTTTTACAGAGTTTTGCTTCCTCAAAAGCTTCAATTTTGACCCGTTTCAGGCACAGAAATGACTTTAAACACGCTTATTTTAGTTGACAAAGTCATAATTCACATCCAACAGTAATTTAGAGTCAAAAGATTAAATGTTAAAATTTCATCATTATAGACCATTTTGGGATCGTTCGACAGGTCCGGAGTCATCGTTTTTCATCCGAAAATTGATTTTTTGGACTGTACCAAAAATGATTCAAAATGTCAATTGGATCAAGCCTCATGTTGAATAACCACTTTTTAAACCCTCACAGTGACCAAAATTGCCATTTTTACAGAGTTTTGCTTACTCAAAAGCTTCCATTTTGACCCGTTTCAGGCACAGAAATGACTTTAAACACAATTATTCTAGTTGACAAAGTCATAATTCACATCCAACTGTCATTTAGAGTCAAAAGATTAAATGCTAAAATTTCATCATTATAGACCATTTTGGGATCGTTCGACAGGTCCGGAGTCATCGTTTTTCATCCGAAAATTGATTTTTTGGACTGTACCAAAAATGATTCAAAATGTGAATTGGATCATGCCTCATGTTGAATAACCACTTTTTAAACCCTCACAGTGACCAAAATTGCCATTTTTACAGAGTTTTGCTTACTCAAAAGCTTCCATTTTGACCCGTTTCAGGCACAGAAATGACTTTAAACACACTTATTCTAGTTGACAAAGTCATAATTCACATCCAACAGTCATTTAGAGTCAAAAGATTAAATGTTTAAATTTCATCATTATAGACCATTTTGGGATCGTTCGACAGGTCCGGAGTCATCGTTTTTCATCCGAAAATTTATTTTTTGGACTGTACCAAAAATGATTCAAAATGTCAATTGGATCATGCCTCGTGTTGAATAACCACTTTTTAAACCCTCACAGCGACCAAAATTGCCATTTTTACAGAGTTTTGCTTGCTCAAAAGCTTCCATTTTGACCCGTTTCAGGCACAGAAATGACTTTAAACACAATTATTCTAGTTGACAAAGTCATAATTCACATCCAACAGTAATTTAGAGTCAAAAGATTAAATGTTGAAATTTCATCATTATAGACCATTTTGGTATCATTCGACAGGTCCGGAGTCATCGTTTTTCATCCGAAAATTGATTTTTTGGACTGTACCAAAAATGATTCAAAATGTCAATTGGATCATGCCTCATGTTGAATAACCACTTTTTAAACCCTCACAGTGACCAAAATTGCCATTTTTACAGAGTTTTGCTTACTCAAAAGCTTCAATTTTGACCCGTTTCAGGCACAGAAATGACTTTAAACACACTTATTTTAGTTGACAAAGTCATAATTCACATCCAACAGTCATTTAGAGTCAAAAGATTAAATGTTGAAATTTCATCATTATAGACCATTTTGGTATCGTTCGACAGGTCCGGAGTCATCGTTTTTCATCCGAAAATTGATTTTTTGGACTGTACCAAAAATGATTCAAAATGTCAATTGGATCATGCCTCATGTTGAATAACCACTTTTTAAACCCTCACAGCGACCAAAATTGCCATTTTTACAGAGTTTTGCTTCCTCAAAAGCTTCAATTTTGACCCGTTTCAGGCACAGAAATGACTTTAAACACGCTTATTTTAGTTGACAAAGTCATAATTCACATCCAACAGTAATTTAGAGTCAAAAGATTAAATGTTAAAATTTCATCATTATAGACCATTTTGGGATCGTTCGACAGGTCCGGAGTCATCGTTTTTCATCCGAAAATTTATTTTTTGGACTGTACCAAAAATGATTCAAAATGTCAATTGGATCATGCCTCATGTTGAATAACCACTTTTTAAACCCTCACAGTGACCAAAATTGCCATTTTTACAGAGTTTTGCTTACTCAAAAGCTTCCATTTTGACCTGTTTCAGGCACAGAAATGAGTTTAAACACACTTATTCTAGTTGACAAAGTCATAATTCACATCCAACAGTCATTTAGAGTCAAAAGATTAAATGTTAAAATTTCATCATTATAGACCATTTTGGGATCGTTCGACAGGTCCGGAGTCATCGTTTTTCATCCGAAAATTGATTTTTTGGACTGTACCAAAAATGATTCAAAATGTGAATTGGATCATGCCTCATGTTGAATAACCACTTTTTAAACCCTCACAGTGACCAAAATTGCCATTTTTACAGAGTTTTGCTTACTCAAAAGCTTCCATTTTGACCCGTTTCAGGCACAGAAATGACTTTAAACACACTTATTCTAGTTGACAAAGTCATAATTCACATCCAACAGTCATTTAGAGTCAAAAGATTAAATGTTGAAATTTCATCATTATAGACCATTTTGGGATCGTTCGACAGGTCCGGAGTCATCGTTTTTCATCCGAAAATTGATTTTTTGGACTGTACCAAAAATGATTCAAAATGTCAATTGGATCATGCCTCATGTTGAATAACCACTTTTTAAACCCTCACAGTGACCAAAATTGCCATTTTTACAGATTTTGCTTACTCAAAAGCTTCAATTTTGACCCGTTTCAGGCACGGAAATGACTTTAAACACACTTATTTTAGTTGACAAAGTCATAATTCACATCCAACAGTAATTTAGAGTCAAAAGATTAAATGTTAAAATTTCATCATTATAGACCATTTTGGGATCGTTCGACAGGTCCGGAGTCATCGTTTTTCATCCGAAAATTTATTTTTTGGACTGTACCAAAAATGATTCAAAATGTCAATTGGATCATGCCTCATGTTGAATAACCACTTTTTAAACCCTCACAGTGACCAAAATTGCCATTTTTACAGAGTTTTGCTTACTCAAAAGCTTCCATTTTGACCTGTTTCAGGCACAGAAATGAGTTTAAACACACTTATTCTAGTTGACAAAGTCATAATTCACATCCAACAGTCATTTAGAGTCAAAAGATTAAATGTTAAAATTTCATCATTATAGACCATTTTGGGATCGTTCGACAGGTCCGGAGTCATCGTTTTTCATCCGAAAATTGATTTTTTGGACTGTACCAAAAATGATTCAAAATGTGAATTGGATCATGCCTCATGTTGAATAACCACTTTTTAAACCCTCACAGTGACCAAAATTGCCATTTTTACAGAGTTTTGCTTACTCAAAAGCTTCCATTTTGACCCGTTTCAGGCACAGAAATGACTTTAAACACACTTATTCTAGTTGACAAAGTCATAATTCACATCCAACAGTCATTTAGAGTCAAAAGATTAAATGTTGAAATTTCATCATTATAGACCATTTTGGGATCGTTCGACAGGTCCGGAGTCATCGTTTTTCATCCGAAAATTGATTTTTTGGACTGTACCAAAAATGATTCAAAATGTCAATTGGATCATGCCTCATGTTGAATAACCACTTTTTAAACCCTCACAGTGACCAAAATTGCCATTTTTACAGATTTTGCTTACTCAAAAGCTTCAATTTTGACCCGTTTCAGGCACGGAAATGACTTTAAACACACTTATTTTAGTTGACAAAGTCATAATTCACATCCAACAGTAATTTAGAGTCAAAAGATTAAATGTTAAAATTTCATCATTATAGACCATTTTGGGATCGTTCGACAGGTCCGGAGTCATCGTTTTTCATCCGAAAATTGATTTTTTGGACTGTACCAAAAATGATTCAAAATGTCAATTGGATCATGCCTCATGTTGAATAACCACTTTTTAAACCCTCACAGTGACCAAAATTGCCATTTTTACAGAGTTTTGCTTCCTCAAAAGCTTCAATTTTGACCCGTTTCAGGCACAGAAATGACTTTAAACACGCTTATTTTAGTTGACAAAGTCATAATTCACATCCAACAGTAATTTAGAGTCAAAAGATTAAATGTTAAATTTCATCATTATAGACCATTTTGGGATCGTTCGACAGGTCCGGAGTCATCGTTTTTCATCCGAAAATTGATTTTTTGGACTGTACCAAAAATGATTCAAAATGTCAATTGGATCATGCCTCATGTTGAATAACCACTTTTTAAACCCTCACAGTGACCAAAATTGCCATTTTTACAGAGTTTTGCTTACTCAAAAGCTTCCATTTTGACCTGTTTCAGGCACAGAAATGACTTTAAACACACTTATTCTAGTTGACAAAGTCATAATTCACATCCAACAGTCATTTAGAGTCAAAAGATTAAATGTTAAAATTTCATCATTATAGACCATTTTGGGATCGTTCGACAGGTCCGGAGTCATCGTTTTTCATCCGAAAATTGATTTTTTGGACTGTACCAAAAATGATTCAAAATGTGAATTGGATCATGCCTCATGTTGAATAACCACTTTTTAAACCCTCACAGTGACCAAAATTGCCATTTTTACAGAGTTTTGCTTACTCAAAAGCTTCCATTTTGACCCGTTTCAGGCACAGAAATGACTTTAAACACACTTATTCTAGTTGACAAAGTCATAATTCACATCCAACAGTCATTTAGAGTCAAAAGATTAAATGTTGAAATTTCATCATTATAGACCATTTTGGGATCGTTCGACAGGTCCGGAGTCATCGTTTTTCATCCGAAAATTGATTTTTTGGACTGTACCAAAAATGATTCAAAATGTCAATTGGATCATGCCTCATGTTGAATAACCACTTTTTAAACCCTCACAGTGACCAAAATTGCCATTTTTACAGATTTTGCTTACTCAAAAGCTTCAATTTTGACCCGTTTCAGGCACGGAAATGACTTTAAACACACTTATTTTAGTTGACAAAGTCATAATTCACATCCAACAGTAATTTAGAGTCAAAAGATTAAATGTTAAAATTTCATCATTATAGACTATTTTGGGATCGTTCGACAGGTCCGGAGTCATCGTTTTTCATCCGAAAATTGATTTTTTGGACTGTACCAAAAATGATTCAAAATGTGAATTGGATCATGCCTCATGTTGAATAACCACTTTTTAAACCCTCACAGTGACCAAAATTGCCATTTTTACAGAGTTTTGCTTCCTCAAAAGCTTCAATTTCGACCCGTTTCAGGCACAGAAATGACTTTAAACACGCTTATTTTAGTTGACAAAGTCATAATTCACATCCAACAGTAATTTAGAGTCAAAAGATTAAATGTTAAAATTCCATCATTATAGACCATTTTGGGATCGTTCGACAGGTCCGGAGTCATCGTTTTTCATCCGAAAATTGATTTTTTGGACTGTACCAAAAATGATTCAAAATGTCAATTGGATCATGCCTCATGTTGAATAACCACTTTTCAAACCCTCACAGTGACCAAAATTGCCATTTTTACAGAGTTTTGCTTCCTCAAAAGCTTCAATTTTGACCCGTTTCAGGCACAGAAATGACTTTAAACACGCTTATTTTAGTTGACAAAGTCATAATTCACATCCAACAGTAATTTAGAGTCAAAAGATTAAATGTTAAAATTTCATCATTATAGACCATTTTGGGATCGTTCGACAGGTCCGGAGTCATCGTTTTTCATCCGAAAATTGATTTTTTGGACTGTACCAAAAATGATTCAAAATGTCAATTGGATCATCCCTCATGTTCAATAACCACTTTGTAAAACCCTCACAGTGACCAAAATTGCCATTTTTACAGAGTTTTGCTTACTCAAAAGCTTCCATCTTGACCCGTTTCAGGCACAGAAATGACTTTAAACACACTTATTCTAGTTGACAAAGTCATAATTCACATCCAACAGTCATTTAGAGTCAAAAGATTAAATGTTGAAATTTCATCATTATAGACCATTTTGGGATCGTTCGACAGGTCCGGAGTCATCGTTTTTCATCCGAAAAATGATTTTTTGGACTGTACCAAAAATGATTCAAAATGTCAATTGAATCATGCCTCATGTTGAATAACCACTTTTTAAACCCTCACAATGACCAAAATTGCCATTTTTACAGAGTTTTGCTTACTCAAAAGCTTCCATTTTGACCCGTTTCAGGCACAGAAATGACTTTAAACACACTTATTCTAGTTGACAAAGTCATAATTCACATCCAACAGTCATTTAGAGTCAAAAGATTAAATGTTAAAATTTCATCATTATAGACCATTTTGGGATCGTTCGACAGGTCCGGAGTCATCGTTTTTTATCCGAAAAATTGATTTTTTGGACTGTACCAAAAATGATTCAAAATGTGAATTGGATCATGCCTCATGTTGAATAACCACTTTTTAAACCCTCACAGTGACCAAAATTGCCATTTTTACAGAGTTTTGCTTACTCAAAAGCTTCAATTTTGACCCGTTTCAGGCACAGAAATGACTTTAAACACACTTATTTTAGTTGACAAAGTCCTAATTCACATCCAACAGTAATTTAGAGTCAAAAGATTAAATGTCAAAATTTCATCATTATAGACCATTTTGGGATTGTTCGACAGGTCCGGAGTCATCGTTTTTCATCCGAAAATTGATTTTTTGGACTGTACCAAAAATGATTCAAAATGTCAATTGGATCATGCCTCATGTTCAATAACCACTTTGTAAAACCCTCACAGTGACCAAAATTGCCATTTTTACAGAGTTTTGCTTACTCAAAAGCTTCCATTTTGACGCGTTTCAGGCACAGAAATGACTTTAAACACACTTATTCTAGTTGACAAAGTCATAATTCACATCCAACAGTCATTTAGAGTCAAAAGATTAAATGTTGAAATTTCATCATTATAGACCATTTTGGGATCGTTCGACAGGTCCGGAGTCATCGTTTTTCATCCGAAAAATGATTTTTTGGACTGTACCAAAAATGATTCAAAATGTCAATTGAATCATGCCTCATGTTGAATAACCACTTTTTAAACCCTCACAATGACCAAAATTGCCATTTTTACAGAGTTTTGCTTACTCAAAAGCTTCAATTTTGACCCGTTTCAGGCACAGAAATGACTTTAAACACGCTTATTTTAGTTGACAAAGTCATAATTCACATCCAACAGTAATTTAGAGTCAAAAGATTAAATGTTAAAATTTCATCATTATAGACCATTTTGGGATCGTTCGACAGGTCCGGAGTCATCGTTTTTCATCCGAAAATTGATTTTTTGGACTGTACCAAAAATGATTCAAAATGTCAATTGGATCATGCCTCATGTTGAATAACCACTTTTTAAACCCTCACAGTGACCAAAATTGCCATTTTTACAGAGTTTTGCTTACTCAAAAGCTTCCATTTTGACCCGTTTCAGGCACAGAAATGACTTTAAACACACTTATTCTAGTTGACTAAGTCATAATTCACATCCAACAGTCATTTAGAGTCAAAAGATTAAATGTTGAAATTTCATCATTATAGACCATTTTGGGATCGTTCGACAGGTCCGGAGTCATCGTTTTTCATCCGAAAAATGATTTTTTGGACTGTACCAAAAATGATTCAAAATGTGAATTGGATCATGCCTCATGTTCAATAACCACTTTGTAAAACCCTCACAGTGACCAAAATTGCCATTTTTACAGAGTTTTGCTTACTCAAAAGCTTCCATTTTGACGCGTTTCAGGCACAGAAATGACTTTAAACACACTTATTCTAGTTGACAAAGTCATAATTCACATCCAACAGTCATTTAGAGTCAAAAGATTAAATGTTGAAATTTCATCATTATAGACCATTTTGGGATCGTTCGACAGGTCCGGAGTCATCGTTTTTCATCCGAAAAATGATTTTTTGGACTGTACCAAAAATGATTCAAAATGTCAATTGAATCATGCCTCATGTTGAATAGCCACTTTTTAAACCCTCACAATGACCAAAATTGCCATTTTTACAGAGTTTTGCTTACTCAAAAGCTTCCATTTTGACACGTTTCAGGCACAGAAATGACTTTAAACACACTTATTCTAGTTGACAAAGTCATAATTCACATCCAACAGTCATTTAGAGTCAAAAGATTAAATGTTAAAATTTCATCATTATAGACCATTTTGGGATCGTTCGACAGGTCCGGAGTCATCGTTTTTCATCCGAAAATTGATTTTTTGGACTGTACCAAAAATGATTCAAAATGTGAATTGGATCATGCCTCATGTTGAATAACCACTTTTTAAACCCTCACAGTGACCAAAATTGCCATTTTTACAGAGTTTTGCTTACTCAAAAGCTTCCATTTTGACCCGTTTCAGGCACAGAAATGACTTTAAACACACTTATTCTAGTTGACTAAGTCATAATTCACATCCAACAGTCATTTAGAGTCAAAAGATTAAATGTTGAAATTTCATCATTATAGACCATTTTGGGATCGTTCGACAGGTCCGGAGTCATCGTTTTTCATCCGAAAATTGATTTTTTGGACTGTACCAAAAATGATTCAAAATGTGAATTGGATCAGGCCTCATGTTGAATAACCACTTTTTAAACCCTCACAGTGACCAAAATTGCCATTTTTACAGAGTTTTGCTTACTCAAAAGCTTCAATTTTGACCCGTTTCAGGCACAGAAATGACTTTAAACACACTTATTTTAGTTGACAAAGTCCTAATTCACATCCAACAGTAATTTAGAGTCAAAAGATTAAATGTTAAAATTTCATCATTATAGACCATTTTGGGATCGTTCGACAGGTCCGGAGTCATCGTTTTTCATCCGAAAATTGATTTTTTGGACTGTACCAAAAATGATTCAAAATGTCAATTGGATCATCCCTCATGTTCAATAACCACTTTGTAAAACCCTCACAGTGACCAAAATTGCCATTTTTACAGAGTTTTGCTTACTCAAAAGCTTCCATTTTGACCCGTTTCAGGCACAGAAATGACTTTAAACACACTTATTCTAGTTGACAAAGTCATAATTCACATCCAACAGTCATTTAGAGTCAAAAGATTAAATGTTGAAATTTCATCATTATAGACCATTTTGGGATCGTTCGACAGGTCCGGAGTCATCGTTTTTCATCCGAAAAATGATTTTTTGGACTGTACCAAAAATGATTCAAAATGTCAATTGAATCATGCCTCATGTTGAATAACCACTTTTTAAACCCTCACAATGACCAAAATTGCCATTTTTACAGAGTTTTGCTTACTCAAAAGCTTCCATTTTGACCCGTTTCAGGCACAGAAATGACTTTAAACACACTTATTCTAGTTGACAAAGTCATAATTCACATCCAACAGTCATTTAGAGTCAAAAGATTAAATGTTAAAATTTCATCATTATAGACCATTTTGGGATCGTTCGACAGGTCCGGAGTCATCGTTTTTCATCCGAAAAATTGATTTTTTGGACTGTACCAAAAATGATTCAAAATGTGAATTGAATCATGCCTCATGTTGAATAACCACTTTTTAAACCCTCACAGTGACCAAAATTGCCATTTTTACAGAGTTTTGCTTCCTCAAAAGCTTCAATTTTGACCCGTTTCAGGCACAGAAATGACTTTAAACACGCTTATTTTAGTTGACAAAGTCATAATTCACATCCAACAGTAATTTAGAGTCAAAAGATGAAATGTTAAAATTTCATCATTATAGACCATTTTGGGATCGTTCGACAGGTCCGGAGTCATCGTTTTTCATCCGAAAATTGATTTTTTGGACTGTACCAAAAATGATTCAAAATGTCAATTGGATCATGCCTCGTGTTGAATAACCACTTTTTAAACCCTCACAGTGACCAAAATTGCCATTTTTACAGAGTTTTGCTTCCTCAAAAGCTTCAATTTTGACCCGTTTCAGGCACAGAAATGACTTTAAACACGCTTATTTTAGTTGACAAAGTCATAATTCACATCCAACAGTAATTTAGAGTCAAAAGATTAAATGTTAAAATTTCATCATTATAGACCATTTTGGGATCGTTCGACAGGTCCGGAGTCATCGTTTTTCATCCGAAAATTGATTTTTTGGACTGTACCAAAAATGATTCAAAATGTCAATTGGATCATGCCTCATGTTGAATAACCACTTTTTAAACCCTCACAGTGACCAAAATTGCCATTTTTACAGAGTTTTGCTTACTCAAAAGCTTCCATTTTGACCCGTTTCAGGCACAGAAATGACTTTAAACACACTTATTCTAGTTGACAAAGTCATAATTCACATCCAACAGTCATTTAGAGTCAAAAGATTAAATGTTAAAATTTCATCATTATAGACCATTTTGGGATCGTTGGACAGGTCCGGAGTCATCGTTTTTCATCCGAAAATTGATTTTTTGGACTGTACCAAAAATGATTCAAAATGTCAATTGGATCATGCCTCATGTTGAATAACCACTTTTTAAACCCTCACAGTGACCAAAATTGCCATTTTTACAGAGTTTTGCTTCCTCAAAAGCTTCAATTTTGACCTGTTCCAGGCACAGAAATGACTTTAAACACGCTTATTTTAGTTGACAAAGTCATAATTCACATCCAACAGTAATTTAGAGTCAAAAGATTAAATGTTAAAATTTCATCATTATAGACCATTTTGGGATCGTTCGACAGGTCCGGAGTCATCGTTTTTCATCCGAAAATTGATTTTTTGGACTGTACCAAAAATGATTCAAAATGTCAATTGGATCATCCCTCATGTTCAATAACCACTTTGTAAAACCCTCACAGTGACCAAAATTGCCATTTTTACAGAGTTTTGCTTACTCAAAAGCTTCCATTTTGACCCGTTTCAGGCACAGAAATGACTTTAAACACACTTATTCTAGTTGACAAAGTCATAATTCACATCCAACAGTCATTTAGAGTCAAAAGATTAAATGTTAAAATTTCATCATTATAGACCATTTTGGGATCGTTGGACAGGTCCGGAGTCATCGTTTTTCATCCGAAAATTGATTTTTTGGACTGTACCAAAAATGATTCAAAATGTCAATTGGATCATGCCTCATGTTGAATAACCACTTTTTAAACCCTCACAGTGACCAAAATTGCCATTTTTACAGAGTTTTGCTTCCTCAAAAGCTTCAATTTTGACCTGTTTCAGGCACAGAAATGACTTTAAACACGCTTATTTTAGTTGACAAAGTCATAATTCACATCCAACAGTAATTTAGAGTCAAAAGATTAAATGTTAAAATTTCATCATTATAGACCATTTTGGGATCGTTCGACAGGTCCGGAGTCATCGTTTTTCATCCGAAAATTGATTTTTTGGACTGTACCAAAAATGATTCAAAATGTCAATTGGATCATCCCTCATGTTCAATAACCACTTTGTAAAACCCTCACAGTGACCAAAATTGCCATTTTTACAGAGTTTTGCTTACTCAAAAGCTTCCATTTTGACCCGTTTCAGGCACAGAAATGACTTTAAACACACTTATTCTAGTTGACAAAGTCATAATTCACATCCAACAGTCATTTAGAGTCAAAAGATTAAATGTTGAAATTTCATCATTATAGACCATTTTGGGATCGTTCGACAGGTCCGGAGTCATCGTTTTTCATCCGAAAAATGATTTTTTGGACTGTACCAAAAATGATTCAAAATGTCAATTGAATCATGCCTCATGTTGAATAACCACTTTTTAAACCCTCACAATGACCAAAATTGCCATTTTTACAGAGTTTTGCTTACTCAAAAGCTTCCATTTTGACCCGTTTCAGGCACAGAAATGACTTTAAACACACTTATTCTAGTTGACAAAGTCATAATTCACATCCAACAGTCATTTAGAGTCAAAAGATTAAATGTTAAAATTTCATCATTATAGACCATTTTGGGATCGTTCGACAGGTCCGGAGTCATCGTTTTTCATCCGAAAAATTGATTTTTTGGACTGTACCAAAAATGATTCAAAATGTGAATTGAATCATGCCTCATGTTGAATAACCACTTTTTAAACCCTCACAGTGACCAAAATCGCCATTTTTACAGAGTTTTGCTTCCTCAAAAGCTTCAATTTTGACCCGTTTCAGGCACAGAAATGACTTTAAACACGCTTATTTTAGTTGACAAAGTCATAATTCACATCCAACAGTAATTTAGAGTCAAAAGATGAAATGTTAAAATTTCATCATTATAGACCATTTTGGGATCGTTCGACAGGTCCGGAGTCATCGTTTTTCATCCGAAAATTGATTTTTTGGACTGTACCAAAAATGATTCAAAATGTCAATTGGATCATGCCTCGTGTTGAATAACCACTTTTTAAACCCTCACAGTGACCAAAATTGCCATTTTTACAGAGTTTTGCTTCCTCAAAAGCTTCAATTTTGACCCGTTTCAGGCACAGAAATGACTTTAAACACGCTTATTTTAGTTGACAAAGTCATAATTCACATCCAACAGTAATTTAGAGTCAAAAGATTAAATGTTAAAATTTCATCATTATAGACCATTTTGGGATCGTTCGACAGGTCCGGAGTCATCGTTTTTCATCCGAAAATTGATTTTTTGGACTGTACCAAAAATGATTCAAAATGTCAATTGGATCATGCCTCATGTTGAATAACCACTTTTTAAACCCTCACAGTGACCAAAATTGCCATTTTTACAGAGTTTTGCTTACTCAAAAGCTTCCATTTTGACCCGTTTCAGGCACAGAAATGACTTTAAACACACTTATTCTAGTTGACAAAGTCATAATTCACATCCAACAGTCATTTAGAGTCAAAAGATTAAATGTTAAAATTTCATCATTATAGACCATTTTGGGATCGTTGGACAGGTCCGGAGTCATCGTTTTTCATCCGAAAATTGATTTTTTGGACTGTACCAAAAATGATTCAAAATGTCAATTGGATCATGCCTCATGTTGAATAACCACTTTTTAAACCCTCACAGTGACCAAAATTGCCATTTTTACAGAGTTTTGCTTCCTCAAAAGCTTCAATTTTGACCTGTTTCAGGCACAGAAATGACTTTAAACACGCTTATTTTAGTTGACAAAGTCATAATTCACATCCAACAGTAATTTAGAGTCAAAAGATTAAATGTTGAAATTTCATCATTATAGACCATTTTGGGATCGTTCAACAGGTCCGGAGTCATCGTTTTTCATCCGAAAATTGATTTTTTGGACTGTACCAAAAATGATTCAAAATGTCAATTGGATCATGCCTCATGTTGAATAACCACTTTTTAAACCCTCACAGTGACCAAAATTGCCATTTTTACAGAGTTTTGCTTACTCAAAAGCTTCCATTTTGACCCGTTTCAGGCACAGAAATGACTTTAAACACACTTATTCTAGTTGACAAAGTCATAATTCACATCCAACAGTCATTTAGAGTCAAAAGATTAAATGTTGAAATTTCATCATTATAGACCATTTTGGGATCGTTCGACAGGTCCGGAGTCATCGTTTTTCATCCGAAAATTGATTTTTTGGACTGTACCAAAAATGATTCAAAATGTCAATTGGATCATGCCTCATGTTGAATAACCACTTTTTAAACCCTCACAGTGACCAAAATTGCCATTTTTACAGAGTTTTGCTTACTCAAAAGCTTCAATTTTGACCCGTTTCAGGCACAGAAATGACTTTAAACACACTTATTTTAGTTGACAAAGTCCTAATTCACATCCAACAGTAATTTAGAGTCAAAAGATTAAATGTTAAAATTTCATCATTATAGACCATTTTGGGATCGTTCGACAGGTCCGGAGTCATCGTTTTTCATCCGAAAATTGATTTTTTGGACTGTACCAAAAATGATTCAAAATGTCAATTGGATCATGCCTCATGTTCAATAACCACTTTGTAAAACCCTCACAGTGACCAAAATTGCCATTTTTACAGAGTTTTGCTTACTCAAAAGCTTCCATTTTGACACGTTTCAGGCACAGAAATGACTTTAAACACACTTATTCTAGTTGACAAAGTCATAATTCACATCCAACAGTCATTTAGAGTCAAAAGATTAAATGTTGAAATTTCATCATTATAGACCATTTTGGGATCGTTCGACAGGTCCGGAGTCATCGTTTTTCATCCGAAAAATGATTTTTTGGACTGTACCAAAAATGATTCAAAATGTCAATTGAATCATGCCTCATGTTGAATAACCACTTTTTAAACCCTCACAATGACCAAAATTGCCATTTTTACAGAGTTTTGCTTACTCAAAAGCTTCCATTTTGACCCGTTTCAGGCACAGAAATGACTTTAAACACACTTATTCTAGTTGACAAAGTCATAATTCACATCCAACAGTCATTTAGAGTCAAAAGATTAAATGTTAAAATTTCATCATTGTAGACCATTTTGGGATCGTTCGACAGGTCCGGAGTCATCGTTTTTCATCCGAAAAATTGATTTTTTGGACTGTACCAAAAATGATTCAAAATGTGAATTGAATCATGCCTCATGTTGAATAACCACTTTTTAAACCCTCACAGTGACCAAAATTGCCATTTTTACAGAGTTTTGCTTCCTCAAAAGCTTCAATTTTGACCCGTTTCAGGCACAGAAATGACTTTAAACACGCTTATTTTAGTTGACAAAGTCATAATTCACATCCAACAGTAATTTAGAGTCAAAAGATGAAATGTTAAAATTTCATCATTATAGACCATTTTGGGATCGTTCGACAGGTCCGGAGTCATCGTTTTTCATCCGAAAATTGATTTTTTGGACTGTACCAAAAATGATTCAAAATGTCAATTGGATCATGCCTCGTGTTGAATAACCACTTTTTAAACCCTCACAGTGACCAAAATTGCCATTTTTACAGAGTTTTGCTTCCTCAAAAGCTTCAATTTTGACCCGTTTCAGGCACAGAAATGACTTTAAACACGCTTATTTTAGTTGACAAAGTCATAATTCACATCCAACAGTAATTTAGAGTCAAAAGATTAAATGTTAAAATTTCATCATTATAGACCATTTTGGGATCGTTCGACAGGTCCGGAGTCATCGTTTTTCATCCGAAAATTGATTTTTTGGACTGTACCAAAAATGATTCAAAATGTCAATTGGATCATGCCTCATGTTGAATAACCACTTTTTAAACCCTCACAGTGACCAAAATTGCCATTTTTACAGAGTTTTGCTTACTCAAAAGCTTCCATTTTGACCCGTTTCAGGCACAGAAATGACTTTAAACACACTTATTCTAGTTGACAAAGTCATAATTCACATCCAACAGTCATTTAGAGTCAAAAGATTAAATGTTAAAATTTCATCATTATAGACCATTTTGGGATCGATCGACAGGTCCGGACTCATCGCTTTTCATCCGAAAATTGATTTTTTTGGACTGTACCAAAAATGATTCAAAATGTGAATTGGATCATGCCTCATGTTGAATAACCACTTTTTAAACCCTCACAGTGACCAAAATTGCCATTTTTACAGAGTTTTGCTTACTCAAAAGCTTCCATTTTGACCCGTTTCAGGCACAGAAATGACTTTAAACACACTTATTCTAGTTGACAAAGTCATAATTCACATCCAACAGTCATTTAGAGTCAAAAGATTAAATGTTTAAATTTCATCATTATAGACCATTTTGGGATCGTTCGACAGGTCCGGAGTCATCGTTTTTCATCCAAAAATTGATTTTTTGGACTGTACCAAAAATGATTCAAAATGTCAATTGGATCATGCCTCGTGTTGAATAACCACTTTTTAAACCCTCACAGCGACCAAAATTGCCATTTTTACAGAGTTTTGCTTGCTCAAAAGCTTCCATTTTGACCCGTTTCAGGCACAGAAATGACTTTAAACACAATTATTCTAGTTGACAAAGTCATAATTCACATCCACCAGTAATTTAGAGTCAAAAGATTAAATGTTGAAATTTCATCATTATAGACCATTTTGGGATCATTCGACAGGTCCGGAGTCATCGTTTTTCATCCGAAAATTGATTTTTTGGACTGTACCAAAAATGATTCAAAATGTCAATTGGATCATGCCTCATGTTGAATAACCACTTTTTAAACCCTCAGAGTGACCAAAATTGCCATTTTTACAGAGTTTTGCTTACTCAAAAGCTTCCATTTTGACCCGTTTCAGGCACAGAAATGACTTTAAACACACTTATTCTAGTTGACAAAGTCATAATTCACATCCAACAGTCATTTAGAGTCAAAAGATTAAATGTTAAAATTTCATCGTTATAGACCATTTTGGGATCGTTGGACAGGTCCGGAGTCATCGTTTTTCATCCGAAAATTGATTTTTTGGACTGTACCAAAAATGATTCAAAATGTCAATTGGATCATGCCTCATGTTGAATAACCACTTTTTAAACCCTCACAGTGACCAAAATTGCCATTTTTACAGAGTTTTGCTTCCTCAAAAGCTTCAATTTTGACCTGTTTCAGGCACAGAAATGACTGTAAACACGCTTATTTTAGTTGACAAAGTCATAATTCACATCCAACAGTAATTTAGAGTCAAAAGATTAAATGTTAAAATTTCATCATTATAGACCATTTTGGGATCGTTCGACAGGTCCGGAGTCATCGTTTTTCATCCGAAAATTGATTTTTTGGACTGTACCAAAAATGATTCAAAATGTCAATTGGATCATGCCTCATGTTGAATAACCACTTTTTAAACCCTCACAGTGACCAAAATTGCCATTTTTACAGAGTTTTGCTTACTCAAAAGCTTCCATTTTGACCCGTTTCAGGCACAGAAATGACTTTAAACACACTTATTCTAGTTGACAAAGTCATAATTCACATCCAACAGTCATTTAGAGTCAAAAGATTAAATGTTAAAATTTCATCATTATAGACCATTTTGGGATCGTTGGACAGGTCCGGAGTCATCGTTTTTCATCCGAAAATTGATTTTTTGGACTGTACCAAAAATGATTCAAAATGTCAATTGGATCATGCCTCATGTTGAATAACCACTTTTTAAACCCTCACAGTGACCAAAATTGCCATTTTTACAGAGTTTTGCTTCCTCAAAAGCTTCAATTTTGACCTGTTTCAGGCACAGAAATGACTTTAAACACGCTTATTTTAGTTGACAAAGTCATAATTCACATCCAACAGTAATTTAGAGTCAAAAGATTAAATGTTGAAATTTCATCATTATAGACCATTTTGGGATCGTTCAACAGGTCCGGAGTCATCGTTTTTCATCCGAAAATTGATTTTTTGGACTGTACCAAAAATGATTCAAAATGTCAATTGGATCATGCCTCATGTTGAATAACCACTTTTTAAACCCTCACAGTGACCAAAATTGCCATTTTTACAGAGTTTTGCTTACTCAAAAGCTTCCATTTTGACCCGTTTCAGGCACAGAAATGACTTTAAACACACTTATTCTAGTTGACAAAGTCATAATTCACATCCAACAGTCATTTAGAGTCAAAAGATTAAATGTTGAAATTTCATCATTATAGACCATTTTGGGATCGTTCGACAGGTCCGGAGTCATCGTTTTTCATCCGAAAATTGATTTTTTGGACTGTACCAAAAATGATTCAAAATGTCAATTGGATCATGCCTCATGTTGAATAACCACTTTTTAAACCCTCACAGTGACCAAAATTGCCATTTTTACAGAGTTTTGCTTACTCAAAAGCTTCAATTTTGACCCGTTTCAGGCACAGAAATGACTTTAAACACACTTATTTTAGTTGACAAAGTCCTAATTCACATCCAACAGTAATTTAGAGTCAAAAGATTAAATGTTAAAATTTCATCATTATAGACCATTTTGGGATCGTTCGACAGGTCCGGAGTCATCGTTTTTCATCCGAAAATTGATTTTTTGGACTGTACCAAAAATGATTCAAAATGTCAATTGGATCATGCCTCATGTTCAATAACCACTTTGTAAAACCCTCACAGTGACCAAAATTGCCATTTTTACAGAGTTTTGCTTACTCAAAAGCTTCCATTTTGACGCGTTTCAGGCACAGAAATGACTTTAAACACACTTATTCTAGTTGACAAAGTCATAATTCACATCCAACAGTCATTTAGAGTCAAAAGATTAAATGTTGAAATTTCATCATTATAGACCATTTTGGGATCGTTCGACAGGTCCGGAGTCATCGTTTTTCATCCGAAAAATGATTTTTTGGACTGTACCAAAAATGATTCAAAATGTCAATTGAATCATGCCTCATGTTGAATAACCACTTTTTAAACCCTCACAATGACCAAAATTGCCATTTTTACAGAGTTTTGCTTACTCAAAAGCTTCCATTTTGACCCGTTTCAGGCACAGAAATGACTTTAAACACACTTATTCTAGTTGACAAAGTCATAATTCACATCCAACAGTCATTTAGAGTCAAAAGATTAAATGTTAAAATTTCATCATTATAGACCATTTTGGGATCGTTCGACAGGTCCGGAGTCATCGTTTTTCATCCGAAAATTGATTTTTTGGACTGTACCAAAAATGATTCAAAATGTGAATTGGATCATGCCTCATGTTGAATAACCACTTTTTAAACCCTCACAGTGACCAAAATTGCCATTTTTACAGAGTTTTGCTTCCTCAAAAGCTTCAATTTTGACCCGTTTCAGGCACAGAAATGACTTTAAACACGCTTATTTTAGTTGACAAAGTCATAATTCACATCCAACAGTAATTTAGAGTCAAAAGATTAAATGTTAAAATTTCATCATTATAGACCATTTTGGGATCGTTCGACAGGTCCGGAGTCATCGTTTTTCATCCGAAAATGGATTTTTTGGACTGTACCAAAAATGATTCAAAATGTCAATTGGATCATGCCTCATGTTGAATAACCACTTTTTAAACCCTCACAGTGACCAAAATTGCCATTTTTACAGAGTTTTGCTTACTCAAAAGCTTCCATTTTGACCCGTTTCAGGCACAGAAATGACTTTAAACACACTTATTCTAGTTGACTAAGTCATAATTCACATCCAACAGTCATTTAGAGTCAAAAGATTAAATGTTGAAATTTCATCATTATAGACCATTTTGGGATCGTTCGACAGGTCCGGAGTCATCGTTTTTCATCCGAAAAATGATTTTTTGGACTGTACCAAAAATGATTCAAAATGTGAATTAGATCATGCCTCATGTTCAATAACCACTTTGTAAAACCCTCACAGTGACCAAAATTGCCATTTTTACAGAGTTTTGCTTACTCAAAAGCTTCCATTTTGACGCGTTTCAGGCACAGAAATGACTTTAAACACACTTATTCTAGTTGACAAAGTCATAATTCACATCCAACAGTCATTTAGAGTCAAAAGATTAAATGTTGAAATTTCATCATTATAGACCATTTTGGGATCGTTCGACAGGTCCGGAGTCATCGTTTTTCATCCGAAAAATGATTTTTTGGACTGTACCAAAAATGATTCAAAATGTCAATTGAATCATGCCTCATGTTGAATAGCCACTTTTTAAACCCTCACAATGACCAAAATTGCCATTTTTACAGAGTTTTGCTTACTCAAAAGCTTCCATTTTGACACGTTTCAGGCACAGAAATGACTTTAAACACACTTATTCTAGTTGACAAAGTCATAATTCACATCCAACAGTCATTTAGAGTCAAAAGATTAAATGTTAAAATTTCATCATTATAGACCATTTTGGGATCGTTCGACAGGTCCGGAGTCATCGTTTTTCATCCGAAAATTGATTTTTTGGACTGTACCAAAAATGATTCAAAATGTGAATTGGATCATGCCTCATGTTGAATAACCACTTTTTAAACCCTCACAGTGACCAAAATTGCCATTTTTACAGAGTTTTGCTTACTCAAAAGCTTCCATTTTGACCCGTTTCAGGCACAGAAATGACTTTAAACACACTTATTCTAGTTGACTAAGTCATAATTCACATCCAACAGTCATTTAGAGTCAAAAGATTAAATGTTGAAATTTCATCATTATAGACCATTTTGGGATCGTTCGACAGGTCCGGAGTCATCGTTTTTCATCCGAAAATTGATTTTTTGGACTGTACCAAAAATGATTCAAAATGTCAATTGGATCATGCCTCATGTTGAATAACCACTTTTTAAACCCTCACAGTGACCAAAATTGCCATTTTTACAGAGTTTTGCTTACTCAAAAGCTTCAATTTTGACCCGTTTCAGGCACAGAAATGACTTTAAACACACTTATTTTAGTTGACAAAGTCCTAATTCACATCCAACAGTAATTTAGAGTCAAAAGATTAAATGTTAAAATTTCATCATTATAGACCATTTTGGGATCGTTCGACAGGTCCGGAGTCATCGTTTTTCATCCGAAAATTGATTTTTTGGACTGTACCAAAAATGATTCAAAATGTCAATTGGATCATCCCTCATGTTCAATAACCACTTTGTAAAACCCTCACAGTGACCAAAATTGCCATTTTTACAGAGTTTTGCTTACTCAAAAGCTTCCATTTTGACCCGTTTCAGGCACAGAAATGACTTTAAACACACCTATTCTAGTTGACAAAGTCATAATTCACATCCAACAGTCATTTAGAGTCAAAAGATTAAATGTTAAAATTTCATCATTATAGACCATTTTGGGATCGTTCGACAGGTCCGGAGTCATCGTTTTTCATCCGAAAAATTGATTTTTTGGACTGTACCAAAAATGATTCAAAATGTGAATTGAATCATGCCTCATGTTGAATAACCACTTTTTAAACCCTCACAGTGACCAAAATTGCCATTTTTACAGAGTTTTGCTTCCTCAAAAGCTTCAATTTTGACCCGTTTCAGGCACAGAAATGACTTTAAACACGCTTATTTTAGTTGACAAAGTCATAATTCACATCCAACAGTAATTTAGAGTCAAAAGATGAAATGTTAAAATTTCATCATTATAGACCATTTTGGGATCGTTCGACAGGTCCGGAGTCATCGTTTTTCATCCGAAAATTGATTTTTTGGACTGTACCAAAAATGATTCAAAATGTCAATTGGATCATGCCTCGTGTTGAATAACCACTTTTTAAACCCTCACAGTGACCAAAATTGCCATTTTTACAGAGTTTTGCTTCCTCAAAAGCTTCAATTTTGACCCGTTTCAGGCACAGAAATGACTTTAAACACGCTTATTTTAGTTGACAAAGTCATAATTCACATCCAACAGTAATTTAGAGTCAAAAGATTAAATGTTAAAATTTCATCATTATAGACCATTTTGGGATCGTTCGACAGGTCCGGAGTCATCGTTTTTCATCCGAAAATTGATTTTTTGGACTGTACCAAAAATGATTCAAAATGTCAATTGGATCATGCCTCATGTTGAATAACCACTTTTTAAACCCTCACAGTGACCAAAATTGCCATTTTTACAGAGTTTTGCTTACTCAAAAGCTTCCATTTTGACCCGTTTCAGGCACAGAAATGACTTTAAACACACTTATTCTAGTTGACAAAGTCATAATTCACATCCAACAGTCATTTAGAGTCAAAAGATTAAATGTTAAAATTTCATCATTATAGACCATTTTGGGATCGATCGACAGGTCCGGACTCATCGCTTTTCATCCGAAAATTGATTTTTTTGGACTGTACCAAAAATGATTCAAAATGTGAATTGGATCATGCCTCATGTTGAATAACCACTTTTTAAACCCTCACAGTGACCAAAATTGCCATTTTTACAGAGTTTTGCTTACTCAAAAGCTTCCATTTTGACCCGTTTCAGGCACAGAAATGACTTTAAACACACTTATTCTAGTTGACAAAGTCATAATTCACATCCAACAGTCATTTAGAGTCAAAAGATTAAATGTTTAAATTTCATCATTATAGACCATTTTGGGATCGTTCGACAGGTCCGGAGTCATCGTTTTTCATCCAAAAATTGATTTTTTGGACTGTACCAAAAATGATTCAAAATGCCAATTGGATCATGCCTCGTGTTGAATAACCACTTTTTAAACCCTCACAGCGACCAAAATTGCCATTTTTACAGAGTTTTGCTTGCTCAAAAGCTTCCATTTTGACCCGTTTCAGGCACAGAAATGACTTTAAACACAATTATTCTAGTTGACAAAGTCATAATTCACATCCAACAGTAATTTAGAGTCAAAAGATTAAATGTTGAAATTTCATCATTATAGACCATTTTGGGATCATTCGACAGGTCCGGAGTCATCGTTTTTCATCCGAAAATTGATTTTTTGGACTGTACCAAAAATGATTCAAAATGTCAATTGGATCATGCCTCATGTTGAATAACCACTTTTTAAACCCTCAGAGTGACCAAAATTGCCATTTTTACAGAGTTTTGCTTACTCAAAAGCTTCCATTTTGACCCGTTTCAGGCACAGAAATGACTTTAAACACACTTATTCTAGTTGACAAAGTCATAATTCACATCCAACAGTCATTTAGAGTCAAAAGATTAAATGTTAAAATTTCATCATTATAGACCATTTTGGGATCGTTGGACAGGTCCGGAGTCATCGTTTTTCATCCGAAAATTGATTTTTTGGACTGTACCAAAAATGATTCAAAATGTCAATTGGATCATGCCTCATGTTGAATAACCACTTTTTAAACCCTCACAGTGACCAAAATTGCCATTTTTACAGAGTTTTGCTTCCTCAAAAGCTTCAATTTTGACCTGTTTCAGGCACAGAAATGACTGTAAACACGCTTATTTTAGTTGACAAAGTCATAATTCACATCCAACAGTAATTTAGAGTCAAAAGATTAAATGTTAAAATTTCATCATTATAGACCATTTTGGGATCGTTCGACAGGTCCGGAGTCATCGTTTTTCATCCGAAAATTGATTTTTTGGACTGTACCAAAAATGATTCAAAATGTCAATTGGATCATGCCTCATGTTGAATAACCACTTTTTAAACCCTCACAGTGACCAAAATTGCCATTTTTACAGAGTTTTGCTTCCTCAAAAGCTTCAATTTTGACCCGTTTCAGGCACAGAAATGACTTTAAACACACTTATTTTAGTTGACAAAGTCATAATTCACATCCAACAGTAATTTAGAGTCAAAAGATTAAATGTTAAAATTTCATCATTATAGACCATTTTGGGATCGTTCGACAGGTCCGGAGTCATCGTTTTTCATCCGAAAATTGATTTTTTGGACTGTACCAAAAATGATTCAAAATGTCAATTGGATCATGCCTCATGTTGAATAACCACTTTTTAAACCCTCAGAGTGACCAAAATTGCCATTTTTACAGAGTTTTGCTTACTCAAAAGCTTCCATTTTGACCCGTTTCAGGCACAGAAATGACTTTAAACACACTTATTCTAGTTGACAAAGTCATAATTCACATCCAACAGTCATTTAGAGTCAAAAGATTAAATGTTAAAATTTCATCATTATAGACCATTTTGGGATCGTTGGACAGGTCCGGAGTCATCGTTTTTCATCCGAAAATTGATTTTTTGGACTGTACCAAAAATGATTCAAAATGTCAATTGGATCATGCCTCATGTTGAATAACCACTTTTTAAACCCTCACAGTGACCAAAATTGCCATTTTTACAGAGTTTTGCTTCCTCAAAAGCTTCAATTTTGACCTGTTTCAGGCACAGAAATGACTTTAAACACGCTTATTTTAGTTGACAAAGTCATAATTCACATCCAACAGTAATTTAGAGTCAAAAGATTAAATGTTGAAATTTCATCATTATAGACCATTTTGGGATCGTTCAACAGGTCCGGAGTCATCGTTTTTCATCCGAAAATTGATTTTTTGGACTGTACCAAAAATGATTCAAAATGTCAATTGGATCATGCCTCATGTTGAATAACCACTTTTTAAACCCTCACAGTGACCAAAATTGCCATTTTTACAGAGTTTTGCTTCCTCAAAAGCTTCAATTTTGACCCGTTTCAGGCACAGAAATGACTTTAAACACGCTTATTTTAGTTGACAAAGTCATAATTCACATCCAACAGTAATTTAGAGTCAAAAGATTAAATGTTAAAATTTCATCATTATAGACCATTTTGGGATCGTTCGACAGGTCCGGAGTCATCGTTTTTCATCCGAAAATTGATTTTTTGGACTGTACCAAAAATGATTCAAAATGTCAATTGGATCATGCCTCATGTTGAATAACCACTTTTTAAACCCTCAGAGTGACCAAAATTGCCATTTTTACAGAGTTTTGCTTACTCAAAAGCTTCCATTTTGACCCGTTTCAGGCACAGAAATGAGTTTAAACACACTTATTCTAGTTGACAAAGTCATAATTCACATCCAACAGTCATTTAGAGTCAAAAGATTAAATGTTAAAATTTCATCATTATAGACCATTTTGGGATCGTTCGACAGGTCCGGAGTCATCGTTTTTCATCTGAAAATTGATTTTTTGGACTGTACCAAAAATGATTCAAAATGTGAATTGGATCATGCCTCATGTTGAATAACCACTTTTTAAACCCTCACAGTGACAAAAATTGCCATTTTTACAGAGTTTTGCTTACTCCAAAAGCTTCCATTTTGACCCGTTTCAGGCACAGAAATGACTTTAAACACACTTATTCTAGTTGACAAAGTCATAATTCACATCCAACAGTCATTTAGAGTCAAAAGATTAAATGTTGAAATTTCATCATTATAGACCATTTTGGGATCGTTCGACAGGTCCGGAGTCATCGTTTTTCATCCGAAAATTGATTTTTTGGACTGTACCAAAAATGATTCAAAATGTCAATTGGATCATGCCTCATGTTGAATAACCACTTTTTAAACCCTCACAGTGACCAAAATTGCCATTTTTACAGATTTTGCTTACTCAAAAGCTTCAATTTTGACCCGTTTCAGGCACGGAAATGACTTTAAACACACTTATTTTAGTTGACAAAGTCATAATTCACATCCAACAGTAATTTAGAGTCAAAAGATTAAATGTTAAAATTTCATCATTATAGACCATTTTGGGATCGTTCGACAGGTCCGGAGTCATCGTTTTTCATCCGAAAATTGATTTTTTGGACTGTACCAAAAATGATTCAAAATGTGAATTGGATCATGCCTCATGTTGAATAACCACTTTTTAAACCCTCACAGTGACCAAAATTGCCATTTTTACAGAGTTTTGCTTCCTCAAAAGCTTCAATTTTGACCCGTTTCAGGCACAGAAATGACTTTAAACACGCTTATTTTAGTTGACAAAGTCATAATTCACATCCAACAGTAATTTAGAGTCAAAAGATTAAATGTTAAAATTTCATCATTATAGACAATTTTGGGATCGTTCGACAGGTCCGGAGTCATCGTTTTTCATCCGAAAATTGATTTTTTGGACTGTACCAAAAATGATTCAAAATGTCAATTGGATCATGCCTCATGTTGAATAACCACTTTTTAAACCCTCACAGTGACCAAAATTGCCATTTTTACAGAGTTTTGCTTCCTCAAAAGCTTCAATTTTGACCCGTTTCAGGCACAGAAATGACTTTAAACACGCTTATTTTAGTTGACAAAGTCATAATTCACATCCAACAGTAATTTAGAGTCAAAAGATTAAATGTTAAAATTTCATCATTATAGACCATTTTGGGATCGTTCGACAGGTCCGGAGTCATCGTTTTTCATCCGAAAATTGATTTTTTGGACTGTACCAAAAATGATTCAAAATGTCAATTGGATCAAGCCTCATGTTGAATAACCACTTTTTAAACCCTCACAGTGACCAAAATTGCCATTTTTACAGAGTTTTGCTTACTCAAAAGCTTCCATTTTGACCCGTTTCAGGCACAGAAATGACTTTAAACACACTTATTCTAGTTGACAAAGTCATAATTCACATCCAACAGTCATTTAGAGTCAAAAGATTAAATGTTGAAATTTCATCATTATAGACCATTTTGGGATCGTTCAACAGGTCCGGAGTCATCGTTTTTCATCCGAAAATTGATTTTTTGGACTGTACCAAAAATGATTCAAAATGTCAATTGGATCATGCCTCATGTTGAATAACCACTTTTTAAACCCTCACAGTGACCAAAATTGCCATTTTTACAGAGTTTTGCTTACTCAAAAGCTTCAATTTTGACCCGTTTCAGGCACAGAAATGACTTTAAACACACTTATTTTAGTTGACAAAGTCATAATTCACATCCAACAGTAAATTAGAGTCAAAAGATTAAATGTTAAAATTTCATCATTATAGACCATTTTGGGATCGTTCGACAGGTCCGGAGTCATCGTTTTTCATCCGAAAATTGATTTTTTGGACTGTACCAAAAATGATTCAAACTGTCAATTGGATCATGCCTCATGTTGAATAACCACTTTTTAAACCCTCACAGTGACCAAAATTGCCATTTTTACAGAGTTTTGCTTCCTCAAAAGCTTCCATTTTGACCCGTTTCAGGCACAGAAATCACTTTAAACAAATTTATTCTAGTTGACAAAGTCATAATTCACATCCAACAGTCATTTAGAGTCAAAAGATTAAATGTTAAAATTTCATCATTATAGACCATTTTGGGATCGTTCGACAGGTCCGGAGTCATCGTTTTTCATCCGAAAATTGATTTTTTGGACTGTACCAAAAATGATTCAAAATGTCAATTGGATCAAGCCTCATGTTGAATAACCACTTTTTAAACCCTCACAGTGACCAAAATTGCCATTTTTACAGAGTTTTGCTTACTCAAAAGCTTCAATTTTGACCCGTTTCAGGCACAGAAATGACTTTAAACACACTTATTCTAGTTGACAAAGTCATAATTCACATCCAACAGTCATTGAGAGTCAAAAGATTAAATGTTGAAATTTCATCATTATAGACCATTTTGGGATCGTTCAACAGGTCCGGAGTCATCGTTTTTCATCCGAAAATTGATTTTTTGGACTGTACCAAAAATGATTCAAAATGTCAATTGGATCATGCCTCATGTTGAATAACCACTTTTTAAACCCTCACAGTGACCAAAATTGCCATTTTTACAGAGTTTTGCTTACTCAAAAGCTTCAATTTTGACCCGTTTCAGGCACAGAAATGACTTTAAACACACTTATTTTAGTTGACAAAGTCCTAATTCACATCAACCAGTAATTTAGAGTCAAAAGAATAAATGTTAAAATGTCATCATTATAGACCATTTTGGGATCGTTCGACAGGTCCGGAGTCATCGTTTTTCATCCGAAAATTGATTTTTTGGACTGTACCAAAAATGATTCAAAATGTCAATTGGGTCATGCCTCATGTTCAATAACCACTTTGTAAAACCCTCACAGTGACCAAAATTGCCATTTTTACAGAGTTTTGCTTACTCAAAAGCTTCCATTTTGACGCGTTTCAGGCACAGAAATGACTTTAAACACACTTATTCTAGTTGACAAAGTCATAATTCACATCCAACAGTCATTTAGAGTCAAAAGATTAAATGTTGAAATTTCATCATTATAGACCATTTTGGGATCGTTCGACAGGTCCGGAGTCATCGTTTTTCATCCGAAAAATGATTTTTTGGACTGTACCAAAAATGATTCAAAATGTCAATTGAATCATGCCTCATGTTGAATAACCACTTTTTAAACCCTCACAATGACCAAAATTGCCATTTTTACAGAGTTTTGCTTACTCAAAAGCTTCCATTTTGACCCGTTTCAGGCACAGAAATGACTTTAAACACACTTATTCTAGTTGACAAAGTCATAATTCACATCCAACAGTCATTTAGAGTCAAAAGATTAAATGTTAAAATTTCATCATTATAGACCATTTTGGGATCGTTCGACAGGTCCGGAGTCATCGTTTTTCATCCGAAAATTGATTTTTTGGACTGTACCAAAAATGATTCAAAATGTGAATTAGATCATGCCTCATGTTGAATAACCCCTTTTTTAACCCCTTTACTGCTAAGGCAAGATTTGAAGGCCCCTTTGTTTTCCATTGAAATCAATGGAAAGTCCATGACGAGTTACCCTTGTCATTAGCAGCCAAGAGGTTAAATCCTCACAGTGACCAAAATTGCCATTTTTACAGAGTTTTGCTTCCTCAAAAGCTTCAATTTTGACCCGTTTCAGGCACAGAAATGACTTTAAACACGCTTATTTTAGTTGACAAAGTCATAATTCACATCCAACAGTAATTTAGAGTCAAAAGATTAAATGTTAAAATTTCATCATTATAGACCATTTTGGGATCGTTCGACAGGTCCGGAGTCATCGTTTTTCATCCGAAAATTGATTTTTTGGACTGTACCAAAAATGATTCAAAATGTCAATTGGATCATGCCTCATGTTGAATAACCACTTTTTAAACCCTCACAGTGACCAAAATTGCCATTTTTACAGAGTTTTGCTTACTCAAAAGCTTCAATTTTGACCCGTTTCAGGCACAGAAATGACTTTAAACACACTTATTTTAGTTGACAAAGTCATAATTCACATCCAACAGTCATTTAGAGTCAAAAGATTAAATGTTAAAATTTCATCATTATAGACCATTTTGGGATCGTTGGACAGGTCCGGAGTCATCGTTTTTCATCCGAAAATTGATTTTTTGGACTGTACCAAAAATGATTCAAAATGTCAATTGGATCATGCCTCATGTTGAATAACCACTTTTTAAACCCTCACAGTGACCAAAATTGCCATTTTTACAGAGTTTTGCTTCCTCAAAAGCTTCAATTTTGACCTGTTTCAGGCACAGAAATGACTGTAAACACGCTTATTTTAGTTGACAAAGTCATAATTCACATCCAACAGTAATTTAGAGTCAAAAGATTAAATGTTAAAATTTCATCATTATAGACCATTTTGGGATCGTTCGACAGGTCCGGAGTCATCGTTTTTCATCCGAAAATTGATTTTTTGGACTGTACCAAAAATGATTCAAAATGTCAATTGGATCATGCCTCATGTTGAATAACCACTTTTTAAACCCTCACAGTGACCAAAATTGCCATTTTTACAGAGTTTTGCTTCCTCAAAAGCTTCAATTTTGACCCGTTTCAGGCACAGAAATGACTTTAAACACACTTATTTTAGTTGACAAAGTCATAATTCACATCCAACAGTAATTTAGAGTCAAAAGATTAAATGTTAAAATTTCATCATTATAGACCATTTTGGGATCGTTCGACAGGTCCGGAGTCATCGTTTTTCATCCGAAAATTGATTTTTTGGACTGTACCAAAAATGATTCAAAATGTCAATTGGATCATGCCTCATGTTGAATAACCACTTTTTAAACCCTCAGAGTGACCAAAATTGCCATTTTTACAGAGTTTTGCTTACTCAAAAGCTTCCATTTTGACCCGTTTCAGGCACAGAAATGACTTTAAACACACTTATTCTAGTTGACAAAGTCATAATTCACATCCAACAGTCATTTAGAGTCAAAAGATTAAATGTTAAAATTTCATCATTATAGACCATTTTGGGATCGTTCGACAGGTCCGGAGTCATCGTTTTTCATCCGAAAATTGATTTTTTGGACTGTACCAAAAATGATTCAAAATGTCAATTGGATCAAGCCTCATGTTGAATAACCACTTTTTAAACCCTCACAGTGACCAAAATTGCCATTTTTACAGAGTTTTGCTTACTCAAAAGCTTCAATTTTGACCCGTTTCAGGCACAGAAATGACTTTAAACACACTTATTCTAGTTGACAAAGTCATAATTCACATCCAACAGTCATTGAGAGTCAAAAGATTAAATGTTGAAATTTCATCATTATAGACCATTTTGGGATCGTTCAACAGGTCCGGAGTCATCGTTTTTCATCCGAAAATTGATTTTTTGGACTGTACCAAAAATGATTCAAAATGTCAATTGGATCATGCCTCATGTTGAATAACCACTTTTTAAACCCTCACAGTGACCAAAATTGCCATTTTTACAGAGTTTTGCTTACTCAAAAGCTTCAATTTTGACCCGTTTCAGGCACAGAAATGACTTTAAACACACTTATTTTAGTTGACAAAGTCCTAATTCACATCAACCAGTAATTTAGAGTCAAAAGAATAAATGTTAAAATGTCATCATTATAGACCATTTTGGGATCGTTCGACAGGTCCGGAGTCATCGTTTTTCATCCGAAAATTGATTTTTTGGACTGTACCAAAAATGATTCAAAATGTCAATTGGGTCATGCCTCATGTTCAATAACCACTTTGTAAAACCCTCACAGTGACCAAAATTGCCATTTTTACAGAGTTTTGCTTACTCAAAAGCTTCCATTTTGACGCGTTTCAGGCACAGAAATGACTTTAAACACACTTATTCTAGTTGACAAAGTCATAATTCACATCCAACAGTCATTTAGAGTCAAAAGATTAAATGTTGAAATTTCATCATTATAGACCATTTTGGGATCGTTCGACAGGTCCGGAGTCATCGTTTTTCATCCGAAAAATGATTTTTTGGACTGTACCAAAAATGATTCAAAATGTCAATTGAATCATGCCTCATGTTGAATAACCACTTTTTAAACCCTCACAATGACCAAAATTGCCATTTTTACAGAGTTTTGCTTACTCAAAAGCTTCCATTTTGACCCGTTTCAGGCACAGAAATGACTTTAAACACACTTATTCTAGTTGACAAAGTCATAATTCACATCCAACAGTCATTTAGAGTCAAAAGATTAAATGTTAAAATTTCATCATTATAGACCATTTTGGGATCGTTCGACAGGTCCGGAGTCATCGTTTTTCATCCGAAAATTGATTTTTTGGACTGTACCAAAAATGATTCAAAATGTGAATTAGATCATGCCTCATGTTGAATAACCCCTTTTTTAACCCCTTTACTGCTAAGGCAAGATTTGAAGGCCCCTTTGTTTTCCATTGAAATCAATGGAAAGTCCATGACGAGTTACCCTTGTCATTAGCAGCCAAGAGGTTAAATCCTCACAGTGACCAAAATTGCCATTTTTACAGAGTTTTGCTTCCTCAAAAGCTTCAATTTTGACCCGTTTCAGGCACAGAAATGACTTTAAACACGCTTATTTTAGTTGACAAAGTCATAATTCACATCCAACAGTAATTTAGAGTCAAAAGATTAAATGTTAAAATTTCATCATTATAGACCATTTTGGGATCGTTCGACAGGTCCGGAGTCATCGTTTTTCATCCGAAAATTGATTTTTTGGACTGTACCAAAAATGATTCAAAATGTCAATTGGATCATGCCTCATGTTGAATAACCACTTTTTAAACCCTCACAGTGACCAAAATTGCCATTTTTACAGAGTTTTGCTTACTCAAAAGCTTCAATTTTGACCCGTTTCAGGCACAGAAATGACTTTAAACACACTTATTTTAGTTGACAAAGTCATAATTCACATCCAACAGTCATTTAGAGTCAAAAGATTAAATGTTAAAATTTCATCATTATAGACCATTTTGGGATCGTTGGACAGGTCCGGAGTCATCGTTTTTCATCCGAAAATTGATTTTTTGGACTGTACCAAAAATGATTCAAAATGTCAATTGGATCATGCCTCATGTTGAATAACCACTTTTTAAACCCTCACAGTGACCAAAATTGCCATTTTTACAGAGTTTTGCTTCCTCAAAAGCTTCAATTTTGACCTGTTTCAGGCACAGAAATGACTGTAAACACGCTTATTTTAGTTGACAAAGTCATAATTCACATCCAACAGTAATTTAGAGTCAAAAGATTAAATGTTAAAATTTCATCATTATAGACCATTTTGGGATCGTTCGACAGGTCCGGAGTCATCGTTTTTCATCCGAAAATTGATTTTTTGGACTGTACCAAAAATGATTCAAAATGTCAATTGGATCATGCCTCATGTTGAATAACCACTTTTTAAACCCTCACAGTGACCAAAATTGCCATTTTTACAGAGTTTTGCTTCCTCAAAAGCTTCAATTTTGACCCGTTTCAGGCACAGAAATGACTTTAAACACACTTATTTTAGTTGACAAAGTCATAATTCACATCCAACAGTAATTTAGAGTCAAAAGATTAAATGTTAAAATTTCATCATTATAGACCATTTTGGGATCGTTCGACAGGTCCGGAGTCATCGTTTTTCATCCGAAAATTGATTTTTTGGACTGTACCAAAAATGATTCAAAATGTCAATTGGATCATGCCTCATGTTGAATAACCACTTTTTAAACCCTCAGAGTGACCAAAATTGCCATTTTTACAGAGTTTTGCTTACTCAAAAGCTTCCATTTTGACCCGTTTCAGGCACAGAAATGACTTTAAACACACTTATTCTAGTTGACAAAGTCATAATTCACATCCAACAGTCATTTAGAGTCAAAAGATTAAATGTTAAAATTTCATCATTATAGACCATTTTGGGATCGTTGGACAGGTCCGGAGTCATCGTTTTTCATCCGAAAATTGATTTTTTGGACTGTACCAAAAATGATTCAAAATGTCAATTGGATCATGCCTCATGTTGAATAACCACTCTTTAAACCCTCACAGTGACCAAAATTGCCATTTTTACAGAGTTTTGCTTCCTCAAAAGCTTCAATTTTGACCTGTTTCAGGCACAGAAATGACTTTAAACACGCTTATTTTAGTTGACAAAGTCATAATTCACATCCAACAGTAATTTAGAGTCAAAAGATTAAATGTTGAAATTTCATCATTATAGACCATTTTGGGATCGTTCAACAGGTCCGGAGTCATCGTTTTTCATCCGAAAATTGATTTTTTGGACTGTACCAAAAATGATTCAAAATGTCAATTGGATCATGCCTCATGTTGAATAACCACTTTTTAAACCCTCACAGTGACCAAAATTGCCATTTTTACAGAGTTTTGCTTCCTCAAAAGCTTCAATTTTGACCCGTTTCAGGCACAGAAATGACTTTAAACACGCTTATTTTAGTTGACAAAGTCATAATTCACATCCAACAGTAATTTAGAGTCAAAAGATTAAATGTTAAAATTTCATCATTATAGACCATTTTGGGATCGTTCGACAGGTCCGGAGTCATCGTTTTTCATCCGAAAATTGATTTTTTGGACTGTACCAAAAATGATTCAAAATGTCAATTGGATCATGCCTCATGTTGAATAACCACTTTTTAAACCCTCAGAGTGACCAAAATTGCCATTTTTACAGAGTTTTGCTTACTCAAAAGCTTCCATTTTGACCCGTTTCAGGCACAGAAATGAGTTTAAACACACTTATTCTAGTTGACAAAGTCATAATTCACATCCAACAGTCATTTAGAGTCAAAAGATTAAATGTTAAAATTTCATCATTATAGACCATTTTGGGATCGTTCGACAGGTCCGGAGTCATCGTTTTTCATCTGAAAATTGATTTTTTGGACTGTACCAAAAATGATTCAAAATGTGAATTGGATCATGCCTCATGTTGAATAACCACTTTTTAAACCCTCACAGTGACCAAAATTGCCATTTTTACAGAGTTTTGCTTACTCAAAAGCTTCCATTTTGACCCGTTTCAGGCACAGAAATGACTTTAAACACACTTATTCTAGTTGACAAAGTCATAATTCACATCCAACAGTCATTTAGAGTCAAAAGATTAAATGTTGAAATTTCATCATTATAGACCATTTTGGGATCGTTCGACAGGTCCGGAGTCATCGTTTTTCATCCGAAAATTGATTTTTTGGACTGTACCAAAAATGATTCAAAATGTCAATTGGATCATGCCTCATGTTGAATAACCACTTTTTAAACCCTCACAGTGACCAAAATTGCCATTTTTACAGATTTTGCTTACTCAAAAGCTTCAATTTTGACCCGTTTCAGGCACGGAAATGACTTTAAACACACTTATTTTAGTTGACAAAGTCATAATTCACATCCAACAGTAATTTAGAGTCAAAAGATTAAATGTTAAAATTTCATCATTATAGACCATTTTGGGATCGTTCGACAGGTCCGGAGTCATCGTTTTTCATCCGAAAATTGATTTTTTGGACTGTACCAAAAATGATTCAAAATGTGAATTGGATCATGCCTCATGTTGAATAACCACTTTTTAAACCCTCACAGTGACCAAAATTGCCATTTTTACAGAGTTTTGCTTCCTCAAAAGCTTCAATTTTGACCCGTTTCAGGCACAGAAATGACTTTAAACACGCTTATTTTAGTTGACAAAGTCATAATTCACATCCAACAGTAATTTAGAGTCAAAAGATTAAATGTTAAAATTTCATCATTATAGACAATTTTGGGATCGTTCGACAGGTCCGGAGTCATCGTTTTTCATCCGAAAATTGATTTTTTGGACTGTACCAAAAATGATTCAAAATGTCAATTGGATCATGCCTCATGTTGAATAACCACTTTTTAAACCCTCACAGTGACCAAAATTGCCATTTTTACAGAGTTTTGCTTCCTCAAAAGCTTCAATTTTGACCCGTTTCAGGCACAGAAATGACTTTAAACACGCTTATTTTAGTTGACAAAGTCATAATTCACATCCAACAGTAATTTAGAGTCAAAAGATTAAATGTTAAAATTTCATCATTATAGACCATTTTGGGATCGTTCGACAGGTCCGGAGTCATCGTTTTTCATCCGAAAATTGATTTTTTGGACTGTACCAAAAATGATTCAAAATGTCAATTGGATCAAGCCTCATGTTGAATAACCACTTTTTAAACCCTCACAGTGACCAAAATTGCCATTTTTACAGAGTTTTGCTTACTCAAAAGCTTCCATTTTGACCCGTTTCAGGCACAGAAATGACTTTAAACACACTTATTCTAGTTGACAAAGTCATAATTCACATCCAACAGTCATTTAGAGTCAAAAGATTAAATGTTGAAATTTCATCATTATAGACCATTTTGGGATCGTTCAACAGGTCCGGAGTCATCGTTTTTCATCCGAAAATTGATTTTTTGGACTGTACCAAAAATGATTCAAAATGTCAATTGGATCATGCCTCATGTTGAATAACCACTTTTTAAACCCTCACAGTGACCAAAATTGCCATTTTTACAGAGTTTTGCTTACTCAAAAGCTTCAATTTTGACCCGTTTCAGGCACAGAAATGACTTTAAACACACTTATTTTAGTTGACAAAGTCATAATTCACATCCAACAGTAAATTAGAGTCAAAAGATTAAATGTTAAAATTTCATCATTATAGACCATTTTGGGATCGTTCGACAGGTCCGGAGTCATCGTTTTTCATCCGAAAATTGATTTTTTGGACTGTACCAAAAATGATTCAAACTGTCAATTGGATCATGCCTCATGTTGAATAACCACTTTTTAAACCCTCACAGTGACCAAAATTGCCATTTTTACAGAGTTTTGCTTCCTCAAAAGCTTCCATTTTGACCCGTTTCAGGCACAGAAATCACTTTAAACAAATTTATTCTAGTTGACAAAGTCATAATTCACATCCAACAGTCATTTAGAGTCAAAAGATTAAATGTTAAAATTTCATCATTATAGACCATTTTGGGATCGTTCGACAGGTCCGGAGTCATCGTTTTTCATCCGAAAATTGATTTTTTGGACTGTACCAAAAATGATTCAAAATGTCAATTGGATCATGCCTCATGTTGAATAACCACTTTTTAAACCCTCACAGTGACCAAAATTGCCATTTTTACAGAGTTTTGCTTCCTCAAAAGCTTCAATTTTGACCCGTTTCAGGCACAGAAATGACTTTAAACACGCTTATTTTAGTTGACAAAGTCATAATTCACATCCAACAGTAATTTAGAGTCAAAAGATTAAATGTTAAAATTTCATCATTATAGACCATTTTGGGATCGTTCGACAGGTCCGGAGTCATCGTTTTTCATCCGAAAATTGATTTTTTGGACTGTACCAAAAATGATTCAAAATGTCAATTGGATCAAGCCTCATGTTGAATAACCACTTTTTAAACCCTCACAGTGACCAAAATTGCCATTTTTACAGAGTTTTGCTTACTCAAAAGCTTCCATTTTGACCCGTTTCAGGCACAGAAATGACTTTAAACACACTTATTCTAGTTGACAAAGTCATAATTCACATCCAACAGTCATTTAGAGTCAAAAGATTAAATGTTGAAATTTCATCATTATAGACCATTTTGGGATCGTTCAACAGGTCCGGAGTCATCGTTTTTCATCCGAAAATTGATTTTTTGGACTGTACCAAAAATGATTCAAAATGTCAATTGGATCATGCCTCATGTTGAATAACCACTTTTTAAACCCTCACAGTGACCAAAATTGCCATTTTTACAGAGTTTTGCTTACTCAAAAGCTTCAATTTTGACCCGTTTCAGGCACAGAAATGACTTTAAACACACTTATTTTAGTTGACAAAGTCATAATTCACATCCAACAGTAAATTAGAGTCAAAAGATTAAATGTTAAAATTTCATCATTATAGACCATTTTGGGATCGTTCGACAGGTCCGGAGTCATCGTTTTTCATCCGAAAATTGATTTTTTGGACTGTACCAAAAATGATTCAAACTGTCAATTGGATCATGCCTCATGTTGAATAACCACTTTTTAAACCCTCACAGTGACCAAAATTGCCATTTTTACAGAGTTTTGCTTCCTCAAAAGCTTCCATTTTGACCCGTTTCAGGCACAGAAATCACTTTAAACAAATTTATTCTAGTTGACAAAGTCATAATTCACATCCAACAGTCATTTAGAGTCAAAAGATTAAATGTTAAAATTTCATCATTATAGACCATTTTGGGATCGTTCGACAGGTCCGGAGTCATCGTTTTTCATCCGAAAATTGATTTTTTGGACTGTACCAAAAATGATTCAAAATGTCAATTGGATCAAGCCTCATGTTGAATAACCACTTTTTAAACCCTCACAGTGACCAAAATTGCCATTTTTACAGAGTTTTGCTTACTCAAAAGCTTCAATTTTGACCCGTTTCAGGCACAGAAATGACTTTAAACACACTTATTCTAGTTGACAAAGTCATAATTCACATCCAACAGTCATTGAGAGTCAAAAGATTAAATGTTGAAATTTCATCATTATAGACCATTTTGGGATCGTTCAACAGGTCCGGAGTCATCGTTTTTCATCCGAAAATTGATTTTTTGGACTGTACCAAAAATGATTCAAAATGTCAATTGGATCATGCCTCATGTTGAATAACCACTTTTTAAACCCTCACAGTGACCAAAATTGCCATTTTTACAGAGTTTTGCTTACTCAAAAGCTTCAATTTTGACCCGTTTCAGGCACAGAAATGACTTTAAACACACTTATTTTAGTTGACAAAGTCCTAATTCACATCAACCAGTAATTTAGAGTCAAAAGAATAAATGTTAAAATGTCATCATTATAGACCATTTTGGGATCGTTCGACAGGTCCGGAGTCATCGTTTTTCATCCGAAAATTGATTTTTTGGACTGTACCAAAAATGATTCAAAATGTCAATTGGGTCATGCCTCATGTTCAATAACCACTTTGTAAAACCCTCACAGTGACCAAAATTGCCATTTTTACAGAGTTTTGCTTACTCAAAAGCTTCCATTTTGACGCGTTTCAGGCACAGAAATGACTTTAAACACACTTATTCTAGTTGACAAAGTCATAATTCACATCCAACAGTCATTTAGAGTCAAAAGATTAAATGTTGAAATTTCATCATTATAGACCATTTTGGGATCGTTCGACAGGTCCGGAGTCATCGTTTTTCATCCGAAAAATGATTTTTTGGACTGTACCAAAAATGATTCAAAATGTCAATTGAATCATGCCTCATGTTGAATAACCACTTTTTAAACCCTCACAATGACCAAAATTGCCATTTTTACAGAGTTTTGCTTACTCAAAAGCTTCCATTTTGACCCGTTTCAGGCACAGAAATGACTTTAAACACACTTATTCTAGTTGACAAAGTCATAATTCACATCCAACAGTCATTTAGAGTCAAAAGATTAAATGTTAAAATTTCATCATTATAGACCATTTTGGGATCGTTCGACAGGTCCGGAGTCATCGTTTTTCATCCGAAAATTGATTTTTTGGACTGTACCAAAAATGATTCAAAATGTGAATTAGATCATGCCTCATGTTGAATAACCCCTTTTTTAACCCCTTTACTGCTAAGGCAAGATTTGAAGGCCCCTTTGTTTTCCATTGAAATCAATGGAAAGTCCATGACGAGTTACCCTTGTCATTAGCAGCCAAGAGGTTAAATCCTCACAGTGACCAAAATTGCCATTTTTACAGAGTTTTGCTTCCTCAAAAGCTTCAATTTTGACCCGTTTCAGGCACAGAAATGACTTTAAACACGCTTATTTTAGTTGACAAAGTCATAATTCACATCCAACAGTAATTTAGAGTCAAAAGATTAAATGTTAAAATTTCATCATTATAGACCATTTTGGGATCGTTCGACAGGTCCGGAGTCATCGTTTTTCATCCGAAAATTGATTTTTTGGACTGTACCAAAAATGATTCAAAATGTCAATTGGATCATGCCTCATGTTCAATAACCACTTTGTAAAACCCTCACAGTGACCAAAATTGCCATTTTTACAGAGTTTTGCTTACTCAAAAGCTTCCATTTTGACGCGTTTCAGGCACAGAAATGACTTTAAACACACTTATTCTAGTTGACAAAGTCATAATTCACATCCAACAGTCATTTAGAGTCAAAAGATTAAATGTTGAAATTTCATCATTATAGACCATTTTGGGATCGTTCGACAGGTCCGGAGTCATCGTTTTTCATCCGAAAAATGATTTTTTGGACTGTACCAAAAATGATTCAAAATGTCAATTGAATCATGCCTCATGTTGAATAACCACTTTTTAAACCCTCACAATGACCAAAATTGCCATTTTTACAGAGTTTTGCTTACTCAAAAGCTTCCATTTTGACCCGTTTCAGGCACAGAAATGACTTTAAACACACTTATTCTAGTTGACAAAGTCATAATTCACATCCAACAGTCATTTAGAGTCAAAAGATTAAATGTTAAAATTTCATCATTATAGACCATTTTGGGATCGTTCGACAGGTCCGGAGTCATCGTTTTTCATCCGAAAATTGATTTTTTGGACTGTACCAAAAATGATTCAAAATGTGAATTGGATTATGCCTCATGTTGAATAACCACTTTTTAAACCCTCACAGTGACCAAAATTGCCATTTTTACAGAGTTTTGCTTCCTCAAAAGCTTCAATTTTGACCCGTTTCAGGCACAGAAATGACTTTAAACACGCTTATTTTAGTTGACAAAGTCATAATTCACATCCAACAGTAATTTAGAGTCAAAAGATTAAATGTTAAAATTTCATCATTATAGACCATTTTGGGATCGTTCGACAGGTCCGGAGTCATCGTTTTTCATCCGAAAATTGATTTTTTGGACTGTACCAAAAATGATTCAAAATGTCAATTGGATCAAGCCTCATGTTGAATAACCACTTTTTAAACCCTCACAGTGACCAAAATTGCCATTTTTACAGAGTTTTGCTTACTCAAAAGCTTCCATTTTGACCCGTTTCAGGCACAGAAATGACTTTAAACACACTTATTCTAGTTGACAAAGTCATAATTCACATCCAACAGTCATTTAGAGTCAAAAGATTAAATGTTGAAATTTCATCATTATAGACCATTTTGGGATCGTTCAACAGGTCCGGAGTCATCGTTTTTCATCCGAAAAATTGATTTTTTGGACTGTACCAAAAATGATTCAAAATGTCAATTGGATCATGCCTCATGTTGAATAACCACTTTTTAAACCCTCACAGTGACCAAAATTGCCATTTTTACAGAGTTTTGCTTACTCAAAAGCTTCAATTTTGACCCGTTTCAGGCACAGAAATGACTTTAAACACACTTATTTTAGTTGACAAAGTCATAATTCACATCCAACAGTAAATTAGAGTCAAAAGATTAAATGTTAAAATTTCATCATTATAGACCATTTTGGGATCGTTCGACAGGTCCGGAGTCATCGTTTTTCATCCGAAAATTGATTTTTTGGACTGTACCAAAAATGATTCAAACTGTCAATTGGATCATGCCTCATGTTGAATAACCACTTTTTAAACCCTCACAGTGACCAAAATTGCCATTTTTACAGAGTTTTGCTTCCTCAAAAGCTTCCATTTTGACCCGTTTCAGGCACAGAAATCACTTTAAACAAACTTATTCTAGTTGACAAAGTCATAATTCACATCCAACAGTCATTTAGAGTCAAAAGATTAAATGTTAAAATTTCATCATTATAGACCATTTTGGGATCGTTCGACAGGTCCGGAGTCATCGTTTTTCATCCGAAAATTGATTTTTTGGACTGTACCAAAAATGATTCAAAATGTCAATTGGATCAAGCCTCATGTTGAATAACCACTTTTTAAACCCTCACAGTGACCAAAATTGCCATTTTTACAGAGTTTTGCTTACTCAAAAGCTTCCATTTTGACCCGTTTCAGGCACAGAAATGACTTTAAACACACTTATTCTAGTTGACAAAGTCATAATTCACATCCAACAGTCATTTAGAGTCAAAAGATTAAATGTTGAAATTTCATCATTATAGACCATTTTGGGATCGTTCAACAGGTCCGGAGTCATCGTTTTTCATCCGAAAATTGATTTTTTGGACTGGACCAAAAATGATTCAAAATGTCAATTGGATCATGCCTCATGTTGAATAACCACTTTTTAAACCCTCACAGTGACCAAAATTGCCATTTTTACAGAGTTTTGCTTACTCAAAAGCTTCAATTTTGACCCGTTTCAGGCACAGAAATGACTTTAAACACACTTATTTTAGTTGACAAAGTCCTAATTCACATCAACCAGTAATTTAGAGTCAAAAGATTAAATGTTAAAATGTCATCATTATAGACCATTTTGGGATCGTTCGACAGGTCCGGAGTCATCGTTTTTCATCCGAAAATTGATTGTTTGGACTGTACCAAAAATGATTCAAAATGTCAATTGGATCATGCCTCATGTTCAATAACCACTTTGTAAAACCCTCACAGTGACCAAAATTGCCATTTTTACAGAGTTTTGCTTACTCAAAAGCTTCCATTTTGACGCGTTTCAGGCACAGAAATGACTTTAAACACACTTATTCTAGTTGACAAAGTCATAATTCACATCCAACAGTCATTTAGAGTCAAAAGATTAAATGTTGAAATTTCATCATTATAGACCATTTTGGGATCGTTCGACAGGTCCGGAGTCATCGTTTTTCATCCGAAAATTGATTTTTTGGACTGTACCAAAAATGATTCAAAATGTCAATTGAATCATGCCTCATGTTGAATAACCACTTTTTAAACCCTCACAATGACCAAAATTGCCATTTTTACAGAGTTTTGCTTACTCAAAAGCTTCCATTTTGACCCGTTTCAGGCACAGAAATGACTTTAAACACACTTATTCTAGTTGACAAAATCATAATTCACATCCAACAGTCATTTAGAGTCAAAAGATTAAATGTTAAAATTTCATCATTATAGACCATTTTGGGATCGTTCGACAGGTCCGGAGTCATCGTTTTTCATCCGAAAATTGATTTTTTGGACTGTACCAAAAATGATTCAAAATGTGAATTAGATCATGCCTCATGTTGAATAACCCCTTTTTTAACCCCTTTACTGCTAAGGCAAGATTTGAAGGCCCCTTTGTTTTCCATTGAAATCAATGGAAAGTCCATGACGAGTTACCCTTGTCATTAGCAGCCAAGAGGTTAAATCCTCACAGTGACCAAAATTGCCATTTTTACAGAGTTTTGCTTCCTCAAAAGCTTCAATTTTGACCCGTTTCAGGCACAGAAATGACTTTAAACACGCTTATTTTAGTTGACAAAGTCATAATTCACATCCAACAGTAATTTAGAGTCAAAAGATTAAATGTTAAAATTTCATCATTATAGACCATTTTGGGATCGTTCGACAGGTCCGGAGTCATCGTTTTTCATCCGAAAATTGATTTTTTGGACTGTACCAAAAATGATTCAAAATGTCAATTAGATCATGCCTCATGTTGAATAACCACTTTTTAAACCCTCACAGTGACCAAAATTGCCATTTTTACAGAGTTTTGCTTACTCAAAAGCTTCCTTTTTGACCCGTTTCAGGCACAGAAATCACTTTAAACACACTTATTCTAGTTGACAAAGTCATAATTCACATCCAACAGTCATTTAGAGTCAAAAGATTAAATGTTAAAATTTCATCATTATAGACCATTTTGGGATCGTTCGACAGGTCCGGAGTCATCGTTTTTCATCCGAAAATTGATTTTTTGGACTGTACCAAAAATGATTCAAAATGTCAATTGGATCAAGCCTCATGTTGAATAACCACTTTTTAAACCCTCACAGTGACCAAAATTGCCATTTTTACAGAGTTTTGCTTACTCAAAAGCTTCCATTTTGACCCGTTTCAGGCACAGAAATGACTTTAAACACACTTATTCTAGTTGACAAAGTCATAATTCACATCCAACAGTCATTTAGAGTCAAAAGATTAAATGTTGAAATTTCATCATTATAGACCATTTTGGGATCGTTCAACAGGTCCGGAGTCATCGTTTTTCATCCGAAAATTGATTTTTTGGACTGGACCAAAAATGATTCAAAATGTCAATTGGATCATGCCTCATGTTGAATAACCACTTTTTAAACCCTCACAGTGACCAAAATTGCCATTTTTACAGAGTTTTGCTTACTCAAAAGCTTCAATTTTGACCCGTTTCAGGCACAGAAATGACTTTAAACACACTTATTTTAGTTGACAAAGTCCTAATTCACATCAACCAGTAATTTAGAGTCAAAAGATTAAATGTTAAAATGTCATCATTATAGACCATTTTGGGATCGTTCGACAGGTCCGGAGTCATCGTTTTTCATCCGAAAATTGATTTTTTGGACTGTACCAAAAATGATTCAAAATGTCAATTGGATCATGCCTCATGTTCAATAACCACTTTGTAAAACCCTCACAGTGACCAAAATTGCCATTTTTACAGAGTTTTGCTTACTCAAAAGCTTCCATTTTGACGCGTTTCAGGCACAGAAATGACTTTAAACACACTTATTCTAGTTGACAAAGTCATAATTCACATCCAACAGTCATTTAGAGTCAAAAGATTAAATGTTGAAATTTCATCATTATAGACCATTTTGGGATCGTTCGACAGGTCCGGAGTCATCGTTTTTCATCCGAAAAATGATTTTTTGGACTGTACCAAAAATGATTCAAAATGTCAATTGAATCATGCCTCATGTTGAATAACCACTTTTTAAACCCTCACAATGACCAAAATTGCCATTTTTACAGAGTTTTGCTTACTCAAAAGCTTCCATTTTGACCCGTTTCAGGCACAGAAATGACTTTAAACACACTTATTCTAGTTGACAAAGTCATAATTCACATCCAACAGTCATTTAGAGTCAAAAGATTAAATGTTAAAATTTCATCATTATAGACCATTTTGGGATCGTTCGACAGGTCCGGAGTCATCGTTTTTCATCCGAAAATTGATTTTTTGGACTGTACCAAAAATGATTCAAAATGTGAATTAGATCATGCCTCATGTTGAATAACCCCTTTTTTAACCCCTTTACTGCTAAGGCAAGATTTGAAGGCCCCTTTGTTTTCCATTGAAATCAATGGAAAGTCCATGACGAGTTACCCTTGTCATTAGCAGCCAAGAGGTTAAATCCTCACAGTGACCAAAATTGCCATTTTTACAGAGTTTTGCTTACTCAAAAGCTTCAATTTTGACCCGTTTCAGGCACAGAAATGACTTTAAACACACTTATTTTAGTTGACAAAGTCATAATTCACATCCAACAGTAAATTAGAGTCAAAAGATTAAATGTTAAAATTTCATCATTATAGACCATTTTGGGATCGTTCGACAGGTCCGGAGTCATCGTTTTTCATCCGAAAATTGATTTTTTGGACTGTACCAAAAATGATTCAAACTGTCAATTGGATCATGCCTCATGTTGAATAACCACTTTTTAAACCCTCACAGTGACCAAAATTGCCATTTTTACAGAGTTTTGCTTCCTCAAAAGCTTCCATTTTGACCCGTTTCAGGCACAGAAATCACTTTAAACAAATTTATTCTAGTTGACAAAGTCATAATTCACATCCAACAGTCATTTAGAGTCAAAAGATTAAATGTTAAAATTTCATCATTATAGACCATTTTGGGATCGTTCGACAGGTCCGGAGTCATCGTTTTTCATCCGAAAATTGATTTTTTGGACTGTACCAAAAATGATTCAAAATGTCAATTGGATCAAGCCTCATGTTGAATAACCACTTTTTAAACCCTCACAGTGACCAAAATTGCCATTTTTACAGAGTTTTGCTTACTCAAAAGCTTCAATTTTGACCCGTTTCAGGCACAGAAATGACTTTAAACACACTTATTCTAGTTGACAAAGTCATAATTCACATCCAACAGTCATTGAGAGTCAAAAGATTAAATGTTGAAATTTTATCATTATAGACCATTTTGGGATCGTTCAACAGGTCCGGAGTCATCGTTTTTCATCCGAAAATTGATTTTTTGGACTGTACCAAAAATGATTCAAAATGTCAATTGGATCATGCCTCATGTTGAATAACCACTTTTTAAACCCTCACAGTGACCAAAATTGCCATTTTTACAGAGTTTTGCTTACTCAAAAGCTTCAATTTTGACCCGTTTCAGGCACAGAAATGACTTTAAACACACTTATTTTAGTTGACAAAGTCCTAATTCACATCAACCAGTAATTTAGAGTCAAAAGATTAAATGTTAAAATGTCATCATTATAGACCATTTTGGGATCGTTCGACAGGTCCGGAGTCATCGTTTTTCATCCGAAAATTGATTTTTTGGACTGTACCAAAAATGATTCAAAATGTCAATTGGATCATGCCTCATGTTCAATAACCACTTTGTAAAACCCTCACAGTGACCAAAATTGCCATTTTTACAGAGTTTTGCTTACTCAAAAGCTTCCATTTTGACGCGTTTCAGGCACAGAAATGACTTTAAACACACTTATTCTAGTTGACAAAGTCATAATTCACATCCAACAGTCATTTAGAGTCAAAAGATTAAATGTTGAAATTTCATCATTATAGACCATTTTGGGATCGTTCGACAGGTCCGGAGTCATCGTTTTTCATCCGAAAAATGATTTTTTGGACTGTACCAAAAATGATTCAAAATGTCAATTGGATCATGCCTCATGTTGAATAACCACTTTTTAAACCCTCACAGTGACCAAAATTGCCATTTTTACAGAGTTTTGCTTACTCAAAAGCTTCAATTTTGACCCGTTTCAGGCACAGAAATGACTTTAAACACACTTATTTTAGTTGACAAAGTCCTAATTCACATCAACCAGTAATTTAGAGTCAAAAGATTAAATGTTAAAATGTCATCATTATAGACCATTTTGGGATCGTTCGACAGGTCCGGAGTCATCGTTTTTCATCCGAAAATTGATTTTTTGGACTGTACCAAAAATGATTCAAAATGTCAATTGGATCATGCCTCATGTTCAATAACCACTTTGTAAAACCCTCACAGTGACCAAAATTGCCATTTTTACAGAGTTTTGCTTACTCAAAAGCTTCCATTTTGACGCGTTTCAGGCACAGAAATGACTTTAAACACACTTATTCTAGTTGACAAAGTCATAATTCACATCCAACAGTCATTTAGAGTCAAAAGATTAAATGTTGAAATTTCATCATTATAGACCATTTTGGGATCGTTCGACAGGTCCGGAGTCATCGTTTTTCATCCGAAAAATGATTTTTTGGACTGTACCAAAAATGATTCAAAATGTCAATTGAATCATGCCTCATGTTGAATAACCACTTTTTAAACCCTCACAATGACCAAAATTGCCATTTTTACAGAGTTTTGCTTACTCAAAAGCTTCCATTTTGACCCGTTTCAGGCACAGAAATGACTTTAAACACACTTATTCTAGTTGACAAAGTCATAATTCACATCCAACAGTCATTTAGAGTCAAAAGATTAAATGTTAAAATTTCATCATTATAGACCATTTTGGGATCGTTCGACAGGTCCGGAGTCATCGTTTTTCATCCGAAAATTGATTTTTTGGACTGTACCAAAAATGATTCAAAATGTGAATTAGATCATGCCTCATGTTGAATAACCCCTTTTTTAACCCCTTTACTGCTAAGGCAAGATTTGAAGGCCCCTTTGTTTTCCATTGAAATCAATGGAAAGTCCATGACGAGTTACCCTTGTCATTAGCAGCCAAGAGGTTAAATCCTCACAGTGACCAAAATTGCCATTTTTACAGAGTTTTGCTTCCTCAAAAGCTTCAATGTTGACCCGTTTCAGGCACAGAAATGACTTTAAACACGCTTATTTTAGTTGACAAAGTCATAATTCACATCCAACAGTAATTTAGAGTCAAAAGATTAAAAGTTAAAATTTCATCATTATAGACCATTTTGGGATCGTTCGACAGGTCCGGAGTCATCGTTTTTCATCCGAAAATTGATTTTTTGGACTGTACCAAAAATGATTCAAAATGTCAATTGGATCATGCCTCATGTTCAATAACCACTTTGCAAAACCCTACAGTGACCAAAATTGCCATTTTTACAGAGTTTTGCTTACTCAAAAGCTTCCATTTTGATGCGTTTCAGGCACAGAAATGACTTTAAACACACTTATTCTAGTTGACAAAGTCATAATTCACATCCAACAGTCATTTAGAGTCAAAAGATTAAATGTTGAAATTTCATCATTATAGACCATTTTGGGATCGTTCGACAGGTCCGGAGTCATCGTTTTTCATCCGAAAAATGATTTTTTGGACTGTACCAAAAATGATTCAAAATGTCAATTGAATCATGCCTCATGTTGAATAACCACTTTTTAAACCCTCACAGTGACCAAAATTGCCATTTTTACAGAGTTTTGCTTCCTCAAAAGCTTCAATTTTGACCCGTTTCAGGCACAGAAATGACTTTAAACACGCTTATTTTAGTTGACAAAGTCATAATTCACATCCAACAGTAATTTAGAGTCAAAAGATTAAATGTTAAAATTTCATCATTATAGACCATTTTGGGATCGTTCGACAGGTCCGGAGTCATCGTTTTTCATCCGAAAATTGATTTTTTGGACTGTACCAAAAATGATTCAAAATGTCAATTGGATCAAGCCTCATGTTGAATAACCACTTTTTAAACCCTCACAGTGACCAAAATTGCCATTTTTACAGAGTTTTGCTAACTCAAAAGCTTCCATTTTGACCCGTTTCAGGCACAGAAATGACTTTAAACACACTTATTCTAGTTGACAAAGTCATAATTCACATCCAACAGTCATTTAGAGTCAAAAGATTAAATGTTGAAATTTCATCATTATAGACCATTTTGGGATCGTTCAACAGGTCCGGAGTCATCGTTTTTCATCCGAAAATTGATTTTTTGGACTGTACCAAAAATGATTCAAAATGTCAATTGGATCATGCCTCATGTTGAATAACCACTTTTTAAACCCTCACAGTGACCAAAATTGCCATTTTTACAGAGTTTTGCTTACTCAAAAGCTTCAATTTTGACCCGTTTCAGGCACAGAAATGACTTTAAACACACTTATTTTAGTTGACAAAGTCATAATTCACATCCAACAGTAAATTAGAGTCAAAAGATTAAATGTTAAAATTTCATCATTATAGACCATTTTGGGATCGTTCGACAGGTCCGGAGTCATCGTTTTTCATCCGAAAATTGATTTTTTGGACTGTACCAAAAATGATTCAAACTGTCAATTGGATCATGCCTCATGTTGAATAACCACTTTTTAAACCCTCACAGTGACCAAAATTGCCATTTTTACAGAGTTTTGCTTCCTCAAAAGCTTCCATTTTGACCCGTTTCAGGCACAGAAATCACTTTAAACAAACTTATTCTAGTTGACAAAGTCATAATTCACATCCAACAGTCATTTAGAGTCAAAAGATTAAATGTTAAAATTTCATCATTATAGACCATTTTGGGATCGTTCGACAGGTCCGGAGTCATCGTTTTTCATCCGAAAATTGATTTTTTGGACTGTACCAAAAATGATTCAAAATGTCAATTGGATCAAGCCTCATGTTGAATAACCACTTTTTAAACCCTCACAGTGACCAAAATTGCCATTTTTACAGAGTTTTGCTTACTCAAAAGCTTCCATTTTGACCCGTTTCAGGCACAGAAATGACTTTAAACACACTTATTCTAGTTGACAAAGTCATAATTCACATCCAACAGTCATTTAGAGTCAAAAGATTAAATGTTGAAATTTCATCATTATAGACCATTTTGGGATCGTTCAACAGGTCCGGAGTCATCGTTTTTCATCCGAAAATTGATTTTTTGGACTGTACCAAAAATGATTCAAAATGTCAATTGGATCATGCCTCATGTTGAATAACCACTTTTTAAACCCTCACAGTGACCAAAATTGCCATTTTTACAGAGTTTTGCTTACTCAAAAGCTTCAATTTTGACCCGTTTCAGGCACAGAAATGACTTTAAACACACTTATTTTAGTTGACAAAGTCCTAATTCACATCAACCAGTAATTTAGAGTCAAAAGATTAAATGTTAAAATGTCATCATTATAGACCATTTTGGGATCGTTCGACAGGTCCGGAGTCATCGTTTTTCATCCGAAAATTGATTTTTTGGACTGTACCAAAAATGATTCAAAATGTCAATTGGATCATGCCTCATGTTCAATAACCACTTTGTAAAACCCTCACAGTGACCAAAATTGCCATTTTTACAGAGTTTTGCTTACTCAAAAGCTTCCATTTTGACGCGTTTCAGGCACAGAAATGACTTTAAACACACTTATTCTAGTTGACAAAGTCATAATTCACATCCAACAGTCATTTAGAGTCAAAAGATTAAATGTTGAAATTTCATCATTATAGACCATTTTGGGATCGTTCGACAGGTCCGGAGTCATCGTTTTTCATCCGAAAAATGATTTTTTGGACTGTACCAAAAATGATTCAAAATGTCAATTGAATCATGCCTCATGTTGAATAACCACTTTTTAAACCCTCACAATGACCAAAATTGCCATTTTTACAGAGTTTTGCTTACTCAAAAGCTTCCATTTTGACCCGTTTCAGGCACAGAAATGACTTTAAACACACGTATTCTAGTTGACAAAGTCATAATTCACATCCAACAGTCATTTAGAGTCAAAAGATTAAATGTTAAAATTTCATCATTATAGACCATTTTGGGATCGTTCGACAGGTCCGGAGTCATCGTTTTTCATTCGAAAATTGATTTTTTGGACTGTACCAAAAATGATTCAAAATGTGAATTAGATCATGCCTCATGTTGAATAACCCCTTTTTTAACCCCTTTACTGCTAAGGCAAGATTTGAAGGCCCCTTTGTTTTCCATTGAAATCAATGGAAAGTCCATGACGAGTTACCCTTGTCATTAGCAGCCAAGAGGTTAAATCCTCACAGTGACCAAAATTGCCATTTTTACAGAGTTTTGCTTCCTCAAAAGCTTCAATTTTGACCCGTTTCAGGCACAGAAATGACTTTAAACACGCTTATTTTAGTTGACAAAGTCATAATTCACATCCAACAGTAATTTAGAGTCAAAAGATTAAATGTTAAAATTTCATCATTATAGACCATTTTGGGATCGTTCGACAGGTCCGGAGTCATCGTTTTTCATCCGAAAATTGATTTTTTGGACTGTACCAAAAATGATTCAAAATGTCAATTGGATCATGCCTCATGTTCAATAACCACTTTGTAAAACCCTCACAGTGACCAAAATTGCCATTTTTACAGAGTTTTGCTTACTCAAAAGCTTCCATTTTGACGCGTTTCAGGCACAGAAATGACTTTAAACACACTTATTCTAGTTGACAAAGTCATAATTCACATCCAACAGTCATTTAGAGTCAAAAGATTAAATGTTGAAATTTCATCATTATAGACCATTTTGGGATCGTTCGACAGGTCCGGAGTCATCGTTTTTCATCCGAAAAATGATTTTTTGGACTGTACCAAAAATGATTCAAAATGTCAATTGAATCATGCCTCATGTTGAATAACCACTTTTTAAACCCTCACAATGACCAAAATTGCCATTTTTACAGAGTTTTGCTTACTCAAAAGCTTCCATTTTGACCCGTTTCAGGCACAGAAATGACTTTAAACACACTTATTCTAGTTGACAAAGTCATAATTCACATCCAACAGTCATTTAGAGTCAAAAGATTAAATGTTAAAATTTCATCATTATAGACCATTTTGGGATCGTTCGACAGGTCCGGAGTCATCGTTTTTCATCCGAAAATTGATTTTTTGGACTGTACCAAAAATGATTCAAAATGTGAATTGGATTATGCCTCATGTTGAATAACCACTTTTTAAACCCTCACAGTGACCAAAATTGCCATTTTTACAGAGTTTTGCTTCCTCAAAAGCTTCAATTTTGACCCGTTTCAGGCACAGAAATGACTTTAAACACGCTTATTTTAGTTGACAAAGTCATAATTCACATCCAACAGTAATTTAGAGTCAAAAGATTAAATGTTAAAATTTCATCATTATAGACCATTTTGGGATCGTTCGACAGGTCCAGAGTCATCGTTTTTCATCCGAAAATTGATTTTTTGGACTGTACCAAAAATGATTCAAAATGTCAATTGGATCATGCCTCATGTTGAATAACCACTTTTTAAACCCTCACAGTGACCAAAATTGCCATTTTTACAGAGTTTTGCTTACTCAAAAGCTTCCATTTTGACCCGTTTCAGGCACAGAAATGACTTTAAACACACTTATTCTAGTTGACTAAGTCATAATTCACATCCAACAGTCATTTAGAGTCAAAAGATTAAATGTTGAAATTTCATCATTATAGACCATTTTGGGATCGTTCGACAGGTCCGGAGTCATCGTTTTTCATCCGAAAATTGATTTTTTGGACTGTACCAAAAATGATTCAAAATGTCAATTGGATCATGCCTCATGTTGAATAACCACTTTTTAAACCCTCACAGTGACCAAAATTGCCATTTTTACAGAGTTTTGCTTACTCAAAAGCTTCAATTTTGACCCGTTTCAGGCACAGAAATGACTTTAAACACACTTATTTTAGTTGACAAAGTCCTAATTCACATCCAACAGTAATTTAGAGTCAAAAGATTAAATGTTAAAATTTCATCATTATAGACCATTTTGGGATCGTTCGACAGGTCCGGAGTCATCGTTTTTCATCCGAAAATTGATTTTTTGGACTGTACCAAAAATGATTCAAAATGTGAATTAGATCATGCCTCATGTTGAATAACCCCTTTTTTAAATCCTCACAGTGACCAAAATTGCCATTTTTACAGAGTTTTGCTTCCTCAAAAGCTTCAATTTTGACCCGTTTCAGGCGCAGAAATGACTTTAAACACGCTTATTTTAGTTGACAAAGTCATAATTCACATCCAACAGTAATTTAGAGTCAAAAGATTAAATGTTAAAATTTCATCATTATAGACCATTTTGGGATCGTTCGACAGGTCCGGAGTCATCGTTTTTCATCCGAAAATTGATTTTTTGGACTGTACCAAAAATGATTCAAAATGTCAATTGGATCATGCCTCATGTTCAATAACCACTTTGTAAAACCCTCACAGTGACCAAAATTGCCATTTTTACAGAGTTTTGCTTACTCAAAAGCTTCCATTTTGACGCGTTTCAGGCACAGAAATGACTTTAAACACACTTATTCTAGTTGACAAAGTCATAATTCACATCCAACAGTCATTTAGAGTCAAAAGATTAAATGTTGAAATTTCATCATTATAGACCATTTTGGGATCGTTCGACAGGTCCGGAGTCATCGTTTTTCATCCGAAAAATGATTTTTTGGACTGTACCAAAAATGATTCAAAATGTCAATTGAATCATGCCTCATGTTGAATAACCACTTTTTAAACCCTCACAATGACCAAAATTGCCATTTTTACAGAGTTTTGCTTACTCAAAAGCTTCCATTTTGACCCGTTTCAGGCACAGAAATGACTTTAAACACACTTATTCTAGTTGACAAAGTCATAATTCACATCCAACAGTCATTTAGAGTCAAAAGATTAAATGTTAAAATTTCATCATTATAGACCATTTTGGGATCGTTCGACAGGTCCGGAGTCATCGTTTTTCATCCGAAAATTGATTTTTTGGACTGTACCAAAAATGATTCAAAATGTGAATTGGATCATGCCTCATGTTGAATAACCACTTTTTTAAACCCTCACAGTGACCAAAATTGCCATTTTTACAGAGTTTTGCTTCCTCAAAAGCTTCAATTTTGACCCGTTTCAGGCACAGAAATGACTTTAAACACGCTTATTTTAGTTGACAAAGTCATAATTCACATCCAACAGTAATTTAGAGTCAAAAGATTAAATGTTAAAATTTCATCATTATAGACCATTTTGGGATCGTTCGACAGGTCCGGAGTCATCGTTTTTCATCCGAAAATTGATTTTTTGGACTGTACCAAAAATGATTCAAAATGTCAATTGGATCATGCCTCATGTTGAATAACCACTTTTTAAACCCTCACAGTGACCAAAATTGCCATTTTTACAGAGTTTTGCTTACTCAAAAGCTTCCATTTTGACCCGTTTCAGGCACAGAAATGACTTTAAACACACTTATTCTAGTTGACTAAGTCATAATTCACATCCAACAGTCATTTAGAGTCAAAAGATTAAATGTTGAAATTTCATCATTATAGACCATTTTGGGATCGTTCGACAGGTCCGGAGTCATCGTTTTTCATCCGAAAATTGATTTTTTGGACTGTACCAAAAATGATTCAAAATGTCAATTGGATCATGCCTCATGTTGAATAACCACTTTTTAAACCCTCACAGTGACCAAAATTGCCATTTTTACAGAGTTTTGCTTACTCAAAAGCTTCAATTTTGACCCGTTTCAGGCACAGAAATGACTTTAAACACACTTATTTTAGTTGACAAAGTCCTAATTCACATCCAACAGTAATTTAGAGTCAAAAGATTAAATGTTAAAATTTCATCATTATAGACCATTTTGGGATCGTTCGACAGGTCCGGAGTCATCGTTTTTCATCCGAAAATTGATTTTTTGGACTGTACCAAAAATGATTCAAAATGTCAATTGGATCATCCCTCATGTTCAATAACCACTTTGTAAAACCCTCACAGTGACCAAAATTGCCATTTTTACAGAGTTTTGCTTACTCAAAAGCTTCCATTTTGACCCGTTTCAGGCACAGAAATGACTTTAAACACACTTATTCTAGTTGACAAAGTCATAATTCACATCCAACAGTCATTTAGAGTCAAAAGATTAAATGTTGAAATTTCATCATTATAGACCATTTTGGGATCGTTCAACAGGTCCGGAGTCATCGTTTTTCATCCGAAAATTGATTTTTTGGACTGTACCAAAAATGATTCAAAATGTCAATTGGATCATGCCTCATGTTGAATAACCACTTTTTAAACCCTCACAGTGACCAAAATTGTCATTTTTACAGAGTTTTGCTTGCTCAAAAGCTTCCATTTTGACCCGTTTCAGGCACAGAAATGACTTTAAACACAATTATTCTAGTTGACAAAGTCATAATTCACATCCAACAGTAATTTAGAGTCAAAAGATTAAATGTTGAAATTTCATCATTATAGACCATTTTGGGATCATTCGACAGGTCCGGAGTCATCGTTTTTCATCCGAAAATTGATTTTTTGGACTGTACCAAAAAGGATTCAAAATGTCAATTGGATCATGCCTCATGTTGAATAACCACTTTTTAAACCCTCACAGTGACCAAAATTGCCATTTTTACAGAGTTTTGCTTACTCAAAAGCTTCAATTTTGACCCGTTTCAGGCACAGAAATGACTTTAAACACACTTATTTTAGTTGACAAAGTCCTAATTCACATCCAACAGTAATTTAGAGTCAAAAGATTAAATGTTAAAATTTCATCATTATAGACCATTTTGGGATCGTTCGACAGGTCCGGAGTCATCGTTTTTCATCCGAAAATTGATTTTTTGGACTGTACCAAAAATGATTCAAAATGTCAATTGGATCATCCCTCATGTTCAATAACCACTTTGTAAAACCCTCACAGTGACCAAAATTGCCATTTTTACAGAGTTTTGCTTACTCAAAAGCTTCCATTTTGACCCGTTTCAGGCACAGAAATGACTTTAAACACACTTATTCTAGTTGACAAAGTCATAATTCACATCCAACAGTCATTTAGAGTCAAAAGATTAAATGTTGAAATTTCATCATTATAGACCATTTTGGGATCGTTCAACAGGTCCGGAGTCATCGTTTTTCATCCGAAAATTGATTTTTTGGACTGTACCAAAAATGATTCAAAATGTCAATTGGATCATGCCTCATGTTGAATAACCACTTTTTAAACCCTCACAGTGACCAAAATTGCCATTTTTACAGAGTTTTGCTTGCTCAAAAGCTTCCATTTTGACCCGTTTCAGGCACAGAAATGACTTTAAACACAATTATTCTAGTTGACAAAGTCATAATTCACATCCAACAGTAATTTAGAGTCAAAAGATTAAATGTTGAAATTTCATCATTATAGACCATTTTGGGATCATTCGACAGGTCCGGAGTCATCGTTTTTCATCCGAAAATTGATTTTTTGGACTGTACCAAAAATGATTCAAAATGTCAATTGGATCATGCCTCATGTTGAATAACCACTTTTTAAACCCTCACAGTGACCAAAATTGCCATTTTTACAGAGTTTTGCTTCCTCAAAAGCTTCAATTTTGACCCGTTTCAGGCACAGAAATGACTTTAAACACACTTATTTTAGTTGACAAAGTCATAATTCACATCCAACAGTAATTTAGAGTCAAAAGATTAAATGTTAAAATTTCATCATTATAGACCATTTTGGGATCGTTCGACAGGTCCGGAGTCATCGTTTTTCATCCGAAAAATGATTTTTTGGACTGTACCAAAAATGATTCAAACTGTCAATTGGATCATGCCTCATGTTGAATAACCACTTTTTAAACCCTCACAGTGACCAAAATTGCCATTTTTACAGAGTTTTGCTTACTCAAAAGCTTCAATTTTGACCCGTTTCAGGCACAAAAATGACTTTAAACACACTTATTTTAGTTGACAAAGTCATAATTCACATCCAACAGTAATTTAGAGTCAAAAGATTAAATGTTAAAATTTCATCATTATAGACCATTTTGGGATCGTTCGACAGGTCCGGAGTCATCGTTTTTCATCCGAAAATTGATTTTTTGGACTGTACCAAAAATGATTGAAATTTCAATTGGATCACGCCTCATGTTGAATAACCACTTTTTAAACCCTCACAGTGACCAAAATTGCCATTTTTACAGAGTTTTGCTTCCTCAAAAGCTTCAATTTTTACCCGTTTCAGGCACAGAAATTACTTTAAACACGCTTATTTTAGTTGACAAAGTCATAATTCACATCCAACAGTAATTTAGAGTCAAAAGATTAAATGTTAAAATTTCATCATTATAGACCATTTTGGGATTGTTCGACAGGTCCGGAGTCATCGTTTTTCATCCGAAAATTGATTTTTTGGACTGTACCAAAAATGATTCAAAATGTCAATTGGATCATGCCTCATGTTGAATAACCACTTTTTAAACCCTCACAGTGACCAAAATTGCCATTTTTACAGAGTTTTGCTTACTCAAAAGCTTCCATTTTGACCCGTTTCTGGCACAGAAATGACTTTAAACACACTTATTCTAGTTGACAAAGTCCTAATTCACATCCAACAGTAATTTAGAGTCAAAAGATTAAATGTTAAAATTTCATCATTATAGACCATTTTGGGATCATTCGACAGGTCCGGAGTCATCGTTTTTCATCCGAAAATTGATTTTTTGGACTGTACCAAAAATGAATCAAAATGTCAATTGGATCATGCCTCATGTTGAATAACCACTTTTTAAACCCTCACAGTGACCAAAATTGCCATTTTTACAGAGTTTTGCTTACTCAAAAGCTTCCATTTTGACCCGTTTCAGGCACAGAAATGACTTTAAACACAATTATTCTAGTTGACAAAGTCATAATTCAAATCCAACAGTAATTTAGAGTCAAAAGATTAAATGTTGAAATTTCATCATTATAGACCATTTTATGATCGTTCGACAGGTCCGGAGTCATCGTTTTTCATCCGAAAATTGATTTTTTGGACTGTACCAAAAATGATTCAAAATGTCAATTGGATCATGCCTCATGTTGAATAACCACTTTTTAAACCCTCACAGTGACCAAAATTGCAATTTTTGCAGAGTTTTGCTTACTCAAAAGCTTCCATTTTTACCAGTTTCAGGCACAGAAATGACTTTAAACACACTTATTCTAGTTGACAAAGTCATAATTCACATCCAACAGTCATTTAGAGTCAAAAGATTAAATGTTGAAATTTCATCATTATAGACCATTTTGGGATCGTTCGACAGGTCCGGAGTCATCGTTTTTCATCCGAAAATTGATTTTTTGGACTGTACCAAAAATGAATCAAAATGTCAATTGGATCATGCTTCATGTTGAATAACCACTTTTTAAACCCTCACAATGACTAAAATTGCCATTTTTACAGAGTTTTGCTTGCTCAAAAGCTTCCATTTTGACCCGTTTCAGGCACAGAAATGACTTTAAACATACTTATTCTAGTTGACACAGTCATAATTCACATCCAACAGTCATTTAGAGTCAAAAGATTAAATGTTGAAATTTCATCATTATAGACCATTTTGGGATCGTTCGACAGGTCCGGAGTCATCGTTTTTCATCCGAAAATTGCTTTTTTGGACTGTACCAAAAATGATTCGAAATGTCAATTGGATCATGCCTCATGTTGAATAACCACTTTTTAAACCCTCACAGTAACCAAAATTGCCATTTTTACAGAGTTTTGCTTACTCAAAAGCTTCAATTTTGACCCGTTTCAGGCACAGAAATGACTTTAAACACACTTATTTTAGTTGACAAAGTCATAATTCACATCCAACAGTAATTTAGAGTCAAAAGATTAAATGTTAAAATTTCATCATTATAGACCGTTTTGGGGTCGTTCGACAGGTCCGGAGTCATCGTTTTTCATCCGAAAATTGATTTTTTGGACTGTACCAATGATGATTCAAAATGTCAATTGGATCATGCCTCATGTTGAATAACCACTTTTTAAACCCTCACAATGACCAAAATTGCCATTTTTACAGAGTTTTGCTTACTCAAAAGCTTCCATTTTGACCCGTTTCAGGCACAGAAATGACTTTAAACACACTTATTCTAGTTGACAAAGTCATAATTCACATCCAACAGTCATTTAGAGTCAAAAGATTAAATGTTGAAATTTCATCATTATAGACCATTTTGGGATCGTTCGACAGGTCCGGAGTCATCGTTTTTCATCCGAAAATTTATTTTTTGGACTGTACCAAAAATGAATCAAAATGTCAATTGGATCATGCCTCATGTTGAATAACCACTTTTTAAACCCTCACAATGACTAAAATTGCCATTTTTACAGAGTTTTGCTTGCTCAAAAGCTTCCATTTTGACCCGTTTCAGGCACAGAAATGACTTTAAACATACTTATTCTAGTTGACACAGTCATAATTCACATCCAACAGTCATTTAGAGTCAAAAGATTAAATGTTGAAATTTCATCATTATAGACCATTTTAGGATCGTTCGACAGGTCCGGAGTCATCGTTTTTCATCCGAAAATTGATTTTTTGGACTGTACCAAAAATGATTCAAAATGTCAATTGGATCATGCCTCATGTTGAATAACCACTTTTTAAACCCTCACAGTGACCAAAATTGCCATTTTTACAGAGTTTTGCTTACTCAAAAGCTTCAATTTTGACCCGTTTCAGGCACAGAAATGACTTTAAACACACTTATTTTAGTTGACAAAGTCATAATTCACATCCAACAGTAATTTAGAGTCAAAAGATTAAATGTTAAAATTTCATCATTATAGACCGTTTTGGGGTCGTTCGACAGGTCCGGAGTCATTGTTTTTCATCCGAAAATTGATTTTTTGGACTGTACCAAAAATTATCCAAAATGTCAATTGGATCATGCCTCATGTTGAATAACCACTTTTTAAACCCTCACAATGACCAAAATTGCCATTTTTACAGAGTTTTGCTTACTCAAAAGCTTCCATTTTGACCCGTTTCAGGCACAGAAATGACTTTAAACACACTTATTCTAGTTGACAAAGTCATAATTCACATCCAACAGTCATTTAGAGTCAAAAGATTAAATGTTGAAATTTCATCATTATAGACCATTTTGGGATCGTTCGACATGTCCGGAGTCATCGTTTTTCATCCTAAAATTGATTTTTTGGACTGTACCAAAAATGATTCAAAATGTCAATTGGATCATGCCTCATGTTGAATAACCACTTTTTAAACCCTCACGGTGACCAAAATTGCCATTTTTACAGAGTTTTGCTTACTCAAAAGCTTCCATTTTGACCCGTTTCAGGCACAGAAATGACTTTAAACACACTTATTCTAGTTGACAAAGTCATAATTCACATCCAACAATCATTTAGAGTCAAAAGATTAAATGTTAAAATTTCATCATTATAGACCATTTTGGGATTGTTCGACAGGTCCGGAGTCATCGTTTTTCATCCGAAAATTGATTTTTTGGACTGTACCAAAAATGATTCAAAATGTCAATTGGATCATGCCTCATGTTGAATAACCACTTTTTAAACCCTCACAGTGACCAAAATTGCCATTTTTACAGAGTTTTGCTTACTCAAAAGCTTCCATTTTGACCCGTTTCAGGCACAGAAATGACTTTAAACACACTTATTCTAGTTGACAAAGTCATAATTCACATCCAACAGTCATTTAGAGTCAAAAGATTAAATGTTAAAATTTCATCATTATAGACCATTTTGGGATCGTTCGACAGGTCCGGAGTCATCGTTTTTCATCCGAAAATTGATTTTTTGGACTGTACCAAAAATTATTCAAAATGTCAATTGGATCATGCCTCATGTTGAATAACCACTTTTTAAACCCTCACAGTGACCAAAATTGCCATTTTTGCAGAGTTTTGCTTACTCAAAAGCTTCCATTTTGACCCGTTTCAGGCACAGAAATGACTTTAAACACACTTATTCTAGTTGACAAAGTCATAATTCACACCCAACAGTCATTTAGAGTCAAAAGATTAAATGTTGAAATTTCATCATTATAGACCATTTTGGGATCGTTCGACAGGTCCGGAGTCATCGTTTTTCATCCGAAAATTGATTTTTTGGACTGTACCAAAAATGAATCAAAATGTCAATTGGATCATGCCTCATGTTGAATAACCACTTTTTAAACCCTCACAATGACTAAAATTGCCATTTTTACAGAGTTTTGCTTGCTCAAAAGCTTCCCTTTTGACCCGTTTCAGGCACAGAAATGACTTTAAAAATACTTATTCTAGTTGACACAGTCATAATTCACATCCAACAGTCATTTAGAGTCAAAAGATTAAATGTTGAAATTTCATCATTATAGACCATTTTGGGATCGTTCGACAGGTCCGGAGTCATCGCCCTTTCATCCGAAAATTGATTTTTTGGACTGTACCAAAAATCATTCAAAATGTCAATTGGATCATGCCTCATGTTGAATAAGCACTTTTTAAACCCTCACAGTAACCAAAATTGCCATTTTTACAGAGTTTTGCTTACTCAAAAGCTTCAATTTTGACCCGTTTCAGGCACAGAAATGACTTTAAACACACTTATTTTAGTTGACAAAGTCATAATTCACATCCAACAGTAATTTAGAGTCAAAAGATTAAATGTTAAAATTTCATCATTATAGACCGTTTTGGGGTCGTTCGACAGGTCCGGAGTCATCGTTTTTCATCCGAAAATTGATTTTTTGGACTGTACCAATAATGATTCAAAATGTCAATTGGATCATGCCTCATGTTGAATAACCACTTTTTAACACCTTGGCTGCTAGGTGTTTTCCCCCTCCTGTGCTGGACATTGATATTTTACTTTATTCATGACGAGCTCAGCTCGTCATCAGCACAGCTCAACTGTGCATCATGACGAGCTGAGCTCGTCATGAGCATCGAAAGGGTTAAACCCTCACAATGACGAAAATTGCCATTTTTACAGAGTTTTGCTTACTCAAAAGCTTCCATTTTGACCCGTTTCAGGCACAGAAATGACTTTAAACACACTTATTTTACTTGACAAAGTCCTAATTCACATCCAACAGTAATTTAGAGTCAAAAGATTAAATGTTAAAATTTCATCATTATAGACCATTTTGGGATCGTTCGACAGGTCCGGAGTCATCGTTTTTCATCCGAAAATTGATTTTTTGGACTGTACCAAAAATGATTCAAAATGTCAATTGGATCATGCCTCATGTTGAATAACCACTTTTTAAACCCTCACAATGACCAAAATTGCCATTTTTACAGAGTTTTGCTTGCTCAAAAGCTTCCATTTTGACCCGTTTCAGGCACAGAAATGACTTTAAACACACTTATTCTAGTTGACAAAGTCATAATTCACATCCAACAGTCATTTAGAGTCAAAAGATTAAATGTTGAAATTTCATCATTATAGACCATTTTGGGATCGTTCGACAGGTCCGGAGTCATCGTTTTTCATCCGAAAATTGATTTTTTGGACTGTACCAAAAATGATTCAAAATGTCAATTGGATCATGCCTCATGTTGAATAACCACTTTTTAAACCCTCACAGTGACCAAATTGCCATTTTTACAGAGTTTTGCTTACTCAAAAACTTCCATTTTGACCCGTTTCAGGCACAGAAATGACTTTAAACACACTTATTCTAGTTGACAAAGTCATAATTCACATCCAACAGTAATTTAGAGTCAAAAGATTAAATGTTGAAATTTCATCCATATTGACCATTTTGGGATCGTTCCACAGGTCCGGAGTCATCGTTTTTCATCGGAAAATTGATTTTTTGGACTGTACCAAAAATGATTCAAAATGTCAATTGGATCATGCCTCATGTTGAATAACCACTTTTTAAACCCTAACAGTGACCAAAATTGCCATTTTTACAGAGTTTTGCTTACTCAAAAGCTTCCATTTTGACCCGTTTCAGACACAGAAATGACTTTAAACACACTTATTCTAGTTGACAAAGTCATAATTCACATCCAACAGTCATTTAGAGTCAAAAGATTAAATGTTAAAATTTCATCATTATAGACCATTTTGGGATCGTTCGACAGGTCCGGAGTCATCGTTTTTCATCCGAAAATTGATTTTTTGGACTGTACCAAAAATGATTCAAAATGTCAATTGGATCATGCCTCATGTTGAATAACCACTTTTTAAACCCTCACAGTGACCAAAATTGCCATTTTTACAGAGTTTTGCTTACTCAAAAGCTTCAATTTTGACCCGTTTCAGGCACAGAAATGACTTTAAACACACTTATTTTAGTTGACAAAGTCCTAATTCACATCCAACAGTAATTTAGAGTCAAAAGATTAAATGTTAAAATTTCATCATTATAGACCATTTTGGGATCGTTCGACAGGTCCGGAGTCATCGTTTTTCATCCGAAAATTGATTTTTTGGACTGTACCAAAAATTATTCAAAATGTCAATTGGATCATGCCTCATGTTGAATAACCACTTTTTAAACCCTCACAATGACCAAAATTGCCATTTTTACAGAGTTTTGCTTACTCAAAAGCTTCCATTTTGACCCGTTTCAGGCACAGAAATTACTTTAAACACACTTATTCTAGTTGACAAAGTCATAATTCACATCCAACAGTCATTTAGAGTCAAAAGATTAAATGTTGAAATTTCATCATTATAGACCATTTTGGGATCGTTCGACAGGTCCGGAGTCATCGTTTTTCATCCGAAAATTGATTTTTTGGACTGTACCAAAAATGAATCAAAATGTCAATTGGATCATGCCTCATGTTGAATAACCACTTTTTAAACCCTCACAATGACTAAAATTGCCATTTTTACAGAGTTTTGCTTGCTCAAAAGCTTCCATTTTGACCCGTTTCAGGCACAGAAATGACTTTAAACATACTTATTCTAGTTGACACAGTCATAATTCACATCCAACAGTCATTTAGAGTCAAAAGATTAAATGTTGAAATTTCATCATTATAGACCATTTTGGGATCGTTCGACAGGTCCGGAGTCATCGTTTTTCATCTGAAAATTGATTTTTTGGACTGTACCAAAAATGATTCAAAATGTCAATTGGATCATGCCTCATGTTGAATAACCACTTTTTAAACCCTCACAGTGACCAAAATTGCCATTTTTACAGAGTTTTGCTTACTCAAAAGCTTCCATTTTGACCCGTTTCAGGCACAGAAATGACTTTAAACACACTTATTCTAGTTGACAAAGTCATAATTCACATCCAACAATCATTTAGAATCAAAAGATTAAATGTTAAAATTTCATCATTATAGACCATTTTGGGATCGTTCGACAGGTCCGGAGTCATCGTTTTTCATCCGAAAATGGATTTTTTGGACTGTACCAAAAATTATTCAAAATGTCAATTGGATCATGCCTCATGTTGAGTAACCACTTTTTAAACCCTCACAGTGACCAAAATTGCCATTTTTACAGAGTTTTGCTTACTCAAAAGCTTCCATTTTGGCCCGTTTCAGGCACAGAAATGACTTTAAACGAACTTATTCTAGTTGACAAAGTCATAATTCACATCCAACAGTCATTTAGAGTCAAAAGATTAAATGTTGAAATTTCATCATTATAGACCATTTTGGGATCGTTCGACAGGTCCGGAGTCATCGTTTTTCATCTGAAAATTGATTTTTTGGACTGTACCAAAAATGATTGAAATTTCAATTGGATCACGCCTCATGTTGAATAACCACTTTTTAAACCCTCACAGTGACCAAAATTGCCATTTTTACAGAGTTTTGCTTGCTCAAAAGCTTCCATTTTGACCCGTTTCAGGCACAGAAATGACTTTAAACACAATTATTCTAGTTGACAAAGTCATAATTCACATCCAATAGTAATTTAGAGTCAAAAGATTAAATGTTGAAATTTCATCATTATAGACCATTTTGGGATCGTTCGACAGGTCCGGAGTCATTGTTTTTCATCCGAAAATTGATTTTTTGGACTGTACCAAAAATGATTCAAAATGTCAATTGGATCATGCCTCATGTTGAATAACCACTTTTTAAACCCTCACAATGACCAAAATTGCCATTTTTACAGAGTTTTGCTTGCTCAAAAGCTTCCATTTTGACCCGTTTCAGGCACAGAAATGACTTTAAACACACTTATTCTAGTTGACAAAGTCATAATTCAAATCCAACAGTCATTTAGAGTCAAAAGATTAAATGTTGAAATTTCATCATTATAGACCATTTTGGGATCGTTCGACAGGTCCGGAGTCATCGTTTTTCATCCGAAAATTGATTTTTTGGACTGTACCAAAAATGATTCAAAATGTCAATTGGATCATGCCTCATGTTGAATAACCACTTTTTAAACCCTCACAGTGACCAAAATTGCCATTTTTACAGAGTTTTGCTTACTCAAAAGCTTCAATTTTGACCCGTTTCAGGCACAGAAATGACTTTAAACACACTTATTTTAGTTGACAAAGTCATAATTCACATCCAACAGTAATTTAGAGTCAAAAGATTAAATGTTAAAATTTCATCATTATAGACCATTTTGGGATCGTTCGACAGGTCCGGAGTCATCGTTTTTCATCCGAAAATTGATTTTTTGGACTGTACCAAAAATGATTCAAAATGTCAATTGGATCATGCCTCATGTTGAATAACCACTTTTTAAACCCTCACAGTGACCAAATTGCCATTTTTACAGAGTTTTGCTTACTCAAAAGCTTCCATTTTGACCCGTTTCAGGCACAGAAATGACTTTAAACACACTTATTCTAGTTGACAAAGTCATAATTCACATCCAACAGTAATTTAGAGTCAAAAGATTAAATGTTTGAATTTCATCCATATTGACCATTTTGGGATCGTTCGACAGGTCTGGAGTCATCGTTTTTCATCCGAAAATTGATTTTTTGGACTGTACAAAAAATGATTGAAATTTCAATTGGATCATGCCTCATGTTGAATAACCACTTTTTAAACCCTCACAGTGACCAAATTGCCATTTTTACAGAGTTTTGCTTACTCAAAAGATTCCATTTTGACCCGTTTCAGGCACAGAAATGACTTTAAACACAATTATTCTAGTTGACAAAGTCATAATTCACATCCAACAGTCATTTAGAGTCAAAAGAATAAATGTTGAAATTTCATTATTATAGACCATTTTGGGATCGTTCGACAGGTCCGGAGTCATCGTTTTTCATCCGAAAATTGATTTTTTGGACTGTACCAAAAATGATTGAAATTTCAATTGGATCACGCCTCATGTTGAATAACCACTTTTTAAACCCTCACAGTGACCAAAATTGCCATTTTTACAGAGTTTTGCTTGCTCAAAAGCTTCCATTTTGACCCGTTTCAGGCACAGAAATGACTTTAAACACAATTATTCTAGTTGACAAAGTCATAATTCACATCCAACAGTAATTTAGAGTCAAAAGATTAAATGTTGAAATTATCATTATTATAGACCATTTTGGGATCGTTCGACAGGTCCGGAGTCATCGTTTTTCATCCGAAAATTGATTTTTTGGACTATACCAAAAATGATTCAAAATGTCAATTGGATCATGCCTCATGTTGAATAACCACTTTTTAAACCCTCACAGTGACCAAAATTGCCATTTTTACAGAGTTTTGCTTACTCAAAAGCTTTCATTTTGACCCGTTTCAGGCACAGAAATGACTTTAAACACACTTATTCTAGTTGACAAAGTCATAATTCACATCCAACAGTCATTTAGAGTCAAAAGATTAAATGTTAAAATTTCATCATTATAGACCATTTTGGGATCGTTCGACAGGTCCGGAGTCATCGTTTTTCATCCGAAAATTGATTTTTTGGACTGTACCAAAAATGATTTAAAATGTCAATTGGATCATGCCTCATGTTGAATAACCACTTTTTAAACCCTCACAGTGACCAAAATTGCCATTTTTACAGAGTTTTGCTTACACAAAAGCTTCAATTTTGACCCGTTTCAGGCACAGAAATGACTTTAAACACACTTATTTTAGTTGACAAAGTCATAATTCACATCCAACAGTAATTTAGAGTCAAAAGATTAAATGTTAAAATTTCATCATTATAGACCGTTTTGGGGTCGTTCGACAGGTCCGGAGTCATCGTTTTTCATCCGAAAATTGATTTTTTGGACTGTACCAATAATGATTCAAAATGTCAATTGGATCATGCCTCATGTTGAATAACCACTTTTTAACACCTTGGCTGCTAGGTGTTTTCCCCCTCCTGTGCTGGACATTGATATTTTACTTTATTCATGACGAGCTCAGCTCGTCATCAGCACAGCTCAACTGTGCATCATGACGAGCTGAGCTCGTCATGAGCATCGAAAGGGTTAAACCCTCACAATGACCAAAATTGCCATTTTTACAGAGTTTTGCTTACTCAAAAGCTTCCATTTTGACCCGTTTCAGGCACAGAAATGACTTTAAACACACTTATTCTAGTTGACAAAGTCATAATTCACATCCAACAATCATTTAGAGTCAAAAGATTAAATGTTAAAATTTCATCATTATAGACCATTTAGGGATTGTTCGACAGGTCCGGAGTCATCGTTTTTCATCCGAAAATTGATTTTTTGGACTGTACCAAAAATGATTCAAAATGTCAATTGGATCATGCCTCATGTTGAATAACCACTTTTTAAACCCTCACAGTGACCAAAATTGCCATTTTTACAGAGTTTTGCTTACTCAAAAGCTTCCATTTTGACCCGTTTCTGGCACAGAAATGACTTTAAACACACTTATTCTAGTTGACAAAGTCCTAATTCACATCCAACAGTAATTTAGAGTCAAAAGATTAAATGTTAAAATTTCATCATTATAGACCATTTTGGGATCATTCGACAGGTCCGGAGTCATCGTTTTTCATCCGAAAATTGATTTTTTGGACTGTACCAAAAATGAATCAAAATGTCAATTGGATCATGCCTCATGTTGAATAACCACTTTTTAAACCCTCACAGTGACCAAAATTGCCATTTTTACAGAGTTTTGCTTACTCAAAAGCTTCCATTTTGACCCGTTTCAGGCACAGAAATGACTTTAAACACAATTATTCTAGTTGACAAAGTCATAATTCAAATCCAACAGTAATTTAGAGTCAAAAGATTAAATGTTGAAATTTCATCATTATAGACCATTTTATGATCGTTCGACAGGTCCGGAGTCATCGTTTTTCATCCGAAAATTGATTTTTTGGACTGTACCAAAAATGATTCAAAATGTCAATTGGATCATGCCTCATGTTGAATAACCACTTTTTAAACCCTCACAGTGACCAAAATTGCAATTTTTGCAGAGTTTTGCTTACTCAAAAGCTTCCATTTTTACCAGTTTCAGGCACAGAAATGACTTTAAACACACTTATTCTAGTTGACAAAGTCATAATTCACATCCAACAGTCATTTAGAGTCAAAAGATTAAATGTTGAAATTTCATCATTATAGACCATTTTGGGATCGTTCGACAGGTCCGGAGTCATCGTTTTTCATCCGAAAATTGATTTTTTGGACTGTACCAAAAATGAATCAAAATGTCAATTGGATCATGCTTCATGTTGAATAACCACTTTTTAAACCCTCACAATGACTAAAATTGCCATTTTTACAGAGTTTTGCTTGCTCAAAAGCTTCCATTTTGACCCGTTTCAGGCACAGAAATGACTTTAAACATACTTATTCTAGTTGACACAGTCATAATTCACATCCAACAGTCATTTAGAGTCAAAAGATTAAATGTTGAAATTTCATCATTATAGACCATTTTGGGATCGTTCGACAGGTCCGGAGTCATCGTTTTTCATCCGAAAATTGCTTTTTTGGACTGTACCAAAAATGATTCGAAATGTCAATTGGATCATGCCTCATGTTGAATAACCACTTTTTAAACCCTCACAGTAACCAAAATTGCCATTTTTACAGAGTTTTGCTTACTCAAAAGCTTCAATTTTGACCCGTTTCAGGCACAGAAATGACTTTAAACACACTTATTTTAGTTGACAAAGTCATAATTCACATCCAACAGTAATTTAGAGTCAAAAGATTAAATGTTAAAATTTCATCATTATAGACCGTTTTGGGGTCGTTCGACAGGTCCGGAGTCATCGTTTTTCATCCGAAAATTGATTTTTTGGACTGTACCAATGATGATTCAAAATGTCAATTGGATCATGCCTCATGTTGAATAGCCACTTTTTAAACCCTCACAATGACCAAAATTGCCATTTTTACAGAGTTTTGCTTACTCAAAAGCTTCCATTTTGACCCGTTTCAGGCACAGAAATGACTTTAAACACACTTATTCTAGTTGACAAAGTCATAATTCACATCCAACAGTCATTTAGAGTCAAAAGATTAAATGTTGAAATTTCATCATTATAGACCATTTTGGGATCGTTCGACAGGTCCGGAGTCATCGTTTTTCATCCGAAAATTTATTTTTTGGACTGTACCAAAAATGAATCAAAATGTCAATTGGATCATGCCTCATGTTGAATAACCACTTTTTAAACCCTCACAATGACTAAAATTGCCATTTTTACAGAGTTTTGCTTGCTCAAAAGCTTCCATTTTGACCCGTTTCAGGCACAGAAATGACTTTAAACATACTTATTCTAGTTGACACAGTCATAATTCACATCCAACAGTCATTTAGAGTCAAAAGATTAAATGTTGAAATTTCATCATTATAGACCATTTTAGGATCGTTCGACAGGTCCGGAGTCATCGTTTTTCATCCGAAAATTGATTTTTTGGACTGTACCAAAAATGATTCAAAATGTCAATTGGATCATGCCTCATGTTGAATAACCACTTTTTAAACCCTCACAGTGACCAAAATTGCCATTTTTACAGAGTTTTGCTTACTCAAAAGCTTCAATTTTGACCCGTTTCAGGCACAGAAATGACTTTAAACACACTTATTTTAGTTGACAAAGTCATAATTCACATCCAACAGTAATTTAGAGTCAAAAGATTAAATGTTAAAATTTCATCATTATAGACCGTTTTGGGGTCGTTCGACAGGTCCGGAGTCATTGTTTTTCATCCGAAAATTGATTTTTTGGACTGTACCAAAAATTATTCAAAATGTCAATTGGATCATGCCTCATGTTGAATAACCACTTTTTAAACCCTCACAATGACCAAAATTGCCATTTTTACAGAGTTTTGCTTACTCAAAAGCTTCCATTTTGACCCGTTTCAGGCACAGAAATGACTTTAAACACACTTATTCTAGTTGACAAAGTCATAATTCACATCCAACAGTCATTTAGAGTCAAAAGATTAAATGTTGAAATTTCATCATTATAGACCATTTTGGGATCGTTCGACATGTCCGGAGTCATCGTTTTTCATCCTAAAATTGATTTTTTGGACTGTACCAAAAATGATTCAAAATGTCAATTGGATCATGCCTCATGTTGAATAACCACTTTTTAAACCCTCACGGTGACCAAAATTGCCATTTTTACAGAGTTTTGCTTACTCAAAAGCTTCCATTTTGACCCGTTTCAGGCACAGAAATGACTTTAAACACACTTATTCTAGTTGACAAAGTCATAATTCACATCCAACAATCATTTAGAGTCAAAAGATTAAATGTTAAAATTTCATCATTATAGATCATTTTGGGATTGTTCGACAGGTCCGGAGTCATCGTTTTTCATCCGAAAATTGATTTTTTGGACTGTACCAAAAATGATTCAAAATGTCAATTGGATCATGCCTCATGTTGAATAACCACTTTTTAAACCCTCACAGTGACCAAAATTGCCATTTTTACAGAGTTTTGCTTACTCAAAAGCTTCCATTTTGACCCGTTTCAGGCACAGAAATGACTTTAAACACACTTATTCTAGTTGACAAAGTCATAATTCACATCCAACAGTCATTTAGAGTCAAAAGATTAAATGTTAAAATTTCATCATTATAGACCATTTTGGGATCGTTCGACAGGTCCGGAGTCATCGTTTTTCATCCGAAAATTGATTTTTTGGACTGTACCAAAAATTATTCAAAATGTCAATTGGATCATGCCTCATGTTGAATAACCACTTTTTAAACCCTCACAGTGACCAAAATTGCCATTTTTGCAGAGTTTTGCTTACTCAAAAGCTTCCATTTTGACCCGTTTCAGGCACAGAAATGACTTTAAACACACTTATTCTAGTTGACAAAGTCATAATTCACATCCAACAGTCATTTAGAGTCAAAAGATTAAATGTTGAAATTTCATCATTATAGACCATTTTGGGATCGTTCGACAGGTCCGGAGTCATCGTTTTTCATCCGAAAATTGATTTTTTGGACTGTACCAAAAATGAATCAAAATGTCAATTGGATCATGCCTCATGTTGAATAACCACTTTTTAAACCCTCACAATGACTAAAATTGCCATTTTTACAGAGTTTTGCTTGCTCAAAAGCTTCCCTTTTGACCCGTTTCAGGCACAGAAATGACTTTAAACATACTTATTCTAGTTGACACAGTCATAATTCACATCCAACAGTCATTTAGAGTCAAAAGATTAAATGTTGAAATTTCATCATTATAGACCATTTTGGGATCGTTCGACAGGTCCGGAGTCATCGCTTTTCATCCGAAAATTGATTTTTTGGACTGTACCAAAAATCATTCAAAATGTCAATTGGATCATGCCTCATGTTGAATAAGCACTTTTTAAACCCTCACAGTAACCAAAATTGCCATTTTTACAGAGTTTTGCTTACTCAAAAGCTTCAATTTTGACCCGTTTCAGGCACAGAAATGACTTTAAACATACTTATTTTAGTTGACAAAGTCATAATTCACATCCAACAGTAATTTAGAGTCAAAAGATTAAATGTTAAAATTTCATCATTATAGACCGTTTTGGGGTCGTTCGACAGGTCCGGAGTCATCGTTTTTCATCCGAAAATTGATTTTTTGGACTGTACCAATAATGATTCAAAATGTCAATTGGATCATGCCTCATGTTGAATAACCACTTTTTAACACCTTGGCTGCTAGGTGTTTTCCCCCTCCTGTGCTGGACATTGATATTTTACTTTATTCATGACGAGCTCAGCTCGTCATCAGCACAGCTCAACTGTGCATCATGACGAGCTGAGCTCGTCATGAGCATCGAAAGGGTTAAACCCTCACAAAGACGAAAATTGCCATTTTTACAGAGTTTTGCTTACTCAAAAGCTTCCATTTTGACCCGTTTCAGGCACAGAAATGACTTTAAACACACTTATTCTAGTTGACAAAGTCCTAATTCACATCCAACAGTAATTTAGAGTCAAAAGATTAAATGTTACAATTTCATCATTATAGACCATTTTGGGATCGTTTGACAGGTCCGGAGTCATCGTTTTTCATCCGAAAATTGATTTTTTGGACTGTACCAAAAATGATTCAAAATGTCAATTGGATCATGCCTCATGTTGAATAACCACTTTTTAAACCCTCACAGTGACCAAAATTGCCATTTTTACAGAGTTTTGCTTACTCAAAAGCTTCAATTTTGACCCGTTTCAGGCACAGAAATGACTTTAAACACACTTATTCTAGTTGACAAAGTCATAATTCACATCCAACAGTCATTTAGAGTCAAAAGATTAAATGTTGAAATTTCATCATTATAGACCATTTTGGGATCGTTCGACAGGTCCGGAGTCATCGTTTTTCATCCGAAAATTGATTTTTTGGACTGTACCAAAAATGATTCAAAATGTCAATTGGATCATGCCTCATGTTGAATAACCACTTTTTAAACCCTCACAGTGACCAAAATTGCCATTTTTACAGAGATTTGCTTACTCAAAAGCTTCCATTTTGACCCGTTTCAGGCACAGAAATGACTTTAAAAACACTTATTCTAGTTGACAAAGTCATAATTCACATCCAACAATCATTTAGAGTCAAAAGATTAAATGTTAAAATTTCATCATTATAGACCATTTTGGGATCGTTCGACAGGTCCGGAGTCATCGTTTTTCATCCGAAAATTGATTTTTTGGACTGTACCAAAAATGATTCAAAATGTCAATTTGATCATGCCTCATGTTGAATAACCACTTTTTAAACCCTCACAGTGACCAAAATTGCCATTTTTACAGAGTTTTGCTTACTCAAAAGCTTCCATTTTGACCCGTTTCAGGCACAGAAATGACTTTAAACACACTTATTCTAGTTGACAAAGTCATAATTCACATCCAACAGTCATTTAGAGTCAAAAGATTAAATGTTGAAATTTCATCATTATAGACCATTTTGGGATCGTTCGACAGGTCCGGAGTCATCGTTTTTCATCCGAAAATTGATTTTTTGGACTGTACCAAAAATGATTCAAAATGTCAATTGGATCATGCCTCATGTTGAATAACCACTTTTTAAACCCTCACAGTGACCAAAATTGCCATTTTTACAGAGTTTTGCTTACTCAAAAGCTTCAATTTTGACCCGTTTCAGGCACAGAAATGACTTTAAACACACTTATTTTACTTGACAAAGTCCTAATTCACATCCAACAGTAATTTAGAGTCAAAAGATTAAATGTTAAAATTTCATCATTATAGACCATTTTGGGATCGTTCGACAGGTCCGGAGTCATCGTTTTTCATCCGAAAATGGATTTTTTGGACTGTACCAAAAATGATTCAAAATGTCAATTGGATCATGCCTCATGTTGAATAACCACTTTTTAAACCCTCACAATGACCAAAATTGCCATTTTTACAGAGTTTTGCTTGCTCAAAAGCTTCCATTTTGACCCGTTTCAGGCACAGAAATGACTTTAAACACACTTATTCTAGTTGACAAAGTCATAATTCACATCCAACAGTCATTTAGAGTCAAAAGATTAAATGTTGAAATTTCATCATTATAGACCATTTTGGGATCGTTCGACAGGTCCGGAGTCATCGTTTTTCATCCGAAAATTGATTTTTTGGACTGTACCAAAAATGATTCAAAATGTCAATTGGATCATGCCTCATGTTGAATAACCACTTTTTAAACCCTCACAGTGACCAAATTGCCATTTTTACAGAGTTTTGCTTACTCAAAAACTTCCATTTTGACCCGTTTCAGGCACAGAAATGACTTTAAACACACTTATTCTAGTTGACAAAGTCATAATTCACATCCAACAGTAATTTAGAGTCAAAAGATTAAATGTTGAAATTTCATCCATATTGACCATTTTGGGATCGTTCCACAGGTCCGGAGTCATCGTTTTTCATCGGAAAATTGATTTTTTGGACTGTACCAAAAATGATTCAAAATGTCAATTGGATCATGCCTCATGTTGAATAACCACTTTTTAAACCCTAACAGTGACCAAAATTGCCATTTTTACAGAGTTTTGCTTACTCAAAAGCTTCCATTTTGACCCGTTTCAGACACAGAAATGACTTTAAACACACTTATTCTAGTTGACAAAGTCATAATTCACATCCAACAGTCATTTAGAGTCAAAAGATTAAATGTTAAAATTTCATCATTATAGACCATTTTGGGATCGTTCGACAGGTCCGGAGTCATCGTTTTTCATCCGAAAATTGATTTTTTGGACTGTACCAATGATGATTCAAAATGTCAATTGGATCATGCCTCATGTTGAATAGCCACTTTTTAAACCCTCACAATGACCAAAATTGCCATTTTTACAGAGTTTTGCTTACTCAAAAGCTTCCATTTTGACCCGTTTCAGGCACAGAAATGACTTTAAACACACTTATTCTAGTTGACAAAGTCATAATTCACATCCAACAGTCATTTAGAGTCAAAAGATTAAATGTTGAAATTTCATCATTATAGACCATTTTGGGATCGTTCGACAGGTCCGGAGTCATCGTTTTTCATCCGAAAATTTATTTTTTGGACTGTACCAAAAATGAATCAAAATGTCAATTGGATCATGCCTCATGTTGAATAACCACTTTTTAAACCCTCACAATGACTAAAATTGCCATTTTTACAGAGTTTTGCTTGCTCAAAAGCTTCCATTTTGACCCGTTTCAGGCACAGAAATGACTTTAAACATACTTATTCTAGTTGACACAGTCATAATTCACATCCAACAGTCATTTAGAGTCAAAAGATTAAATGTTGAAATTTCATCATTATAGACCATTTTAGGATCGTTCGACAGGTCCGGAGTCATCGTTTTTCATCCGAAAATTGATTTTTTGGACTGTACCAAAAATGATTCAAAATGTCAATTGGATCATGCCTCATGTTGAATAACCACTTTTTAAACCCTCACAGTGACCAAAATTGCCATTTTTACAGAGTTTTGCTTACTCAAAAGCTTCAATTTTGACCCGTTTCAGGCACAGAAATGACTTTAAACACACTTATTTTAGTTGACAAAGTCATAATTCACATCCAACAGTAATTTAGAGTCAAAAGATTAAATGTTAAAATTTCATCATTATAGACCGTTTTGGGGTCGTTCGACAGGTCCGGAGTCATTGTTTTTCATCCGAAAATTGATTTTTTGGACTGTACCAAAAATTATTCAAAATGTCAATTGGATCATGCCTCATGTTGAATAACCACTTTTTAAACCCTCACAATGACCAAAATTGCCATTTTTACAGAGTTTTGCTTACTCAAAAGCTTCCATTTTGACCCGTTTCAGGCACAGAAATGACTTTAAACACACTTATTCTAGTTGACAAAGTCATAATTCACATCCAACAGTCATTTAGAGTCAAAAGATTAAATGTTGAAATTTCATCATTATAGACCATTTTGGGATCGTTCGACATGTCCGGAGTCATCGTTTTTCATCCTAAAATTGATTTTTTGGACTGTACCAAAAATGATTCAAAATGTCAATTGGATCATGCCTCATGTTGAATAACCACTTTTTAAACCCTCACGGTGACCAAAATTGCCATTTTTACAGAGTTTTGCTTACTCAAAAGCTTCCATTTTGACCCGTTTCAGGCACAGAAATGACTTTAAACACACTTATTCTAGTTGACAAAGTCATAATTCACATCCAACAATCATTTAGAGTCAAAAGATTAAATGTTAAAATTTCATCATTATAGACCATTTTGGGATTGTTCGACAGGTCCGGAGTCATCGTTTTTCATCCGAAAATTGATTTTTTGGACTGTACCAAAAATGATTCAAAATGTCAATTGGATCATGCCTCATGTTGAATAACCACTTTTTAAACCCTCACAGTGACCAAAATTGCCATTTTTACAGAGTTTTGCTTACTCAAAAGCTTCCATTTTGACCCGTTTCAGGCACAGAAATGACTTTAAACACACTTATTCTAGTTGACAAAGTCATAATTCACATCCAACAGTCATTTAGAGTCAAAAGATTAAATGTTAAAATTTCATCATTATAGACCATTTTGGGATCGTTCGACAGGTCCGGAGTCATCGTTTTTCATCCGAAAATTGATTTTTTGGACTGTACCAAAAATTATTCAAAATGTCAATTGGATCATGCCTCATGTTGAATAACCACTTTTTAAACCCTCACAGTGACCAAAATTGCCATTTTTGCAGAGTTTTGCTTACTCAAAAGCTTCCATTTTGACCCGTTTCAGGCACAGAAATGACTTTAAACACACTTATTCTAGTTGACAAAGTCATAATTCACATCCAACAGTCATTTAGAGTCAAAAGATTAAATGTTGAAATTTCATCATTATAGACCATTTTGGGATCGTTCGACAGGTCCGGAGTCATCGTTTTTCATCCGAAAATTGATTTTTTGGACTGTACCAAAAATGAATCAAAATGTCAATTGGATCATGCCTCATGTTGAATAACCACTTTTTAAACCCTCACAATGACTAAAATTGCCATTTTTACAGAGTTTTGCTTGCTCAAAAGCTTCCCTTTTGACCCGTTTCAGGCACAGAAATGACTTTAAACATACTTATTCTAGTTGACACAGTCATAATTCACATCCAACAGTCATTTAGAGTCAAAAGATTAAATGTTGAAATTTCATCATTATAGACCATTTTGGGATCGTTCGACAGGTCCGGAGTCATCGCTTTTCATCCGAAAATTGATTTTTTGGACTGTACCAAAAATCATTCAAAATGTCAATTGGATCATGCCTCATGTTGAATAAGCACTTTTTAAACCCTCACAGTAACCAAAATTGCCATTTTTACAGAGTTTTGCTTACTCAAAAGCTTCAATTTTGACCCGTTTCAGGCACAGAAATGACTTTAAACATACTTATTTTAGTTGACAAAGTCATAATTCACATCCAACAGTAATTTAGAGTCAAAAGATTAAATGTTAAAATTTCATCATTATAGACCGTTTTGGGGTCGTTCGACAGGTCCGGAGTCATCGTTTTTCATCCGAAAATTGATTTTTTGGACTGTACCAATAATGATTCAAAATGTCAATTGGATCATGCCTCATGTTGAATAACCACTTTTTAACACCTTGGCTGCTAGGTGTTTTCCCCCTCCTGTGCTGGACATTGATATTTTACTTTATTCATGACGAGCTCAGCTCGTCATCAGCACAGCTCAACTGTGCATCATGACGAGCTGAGCTCGTCATGAGCATCGAAAGGGTTAAACCCTCACAAAGACGAAAATTGCCATTTTTACAGAGTTTTGCTTACTCAAAAGCTTCCATTTTGACCCGTTTCAGGCACAGAAATGACTTTAAACACACTTATTCTAGTTGACAAAGTCCTAATTCACATCCAACAGTAATTTAGAGTCAAAAGATTAAATGTTACAATTTCATCATTATAGACCATTTTGGGATCGTTTGACAGGTCCGGAGTCATCGTTTTTCATCCGAAAATTGATTTTTTGGACTGTACCAAAAATGATTCAAAATGTCAATTGGATCATGCCTCATGTTGAATAACCACTTTTTAAACCCTCACAGTGACCAAAATTGCCATTTTTACAGAGTTTTGCTTACTCAAAAGCTTCAATTTTGACCCGTTTCAGGCACAGAAATGACTTTAAACACACTTATTCTAGTTGACAAAGTCATAATTCACATCCAACAGTCATTTAGAGTCAAAAGATTAAATGTTGAAATTTCATCATTATAGACCATTTTGGGATCGTTCGACAGGTCCGGAGTCATCGTTTTTCATCCGAAAATTGATTTTTTGGACTGTACCAAAAATGATTCAAAATGTCAATTGGATCATGCCTCATGTTGAATAACCACTTTTTAAACCCTCACAGTGACCAAAATTGCCATTTTTACAGAGATTTGCTTACTCAAAAGCTTCCATTTTGACCCGTTTCAGGCACAGAAATGACTTTAAAAACACTTATTCTAGTTGACAAAGTCATAATTCACATCCAACAATCATTTAGAGTCAAAAGATTAAATGTTAAAATTTCATCATTATAGACCATTTTGGGATCGTTCGACAGGTCCGGAGTCATCGTTTTTCATCCGAAAATTGATTTTTTGGACTGTACCAAAAATGATTCAAAATGTCAATTTGATCATGCCTCATGTTGAATAACCACTTTTTAAACCCTCACAGTGACCAAAATTGCCATTTTTACAGAGTTTTGCTTACTCAAAAGCTTCCATTTTGACCCGTTTCAGGCACAGAAATGACTTTAAACACACTTATTCTAGTTGACAAAGTCATAATTCACATCCAACAGTAATTTAGAGTCAAAAGATTAAATGTTGAAATTTCATCATTATAGGCCATTTTGGTATCGTTCGACAGGTCCGGAGTCATCGTTTTTCATCCGAAAATTGATTTTTTGGACTGTACCAAAAATGATTCAAAATGTCAATTGGATCATGCCTCATGTTGAATAACCACTTTTTAAACCCTCACAGTGACCGAAATTGCCATTTTTACAGAGTTTTGCTTACTCAAAAGCTTCCATTTTGACCCGTTTCAGGCACAGAAATGACTTTAAACACACTTATTCTAGTTGACAAAGTCATAATTCACATCCAACAGTAATTTAGAGTCAAAAGATTAAATGTTGAAATTTCATCATTATAGACCATTTTGGGATCGTTCGACAGGTCCGGAGTCATCGTTTTTCATCCGAAAATTGATTTTTTGGACTGTACCAAAAATGATTCAAAATGTCAATTGGATCATGCCTAATGTTGAATAACCACTTTTTAAACCCTCACCGTGACCAAAATTGCCATTTTTACAGAGTTTTGCTTACTCAAAAGCTTCCATTTTGACCCGTTTCAGGCACAGAAATGACTTTAAACACACTTATTCTAGTTGACAAAGTCATAATTCACATCCAATAGTAATTTAGAGTCAAAAGATTAAATGTTAAAATTTCATCATTATAGACCATTTTGGGATCGTTCGACAGGTCCGGAGTCATCGTTTTTCATCCGAAAATTGATTTTTTGGACTGTACCAAAAATGATTCAAAATGTCAATTGGATCATGCCTCATGTTGAATAACCACTTTTTAAACCCTCACAATGACCAAAATTGCAATTTTTACAGAGTTTTGCTTACTCAAAAGCTTCCATTTTGACCCGTTTCAGGCACAGAAATGACTTTAAACACACTTATTCTAGTTGACAAAGTCATAATTCACATCCAACAGTAATTTAGAGTCAAAAGATTAAATGTTGAAATTTCATCATTATAGGCCATTTTGGTATCGTTCGACAGGTCCGGAGTCATCGTTTTTCATCCGAAAATTGATTTTTTGGACTGTACCAAAAATGATTCAAAATGTCAATTGGATCATGCCTCATGTTGAATAACCACTTTTTAAACCCTCACAGTGACCAAAATTGCCATTTTTACAGAGTTTTGCTTACTCAAAAGCTTCCATTTTGACCCGTTTCAGGCACAGAAATGACTTTAAACACTCTTATTCTAGTTGACAAAGTCATAATTCACATCCAACAATAATTTAGAGTCAAAAGATTAAATGTTGAAATTTCATCATTATAGGCCATTTTGGTATCGTTCGACAGGTCCGGAGTCATCGTTTTTCATCCGAAAATTGATTTTTTGGACTGTACCAAAAATGATTCAAAATGTCAATTGGATCATGCCTCATGTTGAATAACCACTTTTTAAACCCTCACAATGACCAAAATTGCAATTTTTACAGAGTTTTGCTTACTCAAAAGCTTCCATTTTGACCCGTTTCAGGCACAGAAATGACTTTAAACACACCTATTCAAGTTGACAAAGTCATAATTCACATCCAACAGTAATTTAGAGTCAAAAGATTAAATGTTGAAATTTCATCATTATAGACCATTTTGGGATCGTTCGACAGGTCTGGAGTCATCGTTTTTCATCCGAAAATTGACTTTTTTGGACTGTACCAAAAATGATTCAAAATGTCAATTGGATCATGCCTCATGTTGAATAACCACTTTTTAAACCCTCACAGTGACCAAAATTGCCATTTTTACAGAGTTTTGCTTACTCAAAAGCTTCCATTTTGACCCGTTTCAGGCACAGAAATGACTTTAAACACACTTATTCTAGTTGACAAAGTCATAATTCACATCCAACAGTAATTTAGAGTCAAAAGATTAAATGTTAAAATTTCATCATTATAGACCATTTTGGGATCGTTCGACAGGTCCGGAGTCATCGTTTTTCATCTGAAAATTGATTTTTTGGACTATACCAAAAATGATTCAAAATGTCAATTGGATCATGCCTCATGTTGAATAACCACTTTTTAAACCCTCACAATGACCAAAATTGCAATTTTTACAGAGTTTTGCTTACTCAAAAGCTTCCATTTTGACCCGTTTCAGGCACAGAAATGACTTTAAACACACTTATTCTAGTTGACAAAGTCATAATTCACATCCAACAGTAATTTAGAGTCAAAAGATTAAATGTTGAAATTTCATCATTATAGGCCATTTTGGTATCGTTCGACAGGTCCGGAGTCATCGTTTTTCATCCGAAAATTGATTTTTTGGACTGTACCAAAAATGATTCAAAATGTCAATTGGATCATGCCTCATGTTGAATAACCACTTTTTAAACCCTCACAGTGACCAAAATTGCCATTTTTACAGAGTTTTGCTTACTCAAAAGCTTCCATTTTGACCCGTTTCAGGCACAGAAATGACTTTAAACACACTTATTCTAGTTGACAAAGTCATAATTCACATCCAACAGTAATTTAGAGTCAAAAGATTAAATGTTAAAATTTCATCATTATAGACCATTTTGGGATCGTTCGACAGGTCCGGAGTCATCGTTTTTCATCCGAAAATTGATTTTTTGGACTGTACCAAAAAAGATTCAAAATGTCAATTGGATCATGCCTCATGTTGAATAACCACTTTTTAAACCCTCACAGTGACCAAAATTGCCATTTTTACAGAGTTTTGCTTACTCAAAAGCTTCCATTTTGACCCGTTTCAGGCACAGAAATGACTTTAAACACACTTATTCTAGTTGACAAAGTCATAATTCACATCCAACAGTCATTTAGAGTCAAAAGATTAAATGTTGAAATTTCATCATTATAGACCATTTTGGGATCGTTCGACAGGTCCGGAGTCATCGTTTTTCATCCGAAAATTGATTTTTTGGACTGTACCAAAAATGATTCAAAATGTCAATTGGATCATGCCTCATGTTGAATAACCACTTTTTAAACCCTCACAGTGACCAAAATTGCCATTTTTACAGAGTTTTGCTTACTCAAAAGCTTCCATTTTGACCCGTTTCAGGCACAGAAATGACTTTAAACACACTTATTCTAGTTGACAAAGTCATAATTCACATCCAACAGTAATTTAGAGTCAAAAGATTAAATGTTGAAATTTCATCATTATAGACCATTTTGGGATCGTTCGACAGGTCCGAGTCATCGTTTTTCATCCGAAAATTGATTTTTTGGACTGTACCAAAAATGATTCAAAATGTCAATTGGATCATGCCTCATGTTGAATAACCACTTTTTAAACCCTCACAGTGACCAAAATTGCCATTTTTACAGAGTTTTGCTTACTCAAAAGCTTCCATTTTGACCCGTTTCAGGCTCAGAAATGACTTTAAACACACTTATTCTAGTTGACAAAGTCATAATTCACATCCAACAGTAATTTAGAGTCAAAAGATTAAATGTTAAAATTTCATCATTATAGACCATTTTGGGATCGTTCGACAGGTCCGGAGTCATTGTTTTTCATCCGAAAATTGATTTTTTGGACTGTACCAAAAATGATTCAAAATGTCAATTGGATCATGCCTCATGTTGAATAACCACTTTTTAAACCCTCACAATGACCAAAATTGCAATTTTTACAGAGTTTTGCTTACTCAAAAGCTTCCATTTTGACCCGTTTCAGGCACAGAAATGACTTTAAACACACTTATTCTAGTTGACAAAGTCATAATTCACATCCAACAGTAATTTAGAGTCAAAAGATTAAATGTTGAAATTTCATCATTATAGACCATTTTATGATCGTTCGACAGGTCCGGAGTCATCGTTTTTAACCTGAAAATTGATTTTTTGGACTGTACCAAAAATGATTCAAAATGTCAATTGGATCATGCCTCATGTTGAATAACCACTTTTTAAACCCTCACAATGACCAAAATTGCAATTTTTACAGAGTTTTGCTTACTCAAAAGCTTCCATTTTGACCCGTTTCAGGCACAGAAATGACTTTAAACACACTTATTCTAGTTGACAAAGTCATAATTCACATCCAACAGTAATTTAGAGTCAAAAGATTAAATGTTGAAATTTCATCATTATAGACCATTTTGGGATCGTTCGACAGGTCCGGAGTCATCGTTTTTCATCCGAAAATTGACTTTTTTGGACTGTACCAAAAATGATTCAAAATGTCAATTGGATCATGCCTCATGTTGAATAACCACTTTTTAAACCCTCACAGTGACCAAAAATTGCCATTTTTACAGAGTTTTGCTTACTCAAAAGCTTCCATTTTGACCCGTTTCAGGCACAGAAATGACTTTAAACACACTTATTCTAGTTGACAAAGTCATAATTCACATCCAACAGTAATTTAGAGTCAAAAGATTAAATGTTAAAATTTCATCATTATAGACCATTTTGGGATCGTTCGACAGGTCCGGAGTCATCGTTTTTCATCCGAAAATTGATTTTTTGGACTGTACCAAAAATGATTCAAAATGTCAATTGGATCATGCCTCATGTTGAATAACCACTTTTTAAACCCTCACAATGACCAAAATTGCAATTTTTACAGAGTTTTGCTTACTCAAAAGCTTCCATTTTGACCCGTTTCAGGCACAGAAATGACTTTAAACACACTTATTCTAGTTGACAAAGTCATAATTCACATCCAACAGTAATTTAGAGTCAAAAGATTAAATGTTGAAATTTCATCATTATAGGCCATTTTGGTATCGTTCGACAGGTCCGGAGTCATCGTTTTTCCTCCGAAAATTGATTTTTTGGACTGTACCAAAAATGATTCAAAATGTCAATTGGATCATGCCTCATGTTGAATAACCACTTTTTAAACCCTCACAATGACCAAAATTGCAATTTTTACAGAGTTTTGCTTACTCAAAAGCTTCCATTTTGACCCGTTTCAGGCACAGAAATGACTTTAAACACACTTATTCTAGTTGACAAAGTCATAATTCACATCCAACAGTAATTTAGAGTCAAAAGATTAAATGTTGAAATTTCATCATTATAGACCATTTTGGGATCGTTCGACAGGTCCGAGTCATCGTTTTTCATCCGAAAATTGATTTTTTGGACTGTACCAAAAATGATTCAAAATGTCAATTGGATCATGCCTCATGTTGAATAACCACTTTTTAAACCCTCACAGTGACCAAAATTGCCATTTTTACAGAGTTTTGCTTACTCAAAAGCTTCCATTTTGACCCGTTTCAGGCTCAGAAATGACTTTAAACACACTTATTCTAGTTGACAAAGTCATAATTCACATCCAACAGTAATTTAGAGTCAAAAGATTAAATGTTAAAATTTCATCATTATAGACCATTTTGGGATCGTTCGACAGGTCTGGAGTCATTGTTTTTCATCCGAAAATTGATTTTTTGGACTGTACCAAAAATGATTCAAAATGTCAATTGGATCATGCCTCATGTTGAATAACCACTTTTTAAACCCTCACAATGACCAAAATTGCAATTTTTACAGAGTTTTGCTTACTCAAAAGCTTCCATTTTGACCCGTTTCAGGCACAGAAATGACTTTAAACACACTTATTCTAGTTGACAAAGTCATAATTCACATCCAACAGTAATTTAGAGTCAAAAGATTAAATGTTGAAATTTCATCATTATAGACCATTTTATGATCGTTCGACAGGTCCGGGGTCATCGTTTTTAACCTGAAAATTGATTTTTTGGACTGTACCAAAAATGATTCAAAATGTCAATTGGATCATGCCTCATGTTGAATAACCACTTTTTAAACCCTCACAATGACCAAAATTGCAATTTTTACAGAGTTTTGCTTACTCAAAAGCTTCCATTTTGACCCGTTTCAGGCACAGAAATGACTTTAAACACACTTATTCTAGTTGACAAAGTCATAATTCACATCCAACAGTAATTTAGAGTCAAAAGATTAAATGTTGAAATTTCATCATTATAGACCATTTTGGGATCGTTCGACAGGTCCGGAGTCATCGTTTTTCATCCGAAAATTGACTTTTTTGGACTGTACCAAAAATGATTCAAAATGTCAATTGGATCATACCTCATGTTGAATAACCACTTTTTAAACCCTCACAGTGACCAAAAATTGCCATTTTTACAGAGTTTTGCTTACTCAAAAGCTTCCATTTTGACCCGTTTCAGGCACAGAAATGACTTTAAACACACTTATTCTAGTTGACAAAGTCATAATTCACATCCAACAGTAATTTAGAGTCAAAAGATTAAATGTTAAAATTTCATCATTATAGACCATTTTGGGATCGTTCGACAGGTCCGGAGTCATCGTTTTTCATCCGAAAATTGATTTTTTGGACTGTACCAAAAATGATTCAAAATGTCAATTGGATCATGCCTCATGTTGAATAACCACTTTTTAAACCCTCACAATGACCAAAATTGCAATTTTTACAGAGTTTTGCTTACTCAAAAGCTTCCATTTTGACCCGTTTCAGGCACAGAAATGACTTTAAACACACCTATTCTAGTTGACAAAGTCATAATTCACATCCAACAGTAATTTAGAGTCAAAAGATTAAATGTTGAAATTTCATAATTATAGACCATTTTGGGATCGTTCGACAGGTCCGGAGTCATCGTTTTTCATCCGAAAATTTACTTTTTTGGACTGTACCAAAAATGATTCAAAATGTCAATTGGATCATGCCTCATGTTGAATAACCACTTTTTAAACCCTCACAGTGACCAAAATTGCCATTTTTACAGAGTTTTGCTTACTCAAAAGCTTCCATTTTGACCCGTTTCAGGCACAGAAATGACTTTAAACACACTTATTCTAGTTGACAAAGTCATAATTCACATCCAACAGTAATTTAGAGTCAAAAGATTAAATGTTAAAATTTCATCATTATAGACCATTTTGGGATCGTTCGACAGGTCCGGAGTCATCGTTTTTCATCTAAAAATTGATTTTTTGGACTATACCAAAAATGATTCAAAATGTCAATTGGATCATGCCTCATGTTGAATAACCACTTTTTAAACCCTCACAATGACCAAAATTGCAATTTTTACAGAGTTTTGCTTACTCAAAAGCTTCCATTTTGACCCGTTTCAGGCACAGAAATGACTTTAAACACACTTATTCTAGTTGACAAAGTCATAATTCACATCCAACAGTAATTTAGAGTCAAAAGATTAAATGTTGAAATTTCATCATTATAGGCCATTTTGGTATCGTTCGACAGGTCCGGAGTCATCGTTTTTCATCCGAAAATTGATTTTTTGGACTGTACCAAAAATGATTCAAAATGTCAATTGGATCATGCCTCATGTTGAATAACCACTTTTAAACCCTCACAGTGACCAAAATTGCCATTTTTACAGAGTTTTGCTTACTCAAAAGCTTCCATTTTGACCCGTTTCAGGCACAGAAATGACTTTAAACACACTTATTCTAGTTGACAAAGTCATAATTCACATCCAACAGTAATTTAGAGTCAAAAGATTAAATGTTGAAATTTCATCATTATAGACCATTTTGGGATCGTTCGACAGGTCCGGAGTCATCGTTTTTCATCCGAAAATTGATTTTTTGGACTGTACCAAAAATGATTCAAAATGTCAATTGGATCATGCCTCATGTTGAATAACCACTTTTTAAACCCTCACAGTGACCAAAAATTGCCATTTTTACAGAGTTTTGCTTACTCAAAAGCTTCCATTTTGACCCGTTTCAGGCACAGAAATGACTTTAAACACACTTATTCTAGTTGACAAAGTCATAATTCACATCCAACAGTAATTTAGAGTCAAAAGATTAAATGTTAAAATTTCATCATTATAGACCATTTTGGGATCGTTCGACAGGTCCGGAGTCATCGTTTTTCATCCGAAAATTGATTTTTTGGACTGTACCAAAAATGATTCAAAATGTCAATTGGATCATGCCTCATGTTGAATAACCACTTTTTAAACCCTCACAATGACCAAAATTGCAATTTTTACAGAGTTTTGCTTACTCAAAAGCTTCCATTTTGACCCGTTTCAGGCACAGAAATTACTTTAAACACACTTTTTCTAGTTGACAAAGTCATAATTCACATCCAACAGTAATTTAGAGTCAAAAGAATAAATGTTGAAATTTCATCATTATAGGCCATTTTGGTATCGTTCGACAGGTCCGGAGTCATCGTTTTTTATCCGAAAATTGATTTTTTGGACTGTACCAAAAATGATTCAAAATGTCAATTGGATCATGCCTCATGTTGAATAACCACTTTTTAAACCCTCACAATGACCAAAATTGCAATTTTTACAGAGTTTTGCTTACTCAAAAGCTTCCATTTTGACCCGTTTCAGGCACAGAAATGACTTTAAACACACCTATTCTAGTTGACAAAGTCATAATTCACATCCAACAGTAATTTAGAGTCAAAAGATTAAATGTTGAAATTTAATAATTATAGACCATTTTGGGATCGTTCGACAGGTCCGGAGTCATCGTTTTTCATCCGAAAATTGACTTTTTTGGACTGTACCAAAAATGATTATAAATGTCAATTGGATCATGCCTCATGTTGAATAACCACTTTTTAAACCCTCACAGTGACCAAAATTGCCATTTTTACAGAGTTTTGCTTACTCAAAAGCTTCCATTTTGACCCGTTTCAGGCACAGAAATGACTTTAAACACACTTATTCTAGTTGACAAAGTCATAATTCACATCCAACAGTAATTTAGAGTCAAAAGATTAAATGTTAAAATTTCATCATTATAGACCATTTTGGGATCGTTCGACAGGTCCGGAGTCATCGTTTTTCATCTAAAAATTGATTTTTTGGACTATACCAAAAATGATTCAAAATGTCAATTGGATCATGCCTCATGTTGAATAACCACTTTTTAAACCCTCACAATGACCAAAATTGCAATTTTTACAGAGTTTTGCTTACTCAAAAGCTTCCATTTTGACCCGTTTCAGGCACAGAAATGACTTTAAACACACTTATTCTAGTTGACAAAGTCATAATTCACATCCAACAGTAATTTAGAGTCAAAAGATTAAATGTTGAAATTTCATCATTATAGACCATTTTGGGATCGTTCGACAGGTCCGGAGTCATCGTTTTTCATCCGAAAATTGATTTTTTGGACTGTACCAAAAATGATTCAAAATGTCAATTGGATCATGCCTAATGTTGAATAACCACTTTTTAAACCCTCACCGTGACCAAAATTGCCATTTTTACAGAGTTTTGCTTACTCAAAAGCTTCCATTTTGACCCGTTTCAGGCACAGAAATGACTTTAAACACACTTATTCTAGTTGACAAAGTCATAATTCACATCCAACAGTAATTTAGAGTCAAAAGATTAAATGTTGAAATTTCATCATTATAGGCCATTTTGGGATCGTTCGACAGGTCCGGAGTCATCGTTTTTCATCCGAAAATTGATTTTTTGGACTGTACCAAAAATGATTCAAAATGTCAATTGGATCATGCCTCATGTTGAATAACCACTTTTTAAACCCTCACAATGACCAAAATTGCAATTTTTACAGAGTTTTGCTTACTCAAAAGCTTCCATTTTGACCCGTTTCAGGCACAGAAATGACTTTAAACACACTTATTCTAGTTGACAAAGTCATAATTCACATCCAACAGTAATTTAGAGTCAAAAGATTAAATGTTGAAATTTCATCATTATAGACCATTTTGGGATCGTTCGACAGGTCCGGAGTCATCGTTTTTCATCCGAAAATTGATTTTTTGGACTGTACCAAAAATGATTCAAAATGTCAATTGGATCATGCCTCATGTTGAAAAACCACTTTTTAAACCCTCACAGTGACCAAAATTGCCATTTTTACAGAGTTTTGCTTACTCAAAAGCTTCCATTTTGACCCGTTTCAGGCTCAGAAATGACTTTAAACACACTTATTCTAGTTGACAAAGTCATAATTCACATCCAACAGTAATTTAGAGTCAAAAGATTAAATGTTAAAATTTCATCATTATAGACCATTTTGGGATCGTTCGACAGGTCCGGAGTCATTGTTTTTCATCCGAAAATTGATTTTTTGGACTGTACCAAAAATGATTCAAAATGTCAATTGGATCATGCCTCATGTTGAATAACCACTTTTTAAACCCTCACAATGACCAAAATTGCAATTTTTACAGAGTTTTGCTTACTCAAAAGCTTCCATTTTGACCCGTTTCAGGCACAGAAATGACTTTAAACACACTTATTCTAGTTGACAAAGTCATAATTCACATCCAACAGTAATTTAGAGTCAAAAGATTAAATGTTGAAATTTCATCATTATAGACCATTTTATGATCGTTCGACAGGTCCGGAGTCATCGTTTTTAACCTGAAAATTGATTTTTTGGACTGTACCAAAAATGATTCAAAATGTCAATTGGATCATGCCTCATGTTGAATAACCACTTTTTAAACCCTCACAGTGACCGAAATTTCCATTTTTTTAGAGTTTTGCTTACTCAAAAGCTTCCATTTGACCCGGTTCAGGCACAGAAATGACTTTAAACACACTTATTCTAGTTGACAAAGTCATAATTCACATCCAACAGTAATTTAGAGTCAAAAGATTAAATGTTGAAATTTCATCATTATAGGCCATTTTGGTATCGTTCGACAGGTCCGGAGCCATCGTTTTTCATCCGAAAATTGATTTTTTGGACTGTACCAAAAATGATTCAAAATGTCAATTGGATCATGCCTCATGTTGAATAACCACTTTTTAAACCCTCACAGTGACCAAAATTGCCATTTTTACAGAGTTTTGCTTACTCAAAAGCTTCCATTTTGACCCGTTTCAGGCACAGAAATGACTTTAAACACACTTATTCTAGTTGACAAAGTCATAATTCACATCCAACAGTAGATTAGAGTCAAAAGATTAAATGTTGAAATTTCATCATTATAGGCCATTTTGGTATCGTTCGACAGGTCCGGAGTCATCGTTTTTCATCCGAAAATTGATTTTTTGGACTGTACCAAAAATGATTCAAAATGTCAATTGGATCATGCCTCATGTTGAATAACCACTTTTTAAACCCTCACAGTGACCAAAATGGCAATTTTTACAGAGTTTTGCTTACTCAAAAGCTTCCATTTTGACCCGTTTCAGGCACAGAAATGACTTTAAACACACTTATTCTAGTTGACAAAGTCATAATTCACATCCAACAGTAATTTAGAGTCAAAAGATTAAATGTTAAAATTTCATCATTATAGACCATTTTGGGATCGTTCGACAGGTCCGGAGTCATCGTTTTTCATCTGAAAATTGATTTTTTGGACTATACCAAAAATGATTCAAAATGTCAATTGGATCATGCCTCATGTTGAATAACCACTTTTTAAACCCTCACAATGACCAAAATTGCAATTTTTACAGAGTTTTGCTTACTCAAAAGCTTCCATTTTGACCCGTTTCAGGCACAGAAATGACTTTAAACACACCTATTCTAGTTGACAAAGTCATAATTCACATCCAACAGTAATTTAGAGTCAAAAGATTAAATGTTGAAATTTCATAATTATAGACCATTTTGGGATCGTTCGACAGGTCCGGAGTCATCGTTTTTCATCCGAAAATTGACTTTTTTGGACTGTACCAAAAATGATTCAAAATGTCAATTGGATCATGCCTCATGTTGAATAACCACTTTTTAAACCCTCACAGTGACCAAAATTGCCATTTTTACAGAGTTTTGCTTACTCAAAAGCTTCCATTTTGACCCGTTTCAGGCACAGAAATGACTTTAAACACACTTATTCTAGTTGACAAAGTCATAATTCACATCCAACAGTAATTTAGAGTCAAAAGATTAAATGTTAAAATTTCATCATTATAGACCATTTTGGGATCGTTCGACAGGTCCGGAGTCATCGTTTTTCATCTAAAAATTGATTTTTTGGACTATACCAAAAATGATTCAAAATGTCAATTGGATCATGCCTCATGTTGAATAACCACTTTTTAAACCCTCACAATGACCAAAATTGCAATTTTTACAGAGTTTTGCTTACTCAAAAGCTTCCATTTTGACCCGTTTCAGGCACAGAAATGACTTTAAACACACTTATTCTAGTTGACAAAGTCATAATTCACATCCAACAGTAATTTAGAGTCAAAAGATTAAATGTTGAAATTTCATCATTATAGGCCATTTTGGTATCGTTCGACAGGTCCGGAGTCATCGTTTTTCATCCGAAAATTGATTTTTTGGACTTTACCAAAAATGATTCAAAATGTCAATTGGATCATGCCTCATGTTGAATAACCACTTTTAAACCCTCACAGTGACCAAAATTGCCATTTTTACAGAGTTTTGCTTACTCAAAAGCTTCCATTTTGACCCGTTTCAGGCACAGAAATGACTTTAAACACACTTATTCTAGTTGACAAAGTCATAATTCACATCCAACAGTAATTTAGAGTCAAAAGATTAAATGTTGAAATTTCATCATTATAGACCATTTTGGGATCGTTCGACAGGTCCGGAGTCATCGTTTTTCATCCGAAAATTGATTTTTTGGACTGAACCAAAAATGATTCAAAATGTCAATTGGATCATGCCTCATGTTGAATAACCACTTTTTAAACCCTCACAGTGACCAAAAATTGCCATTTTTACAGAGTTTTGCTTACTCAAAAGCTTCCATTTTGACCCGTTTCAGGCACAGAAATGACTTTAAACACACTTATTCTAGTTGACAAAGTCATAATTCACATCCAACAGTAATTTAGAGTCAAAAGATTAAATGTTAAAATTTCATCATTATAGACCATTTTGGGATCGTTCGACAGGTCTGGAGTCATCGTTTTTCATCCGAAAATTGATTTTTTGGACTGTACCAAAAACGATTCAAAATGTCAATTGGATCATGCCTCATGTTGAATAACCACTTTTTAAACCCTCACAATGACCAAAATTGCAATTTTTACAGAGTTTTGCTTACTCAAAAGCTTCCATTTTGACCCGTTTCAGGCACAGAAATGACTTTAAACACACTTTTTCTAGTTGACAAAGTCATAATTCACATCCAACAGTAATTTAGAGTCAAAAGAATAAATGTTGAAATTTCATCATTATAGGCCATTTTGGTATCGTTCGACAGGTCCGGAGTCATCGTTTTTCATCCGAAAATTGATTTTTTGGACTGTACCAAAAATGATTCAAAATGTCAATTGGATCATGCCTCATGTTGAATAACCACTTTTTAAACCCTCACAATGACCAAAATTGCAATTTTTACAGAGTTTTGCTTACTCAAAAGCTTCCATTTTGACCCGTTTCAGGCACAGAAATGACTTTAAACACACCTATTCTAGTTGACAAAGTCATAATTCACATCCAACAGTAATTTAGAGTCAAAAGATTAAATGTTGAAATTTCATAATTATAGACCATTTTGGGATCGTTCGACAGGTCCGGAGTCATCGTTTTTCATCCGAAAATTGACTTTTTTGGACTGTACCAAAAATGATTCAAAATGTCAATTGGATCATGCCTCATGTTGAATAACCACTTTTTAAACCCTCACAGTGACCAAAATTGCCATTTTTACAGAGTTTTGCTTACTCAAAAGCTTCCATTTTGACCCGTTTCAGGCACAGAAATGACTTTAAACACACTTATTCTAGTTGACAAAGTCATAATTCACATCCAACAGTAATTTAGAGTCAAAAGATTAAATGTTAAAATTTCATCATTATAGACCATTTTGGGATCGTTCGACAGGTCCGGAGTCATCGTTTTTCATCTAAAAATTGATTTTTTGGACTATACCAAAAATGATTCAAAATGTCAATTGGATCATGCCTCATGTTGAATAACCACTTTTTAAACCCTCACAATGACCAAAATTGCAATTTTTACAGAGTTTTGCTTACTCAAAAGCTTCCATTTTGACCCGTTTCAGGCACAGAAATGACTTTAAACACACTTATTCTAGTTGACAAAGTCATAATTCACATCCAACAGTAATTTAGAGTCAAAAGATTAAATGTTGAAATTTCATCATTATAGGCCATTTTGGTATCGTTCGACAGGTCCGGAGTCATCGTTTTTCATCCGAAAATTGATTTTTTGGACTGTACCAAAAATGATTCAAAATGTCAATTGGATCATGCCTCATGTTGAATAACCACTTTTTAAACCCTCACAGTGACCAAAATTGCCATTTTTACAGAGTTTTGCTTACTCAAAAGCTTCCATTTTGACCCGTTTCAGGCACAGAAATGACTTTAAACACACTTATTCTAGTTGACAAAGTCATAATTCACATCCAACAGTAATTTAGAGTCAAAAGATTAAATGTTGAAATTTCATCATTATAGACCATTTTGGGATCGTTCGACAGGTCCGGAGTCATCGTTTTTCATCCGAAAATTGATTTTTTGGACTGTACCAAAAATGATTCAAAATGTCAATTGGATCATGCCTAATGTTGAATAACCACTTTTTAAACCCTCACCGTGACCAAAATTGCCATTTTTACAGAGTTTTGCTTACTCAAAAGCTTCCATTTTGACCCGTTTCAGGCACAGAAATGACTTTAAACACACTTATTCTAGTTGACAAAGTCATAATTCACATCCAACAGTAATTTAGAGTCAAAAGATTAAATGTTGAAATTTCATCATTATAGGCCATTTTGGGATCGTTCGACAGGTCCGGAGTCATCGTTTTTCATCCGAAAATTGATTTTTTGGACTGTACCAAAAATGATTCAAAATGTCAATTGGATCATGCCTCATGTTGAATAACCACTTTTTAAACCCTCACAATGACCAAAATTGCAATTTTTACAGAGTTTTGCTTACTCAAAAGCTTCCATTTTGACCCGTTTCAGGCACAGAAATGACTTTAAACACACTTATTCTAGTTGACAAAGTCATAATTCACATCCAACAGTAATTTAGAGTCAAAAGATTAAATGTTGAAATTTCATCATTATAGGCCATTTTGGTATCGTTCGACAGGTCCGGAGTCATCGTTTTTCATCCGAAAATTGATTTTTTGGACTGTACCAAAAAAGATTCAAAATGTCAATTGGATCATGCCTCATGTTGAATAACCACTTTTTAAACCCTCACAGTGACCAAAATTGCCATTTTTACAGAGTTTTGCTTACTCAAAAGCTTCCATTTTGACCCGTTTCAGGCACAGAAATGACTTTAAACACACTTATTCTAGTTGACAAAGTCATAATTCACATCCAACAGTCATTTAGAGTCAAAAGATTAAATGTTGAAATTTCATCATTATAGACCATTTTGGGATCGTTCGACAGGTCCGGAGTCATCGTTTTTCATCCGAAAATTGATTTTTTGGACTGTACCAAAAATGATTCAAAATGTCAATTGGATCATGCCTCATGTTGAATAACCACTTTTTAAACCCTCACAGTGACCAAAATTGCCATTTTTACAGAGTTTTGCTTACTCAAAAGCTTCCATTTTGACCCGTTTCAGGCACAGAAATGACTTTAAACACACTTATTCTAGTTGACAAAGTCATAATTCACATCCAACAGTAATTTAGAGTCAAAAGATTAAATGTTGAAATTTCATCATTATAGGCCATTTTGGGATCGTTCGACAGGTCCGGAGTCATCGTTTTTCATCCGAAAATTGATTTTTTGGACTGTACCAAAAATGATTCAAAATGTCAATTGGATCATGCCTCATGTTGAATAACCACTTTTTAAACCCTCACAATGACCAAAATTGCAATTTTTACAGAGTTTTGCTTACTCAAAAGCTTCCATTTTGACCCGTTTCAGGCACAGAAATGACTTTAAACACACTTATTCTAGTTGACAAAGTCATAATTCACATCCAACAGTAATTTAGAGTCAAAAGATTAAATGTTGAAATTTCATCATTATAGGCCATTTTGGTATCGTTCGACAGGTCCGGAGTCATCGTTTTTCATCCGAAAATTGATTTTTTGGACTGTACCAAAAAAGATTCAAAATGTCAATTGGATCATGCCTCATGTTGAATAACCACTTTTTAAACCCTCACAGTGACCAAAATTGCCATTTTTACAGAGTTTTGCTTACTCAAAAGCTTCCATTTTGACCCGTTTCAGGCACAGAAATGACTTTAAACACACTTATTCTAGTTGACAAAGTCATAATTCACATCCAACAGTCATTTAGAGTCAAAAGATTAAATGTTGAAATTTCATCATTATAGACCATTTTGGGATCGTTCGACAGGTCCGGAGTCATCGTTTTTCATCCGAAAATTGATTTTTTGGACTGTACCAAAAATGATTCAAAATGTCAATTGGATCATGCCTCATGTTGAATAACCACTTTTTAAACCCTCACAGTGACCAAAATTGCCATTTTTACAGAGTTTTGCTTACTCAAAAGCTTCCATTTTGACCCGTTTCAGGCACAGAAATGACTTTAAACACACTTATTCTAGTTGACAAAGTCATAATTCACATCCAACAGTAATTTAGAGTCAAAAGATTAAATGTTGAAATTTCATCATTATAGACCATTTTGGGATCGTTCGACAGGTCCGGAGTCATCGTTTTTCATCCGAAAATTGATTTTTTGGACTGTACCAAAAATGATTCAAAATGTCAATTGGATCATGCCTCATGTTGAATAACCACTTTTTAAACCCTCACAGTGACCAAAATTGCCATTTTTACAGAGTTTTGCTTACTCAAAAGCTTCCATTTTGACCCGTTTCAGGCTCAGAAATGACTTTAAACACACTTATTCTAGTTGACAAAGTCATAATTCACATCCAACAGTAATTTAGAGTCAAAAGATTAAATGTTAAAATTTCATCATTATAGACCATTTTGGGATCGTTCGACAGGTCCGGAGTCATTGTTTTTCATCCGAAAATTGATTTTTTGGACTGTACCAAAAATGATTCAAAATGTCAATTGGATCATGCCTCATGTTGAATAACCACTTTTTAAACCCTCACAATGACCAAAATTGCAATTTTTACAGAGTTTTGCTTACTCAAAAGCTTCCATTTTGACCCGTTTCAGGCACAGAAATGACTTTAAACACACTTATTCTAGTTGACAAAGTCATAATTCACATCCAACAGTAATTTAGAGTCAAAAGATTAAATGTTGAAATTTCATCATTATAGACCATTTTATGATCGTTCGACAGGTCCGGAGTCATCGTTTTTAACCTGAAAATTGATTTTTTGGACTGTACCAAAAATGATTCAAAATGTCAATTGGATCATGCCTCATGTTGAATAACCACTTTTTAAACCCTCACAGTGACCGAAATTTCCATTTTTACAGAGTTTTGCTTACTCAAAAGCTTCCATTTTGACCCGTTTCAGGCACAGAAATGACTTTAAACACACTTATTCTAGTTGACAAAGTCATAATTCACATCCAACAGTAATTTAGAGTCAAAAGATTAAATGTTGAAATTTCATCATTATAGGCCATTTTGGTATCGTTCGACAGGTCCGGAGTCATCGTTTTTCATCCGAAAATTGATTTTTTGGACTGTACCAAAAATGATTCAAAATGTCAATTGGATCATGCCTCATGTTGAATAACCACTTTTTAAACCCTCACAGTGACCAAAATTGCCATTTTTACAGAGTTTTGCTTACTCAAAAGCTTCCATTTTGACCCGTTTCAGGCACAGAAATGACTTTAAACACACTTATTCTAGTTGACAAAGTCATAATTCACATCCAACAGTAATTTAGAGTCAAAAGATTAAATGTTGAAATTTCATCATTATAGGCCATTTTGGTATCGTTCGACAGGTCCGGAGTCATCGTTTTTCATCCGAAAATTGATTTTTTGGACTGTACCAAAAATGATTCAAAATGTCAATTGGATCATGCCTCATGTTGAATAACCACTTTTTAAACTCTCACAGTGACCAAAATGGCAATTTTTACAGAGTTTTGCTTACTCAAAAGCTTCCATTTTGACCCGTTTCAGGCACAGAAATGACTTTAAACACACTTATTCTAGTTGACAAAGTCATAATTCACATCCAACAGTAATTTAGAGTCAAAAGATTAAATGTTAAAATTTCATCATTATAGACCATTTTGGGATCGTTCGACAGGTCCGGAGTCATCGTTTTTCATCTGAAAATTGATTTTTTGGACTATACCAAAAATGATTCAAAATGTCAATTGGATCATGCCTCATGTTGAATAACCACTTTTTAAACCCTCACAATGACCAAAATTGCAATTTTTACAGAGTTTTGCTTACTCAAAAGCTTCCATTTTGACCCGTTTCAGGCACAGAAATGACTTTAAACACACTTATTCTAGTTGACAAAGTCATAATTCACATCCAACAGTAATTTAGAGTCAAAAGATTAAATGTTGAAATTTCATCATTATAGGCCATTTTGGTATCGTTCGACAGGTCCGGAGTCATCGTTTTTCATCCGAAAATTGATTTTTTTGGACTGTACCAAAAATGATTCAAAATGTCAATTGGATCATGCCTCATGTTGAATAACCACTTTTTAAACCCTCACAGTGACCAAAATTGCCATTTTTACAGAGTTTTGCTTACTCAAAAGCTTCCATTTTGACCCGTTTCAGGCACAGAAATGACTTTAAACACACTTATTCTAGTTGACAAAGTCATAATTCACATCCAACAGTAATTTAGAGTCAAAAGATTAAATGTTAAAATTTCATCATTATAGACCATTTTGGGATCGTTCGACAGGTCCGGAGTCATCGTTTTTCATCCGAAAATTGATTTTTTGGACTGTACCAAAAAAGATTCAAAATGTCAATTGGATCATGCCTCATGTTGAATAACCACTTTTTAAACCCTCACAGTGACCAAAATTGCCATTTTTACAGAGTTTTGCTTACTCAAAAGCTTCCATTTTGACCCGTTTCAGGCACAGAAATGACTTTAAACACACTTATTCTAGTTGACAAAGTCATAATTCACATCCAACAGTCATTTAGAGTCAAAAGATTAAATGTTGAAATTTCATCATTATAGACCATTTTGGGATCGTTCGACAGGTCCGGAGTCATCGTTTTTCATCCGAAAATTGATTTTTTGGACTGTACCAAAAATGATTCAAAATGTCAATTGGATCATGCCTCATGTTGAATAACCACTTTTTAAACCCTCACAGTGACCAAAATTGCCATTTTTACAGAGTTTTGCTTACTCAAAAGCTTCCATTTTGACCCGTTTCAGGCACAGAAATGACTTTAAACACACTTATTCTAGTTGACAAAGTCATAATTCACATCCAACAGTAATTTAGAGTCAAAAGATTAAATGTTGAAATTTCATCATTATAGACCATTTTGGGATCGTTCGACAGGTCCGGAGTCATCGTTTTTCATCCGAAAATTGATTTTTTGGACTGTACCAAAAATGATTCAAAATGTCAATTGGATCATGCCTCATGTTGAATAACGACTTTTTAAACCCTCACAGTGACCAAAATTGCCATTTTTACAGAGTTTTGCTTACTCAAAAGCTTCCATTTTGACCCGTTTCAGGCACAGAAATGACTTTAAACACACTTATTCTAGTTGACAAAGTCATAATTCACATTATGTGGAGAAGTGTGGCTCAGGGGTTAGAGGCGGCAGACCCGGAAGCTGAGATCGGCCCTGGACCAGGGTTCAATTCCCCGCCTCGGCGGGTCTTGGGCTAAAAATTCCACGGACTCGATAATTCTCGCTCCGGTGCCTTCTCGACTCACGGGTTCACACTCTGCGACTCTGGGCAATAGCTTGCTTAATCTCCACAACGGCCCCTCGCGGCGGGATGCCTGGCTTTCACCTTGTGGATACCCTGCCGGGATATCTCACAGGGGAATACCAGGACGGGTTCCCTAAGCAAGCGCCGGGAAACCCACTGCGGGTAGCTGTGCGCTATATAAGCTCAACTACATTTACATTTACATCCAACAGTAATTTAGAGTCAAAAGATTAAATGTTAAAATTTCATCATTATAGACCACTTTGGGATCGTTCGACAGGTCCGGAGTCATCGTTTTTCATCCGAAAATTGATTTTTTGGACTGTACCAAAAATGATTCAAAATGTCAATTGGATCATGCCTCATGTTGAATAACCACTTTTTAAACCCTCACAATGACCAAAATTGCAATTTTTTTTACAGAGTTTTGCTTACTCAAAAGCTTCCATTTTGACCCGTTTCAGGCACAGAAATGACTTTAAACACACTTATTCTAGTTGACAAAGTCATAATTCACATCCAACAGTAATTTAGAGTCAAAAGATTAAATGTTGAAATTTCATCATTATAGGCCATTTTGGTATCGTTCGACAGGTCCGGAGTCATCGTTTTTCATCCGAAAATTGATTTTTTGGACTGTACCAAAAATGATTCAAAATGTCAATTGGATCATGCCTCATGTTGAATAACCACTTTTTAAACCCTCACAATGACCAAAATTGCAATTTTTACAGAGTTTTGCTTACTCAAAAGCTTCCATTTTGACCCGTTTCAGGCACAGAAATGACTTTAAACACACCTATTCTAGTTGACAAAGTCATAATTCACATCCAACAGTAATTTAGAGTCAAAAGATTAAATGTTGAAATTTCATAATTATAGACCATTTTGGGATCGTTCGACAGGTCCGGAGTCATCGTTTTTCATCCGAAAATTGACTTTTTTGGACTGTACCAAAAATGATTCAAAATGTCAATTGGATCATGCCTCATGTTGAATAACCACTTTTTAAACCCTCACAGTGACCAAAATTGCCATTTTTACAGAGTTTTGCTTACTCAAAAGCTTTCATTTTGACCCGTTTCAGGCACAGAAATGACTTTAAACACACTTATTCTAGTTGACAAAGTCATAATTCACATCCAACAGTAATTTAGAGTCAAAAGATTAAATGTTAAAATTTCATCATTATAGACCATTTTGGGATCGTTCGACAGGTCCGGAGTCATCGTTTTTCATCTAAAAATTGATTTTTTGGACTATACCAAAAATGATTCAAAATGTCAATTGGATCATGCCTCATGTTGAATAACCACTTTTTAAACCCTCACAATGACCAAAATTGCAATTTTTACAGAGTTTTGCTTACTCAAAAGCTTCCATTTTGACCCGTTTCAGGCACAGAAATGACTTTAAACACACTTATTCTAATTGACAAAGTCATAATTCACATCCAACAGTAATTTAGAGTCAAAAGATTAAATGTTGAAATTTCATCATTATAGGCCATTTTGGTATCGTTCGACAGGTCCGGAGTCATCGTTTTTCATCCGAAAATTGATTTTTTTGGACTGTACCAAAAATGATTCAAAATGTCAATTGGATCATGCCTCATGTTGAATAACCACTTTTTAAACCCTCACAGTGACCAAAATTGCCATTTTTACAGAGTTTTGCTTACTCAAAAGCTTCCATTTTGACCCGTTTCAGGCACAGAAATGACTTTAAACACACTTATTCTAGTTGACAAAGTCATAATTCACATCCAACAGTAATTTAGAGTCAAAAGATTAAATGTTGAAATTTCATCATTATAGACCATTTTGGGATCGTTCGACAGGTCCGGAGTCATCGTTTTTCATCCGAAAATTGATTTTTTGGACTGTACCAAAAATGATTCAAAATGTCAATTGGATCATGCCTAATGTTGAATAACCACTTTTTAAACCCTCACCGTGACCAAAATTGCCATTTTTACAGAGTTTTGCTTACTCAAAAGCTTCCATTTTGACCCGTTTCAGGCACAGAAATGACTTTAAACACACTTATTCTAGTTGACAAAGTCATAATTCACATCCAATAGTAATTTAGAGTCAAAAGATTAAATGTTAAAATTTCATCATTATAGACCATTTTGGGATCGTTCGACAGGTCCGGAGTCATCGTTTTTCATCCGAAAATTGATTTTTTGGACTGTACCAAAAATGATTCAAAATGTCAATTGGATCATGCCTCATGTTGAATAACCACTTTTTAAACCCTCACAATGACCAAAATTGCAATTTTTACAGAGTTTTGCTTACTCAAAAGCTTCCATTTTGACCCGTTTCAGGCACAGAAATGACTTTAAACACACTTATTCTAGTTGACAAAGTCATAATTCACATCCAACAGTAATTTAGAGTCAAAAGATTAAATGTTGAAATTTCATCATTATAGGCCATTTTGGTATCGTTCGACAGGTCCGGAGTCATCGTTTTTCATCCGAAAATTGATTTTTTGGACTGTACCAAAAATGATTCAAAATGTCAATTGGATCATGCCTCATGTTGAATAACCACTTTTTAAACCCTCACAGTGACCAAAATTGCCATTTTTACAGAGTTTTGCTTACTCAAAAGCTTCCATTTTGACCCGTTTCAGGCACAGAAATGACTTTAAACACTCTTATTCTAGTTGACAAAGTCATAATTCACATCCAACAGTAATTTAGAGTCAAAAGATTAAATGTTGAAATTTCATCATTATAGGCCATTTTGGTATCGTTCGACAGGTCCGGAGTCATCGTTTTTCATCCGAAAATTGATTTTTTGGACTGTACCAAAAATGATTCAAAATGTCAATTGGATCATGCCTCATGTTGAATAACCACTTTTTAAACCCTCACAATGACCAAAATTGCAATTTTTACAGAGTTTTGCTTACTCAAAAGCTTCCATTTTGACCCGTTTCAGGCACAGAAATGACTTTAAACACACCTATTCAAGTTGACAAAGTCATAATTCACATCCAACAGTAATTTAGAGTCAAAAGATTAAATGTTGAAATTTCATCATTATAGACCATTTTGGGATCGTTCGACAGGTCTGGAGTCATCGTTTTTCATCCGAAAATTGACTTTTTTGGACTGTACCAAAAATGATTCAAAATGTCAATTGGATCATGCCTCATGTTGAATAACCACTTTTTAAACCCTCACAGTGACCAAAATTGCCATTTTTACAGAGTTTTGCTTACTCAAAAGCTTCCATTTTGACCCGTTTCAGGCACAGAAATGACTTTAAACACACTTATTCTAGTTGACAAAGTCATAATTCACATCCAACAGTAATTTAGAGTCAAAAGATTAAATGTTAAAATTTCATCATTATAGACCATTTTGGGATCGTTCGACAGGTCCGGAGTCATCGTTTTTCATCTGAAAATTGATTTTTTGGACTATACCAAAAATGATTCAAAATGTCAATTGGATCATGCCTCATGTTGAATAACCACTTTTTAAACCCTCACAATGACCAAAATTGCAATTTTTACAGAGTTTTGCTTACTCAAAAGCTTCCATTTTGACCCGTTTCAGGCACAGAAATGACTTTAAACACACTTATTCTAGTTGACAAAGTCATAATTCACATCCAACAGTAATTTAGAGTCAAAAGATTAAATGTTGAAATTTCATCATTATAGGCCATTTTGGTATCGTTCGACAGGTCCGGAGTCATCGTTTTTCATCTAAAAATTGATTTTTTGGACTGTACCAAAAATGATTCAAAATGTCAATTGGATCATGCCTCATGTTGAATAACCACTTTTTAAACCCTCACAGTGACCAAAATTGCCATTTTTACAGAGTTTTGCTTACTCAAAAGCTTCCATTTTGACCCGTTTCAGGCACAGAAATGACTTTAAACACACTTATTCTAGTTGACAAAGTCATAATTCACATCCAACAGTAATTTAGAGTCAAAAGATTAAATGTTAAAATTTCATCATTATAGACCATTTTGGGATCGTTCGACAGGTCCGGAGTCATCGTTTTTCATCCGAAAATTGATTTTTTGGACTGTACCAAAAAAGATTCAAAATGTCAATTGGATCATGCCTCATGTTGAATAACCACTTTTTAAACCCTCACAGTGACCAAAATTGCCATTTTTACAGAGTTTTGCTTACTCAAAAGCTTCCATTTTGACCCGTTTCAGGCACAGAAATGACTTTAAACACACTTATTCTAGTTGACAAAGTCATAATTCACATCCAACAGTCATTTCGAGTCAAAAGATTAAATGTTGAAATTTCATCATTATAGACCATTTTGGTATCGTTCGACAGGTCCGGAGTCATCGTTTTTCATCCGAAAATTGATTTTTTGGACTGTACCAAAAATGATTCAAAATGTCAATTGGATCATGCCTCATGTTGAATAACCACTTTTTAAACCCTCACAGTGACCAAAATTGCCATTTTTACAGAGTTTTGCTTACTCAAAAGCTTCCATTTTGACCCGTTTCAGGCACAGAAATGACTTTAAACACACTTATTCTAGTTGACAAAGTCATAATTCACATCCAACAGTAATTTAGAGTCAAAAGATTAAATGTTGAAATTTCATCATTATAGACCATTTTATGATCGTTCGACAGGTCCGGAGTCATCGTTTTTAACCTGAAAATTGATTTTTTGGACTGTACCAAAAATGATTCAAAATGTCAATTGGATCATGCCTCATGTTGAATAACCACTTTTTAAACCCTCACAGTGACCGAAATTTCCATTTTTACAGAGTTTTGCTTACTCAAAAGCTTCCATTTGACCCGGTTCAGGCGCAGAAATGACTTTAAACACACTTATTCTAGTTGACAAAGTCATAATTCACATCCAACAGTAATTTAGAGTCAAAAGATTAAATGTTGAAATTTCATCATTATAGACCATTTTATGATCGTTCGACAGGTCCGGAGTCATCGTTTTTCATCCGAAAATTGATTTTTTGGACTGTACCAAAAATGATTCAAAATGTCAATTGGATCATGCCTCATGTTGAATAACCACTTTTTGAACCCTCACAGTGACCAAAATTGCCATTTTTACAGAGTTTTGCTTACTCAAAAGCTTCCATTTTGACCCGTTTCAGGCACAGAAATGACTTTAAACACACTTATTCTAGTTGACAAAGTCATAATTCACATCCAACAGTAATTTAGAGTCAAAAGATTAAATGTTGAAATTTCATCATTATAGACCATTTTGGGATCGTTCGACAGGTCCGGAGTCATCGTTTTTCATCCGAAAATTGACTTTTTTGGACTGTACCAAAAATGATTCAAAATGTCAATTGGATCATGCCTCATGTTGAATAACCACTTTTTAAACCCTCACAGTGACCAAAAATTGCCATTTTTACAGAGTTTTGCTTACTCAAAAGCTTCCATTTTGACCCGTTTCAGGCACAGAAATGACTTTAAACACACTTATTCTAGTTGACAAAGTCATAATTCACATCCAACAGTAATTTAGAGTCAAAAGATTAAATGTTAAAATTTCATCATTATAGACCATTTTGGGATCGTTCGACAGGACCGGAGTCATCGTTTTTCATCTGAAAATTGATTTTTTGGACTGTACCAAAAATGATTCAAAATGTCAATTGGATCATGCCTCATGTTGAATAACCACTTTTTAAACCCTCACAATGACCAAAATTGCAATTTTTACAGAGTTTTGCTTACTCAAAAGCTTCCATTTTGACCCGTTTCAGGCACAGAAATGACTTTAAACACACTTATTCTAGTTGACAAAGTCATAATTCACATCCAACAGTAATTTAGAGTCAAAAGATTAAATGTTGAAATTTCATCATTATAGGCCATTTTGGTATCGTTCGACAGGTCCGGAGTCATTGTTTTTCATCCGAAAATTGATTTTTTGGACTGTACCAAAAATGATTCAAAATGTCAATTGGATCATGCCTCATGTTGAATAACCACTTTTTAAACCCTCACAATGACCAAAATTGCAATTTTTACAGAGTTTTGCTTACTCAAAAGCTTCCATTTTGACCCGTTTCAGGCACAGAAATGACTTTAAACACACCTATTCTAGTTGACAAAGTCATAATTCACATCCAACAGTAATTTAGAGTCAAAAGATTAAATGTTGAAATTTCATAATTATAGACCATTTTGGGATCGTTCGACAGGTCCGGAGTCATCGTTTTTCATCCGAAAATTGACTTTTTTGGACTGTACCAAAAATGATTCAAAATGTCAATTGGATCATGCCTCATGTTGAATAACCACTTTTTAAACCCTCACAGTGACCAAAATTGCCATTTTTACAGAGTTTTGCTTACTCAAAAGCTTCCATTTTGACCCGTTTCAGGCACAGAAATGACTTTAAACACACTTATTCTAGTTGACAAAGTCATAATTCACATCCAACAGTAATTTAGAGTCAAAAGATTAAATGTTAAAATTTCATCATTATAGACCATTTTGGGATCGTTCGACAGGTCCGGAGTCATCGTTTTTCATCTAAAAATTGATTTTTTGGACTATACCAAAAATGATTCAAAATGTCAATTGGATCATGCCTCATGTTGAATAACCACTTTTTAAACCCTCACAATGACCAAAATTGCAATTTTTACAGAGTTTTGCTTACTCAAAAGCTTCCATTTTGACCCGTTTCAGGCACAGAAATGACTTTAAACACACTTATTCTAGTTGACAAAGTCATAATTCACATCCAACAGTAATTTAGAGTCAAAAGATTAAATGTTGAAATTTCATCATTATAGGCCATTTTGGTATCGTTCGACAGGTCCGGAGTCATCGTTTTTCATCCGAAAATTGATTTTTTGGACTGTACCAAAAAAGATTCAAAATGTCAATTGGATCATGCCTCATGTTGAATAACCACTTTTTAAACCCTCACAGTGACCAAAATTGCCATTTTTACAGAGTTTTGCTTACTCAAAAGCTTCCATTTTGACCCGTTTCAGGCACAGAAATGACTTTAAACACACTTATTCTAGTTGACAAAGTCATAATTCACATCCAACAGTCATTTAGAGTCAAAAGATTAAATGTTGAAATTTCATCATTATAGACCATTTTGGGATCGTTCGACAGGTCCGGAGTCATCGTTTTTCATCCGAAAATTGATTTTTTGGACTGTACCAAAAATGATTCAAAATGTCAATTGGATCATGCCTCATGTTGAATAACCACTTTTTAAACCCTCACAGTGACCAAAATTGCCATTTTTACAGAGTTTTGCTTACTCAAAAGCTTCCATTTTGACCCGTTTCAGGCACAGAAATGACTTTAAACACACTTATTCTAGTTGACAAAGTCATAATTCACATCCAACAGTAATTTAGAGTCAAAAGATTAAATGTTGAAATTTCATCATTATAGGCCATTTTGGGATCGTTCGACAGGTCCGGAGTCATCGTTTTTCATCCGAAAATTGATTTTTTGGACTGTACCAAAAATGATTCAAAATGTCAATTGGATCATGCCTCATGTTGAATAACCACTTTTTAAACCCTCACAATGACCAAAATTGCAATTTTTACAGAGTTTTGCTTACTCAAAAGCTTCCATTTTGACCCGTTTCAGGCACAGAAATGACTTTAAACACACTTATTCTAGTTGACAAAGTCATAATTCACATCCAACAGTAATTTAGAGTCAAAAGATTAAATGTTGAAATTTCATCATTATAGGCCATTTTGGTATCGTTCGACAGGTCCGGAGTCATCGTTTTTCATCCGAAAATTGATTTTTTGGACTGTACCAAAAAAGATTCAAAATGTCAATTGGATCATGCCTCATGTTGAATAACCACTTTTTAAACCCTCACAGTGACCAAAATTGCCATTTTTACAGAGTTTTGCTTACTCAAAAGCTTCCATTTTGACCCGTTTCAGGCACAGAAATGACTTTAAACACACTTATTCTAGTTGACAAAGTCATAATTCACATCCAACAGTCATTTAGAGTCAAAAGATTAAATGTTGAAATTTCATCATTATAGACCATTTTGGGATCGTTCGACAGGTCCGGAGTCATCGTTTTTCATCCGAAAATAGATTTTTTGGACTGTACCAAAAATGATTCAAAATGTCAATTGGATCATGCCTCATGTTGAATAACCACTTTTTAAACCCTCACAGTGACCAAAATTGCCATTTTTACAGAGTTTTGCTTACTCAAAAGCTTCCATTTTGACCCGTTTCAGGCACAGAAATGACTTTAAACACACTTATTCTAGTTGACAAAGTCATAATTCACATCCAACAGTAATTTAGAGTCAAAAGATTAAATGTTGAAATTTCATCATTATAGACCATTTTGGGATCGTTCGACAGGTCCGGAGTCATCGTTTTTCATCCGAAAATTGATTTTTTGGACTGTACCAAAAATGATTCAAAATGTCAATTGGATCATGCCTCATGTTGAATAACCACTTTTTAAACCCTCACAGTGACCAAAATTGCCATTTTTACAGAGTTTTGCTTACTCAAAAGCTTCCATTTTGACCCGTTTCAGGCTCAGAAATGACTTTAAACACACTTATTCTAGTTGACAAAGTCATAATTCACATCCAACAGTAATTTAGAGTCAAAAGATTAAATGTTAAAATTTCATCATTATAGACCATTTTGGGATCGTTCGACAGGTCCGGAGTCATTGTTTTTCATCCGAAAATTGATTTTTTGGACTGTACCAAAAATGATTCAAAATGTCAATTGGATCATGCCTCATGTTGAATAACCACTTTTTAAACCCTCACAATGACCAAAATTGCAATTTTTACAGAGTTTTGCTTACTCAAAAGCTTCCATTTTGACCCGTTTCAGGCACAGAAATGACTTTAAACACACTTATTCTAGTTGACAAAGTCATAATTCACATCCAACAGTAATTTAGAGTCAAAAGATTAAATGTTGAAATTTCATCATTATAGACCATTTTATGATCGTTCGACAGGTCCGGAGTCATCGTTTTTAACCTGAAAATTGATTTTTTGGACTGTACCAAAAATGATTCAAAATGTCAATTGGATCATGCCTCATGTTGAATAACCACTTTTTAAACCCTCACAGTGACCGAAATTTCCATTTTTACAGAGTTTTGCTTACTCAAAAGCTTCCATTTGACCCGGTTCAGGCACAGAAATGACTTTAAACACACTTATTCTAGTTGACAAAGTCATAATTCACATCCATCAGTAATTTAGAGTCAAAAGATTAAATGTTGAAATTTCATCATTATAGACCATTTTGGGATCGTTCGACAGGTCCGGAGTCATCGTTTTTCATCCGAAAATTGATTTTTTGGACTGTACCAAAAATGATTCAAAATGTCAATTGGATCATGCCTCATGTTGAATAACCACTTTTTAAACCCTCACAATGACCAAAATTGCAATTTTTACAGAGTTTTGCTTACTCAAAAGCTTCCATTTTGACCCGTTTCAGGCACAGAAATGACTTTAAACACACTTATTCTAGTTGACAAAGTCATAATTCACATCCAACAGTAATTTAGAGTCAAAAGATTAAATGTTGAAATTTCATCATTATAGGCCATTTTGGTATCGTTCGACAGGTCCGGAGTCATCGTTTTTCATCCGAAAATTGATTTTTTGGACTGTACCAAAAATGATTCAAAATGTCAATTGGATCATGCCTCATGTTGAATAACCACTTTTTAAACCCTCACAGTGACCAAAATTGCCGTTTTTACAGAGTTTTGCTTACTCAAAAGCTTCCATTTTGACCCGTTTCAGGCACAGAAATGACTTTAAACACACTTATTCTAGTTGACAAAGTCATAATTCACATCCAACAGTAATTTAGAGTCAAAAGATTAAATGTTGAAATTTCATCATTATAGGCCATTTTGGTATCGTTCGACAGGTCCGGAGTCATCGTTTTTCATCCGAAAATTGATTTTTTGGACTGTACCAAAAATGATTCAAAATGTCAATTGGATCATGCCTCATGTTGAATAACCACTTTTTAAACTCTCACAGTGACCAAAATGGCAATTTTTACAGAGTTTTGCTTACTCAAAAGCTTCCATTTTGACCCGTTTCAGGCACAGAAATGACTTTAAACACACTTATTCTAGTTGACAAAGTCATAATTCACATCCAACAGTAATTTAGAGTCAAAAGATTAAATGTTAAAATTTCATCATTATAGACCATTTTGGGATCGTTCGACAGGTCCGGAGTCATCGTTTTTCATCTGAAAATTGATTTTTTGGACTATACCAAAAATGATTCAAAATGTCAATTGGATCATGCCTCATGTTGAATAACCACTTTTTAAACCCTCACAATGACCAAAATTGCAATTTTTACAGAGTTTTGCTTACTCAAAAGCTTCCATTTTGACCCGTTTCAGGCACAGAAATGACTTTAAACACACTTATTCTAGTTGACAAAGTCATAATTCACATCCAACAGTAATTTAGAGTCAAAAGATTAAATGTTGAAATTTCATCATTATAGGCCATTTTGGTATCGTTCGACAGGTCCGGAGTCATCGTTTTTCATCCGAAAATTGATTTTTTTGGACTGTACCAAAAATGATTCAAAATGTCAATTGGATCATGCCTCATGTTGAATAACCACTTTTTAAACCCTCACAGTGACCAAAATTGCCATTTTTACAGAGTTTTGCTTACTCAAAAGCTTCCATTTTGACCCGTTTCAGGCACAGAAATGACTTTAAACACACTTATTCTAGTTGACAAAGTCATAATTCACATCCAACAGTAATTTAGAGTCAAAAGATTAAATGTTAAAATTTCATCATTATAGACCATTTTGGGATCGTTCGACAGGTCCGGAGTCATCGTTTTTCATCCGAAAATTTATTTTTTTGACTGTACCAAAAAAGATTCAAAATGTCAATTGGATCATGCCTCATGTTGAATAACCACTTTTTAAACCCTCACAGTGACCAAAATTGCCATTTTTACAGAGTTTTGCTTACTCAAAAGCTTCCATTTTGACCCGTTTCAGGCACAGAAATGACTTTAAACACACTTATTCTAGTTGACAAAGTCATAATTCACATCCAACAGTCATTTAGAGTCAAAAGATTAAATGTTGAAATTTCATCATTATAGACCATTTTGGGATCGTTCGACAGGTCCGGAGTCATCGTTTTTCATCCGAAAATTGATTTTTTGGACTGTACCAAAAATGATTCAAAATGTCAATTGGATCATGCCTCATGTTGAATAACCACTTTTTAAACCCTCACAGTGACCAAAATTGCCATTTTTACAGAGTTTTGCTTACTCAAAAGCTTCCATTTTGACCCGTTTCAGGCACAGAAATGACTTTAAACACACTTATTCTAGTTGACAAAGTCATAATTCACATCCAACAGTAATTTAGAGTCAAAAGATTAAATGTTGAAATTTCATCATTATAGACCATTTTGGGATCGTTCGACAGGTCCGGAGTCATCGTTTTTCATCCGAAAATTGATTTTTTGGACTGTACCAAAAATGATTCAAAATGTCAATTGGATCATGCCTCATGTTGAATAACCACTTTTTAAACCCTCACAGTGACCAAAATTGCCATTTTTACAGAGTTTTGCTTACTCAAAAGCTTCCATTTTGACCCGTTTCAGGCACAGAAATGACTTTAAACACACTTATTCTAGTTGACAAAGTCATAATTCACATTATGTGGAGAAGTGTGGCTCAGGGGTTAGAGGCGGCAGACCCGGAAGCTGAGATCGGCCCTGGACCAGGGTTCAATTCCCCGCCTCGGCGGGTCTTGGGCTAAAAATTCCACGGACTCGATAATTCTCGCTCCGGTGCCTTCTCGACTCACGGGTTCACACTCTGCGACTCTGGGCAATAGCTTGCTTAATCTCCACAACGGCCCCTCGCGGCGGGATGCCTGGCTTTCACCTTGTGGATACCCTGCCGGGATATCTCACAGGGGAATACCAGGACGGGTTCCCTAAGCAAGCGCCGGGAAACCCACTGCGGGTAGCTGTGCGCTATATAAGCTCAACTACATTTACATTTACATCCAACAGTAATTTAGAGTCAAAAGATTAAATGTTAAAATTTCATCATTATAGACCACTTTGGGATCGTTCGACAGGTCCGGAGTCATCGTTTTTCATCCGAAAATTGATTTTTTGGACTGTACCAAAAATGATTCAAAATGTCAATTGGATCATGCCTCATGTTGAATAACCACTTTTTAAACCCTCACAATGACCAAAATTGCAATTTTTTTTACAGAGTTTTGCTTACTCAAAAGCTTCCATTTTGACCCGTTTCAGGCACAGAAATGACTTTAAACACACTTATTCTAGTTGACAAAGTCATAATTCACATCCAACAGTAATTTAGAGTCAAAAGATTAAATGTTGAAATTTCATCATTATAGGCCATTTTGGTATCGTTCGACAGGTCCGGAGTCATCGTTTTTCATCCGAAAATTGATTTTTTGGACTGTACCAAAAATGATTCAAAATGTCAATTGGATCATGCCTCATGTTGAATAACCACTTTTTAAACCCTCACAATGACCAAAATTGCAATTTTTACAGAGTTTTGCTTACTCAAAAGCTTCCATTTTGACCCGTTTCAGGCACAGAAATGACTTTAAACACACCTATTCTAGTTGACAAAGTCATAATTCACATCCAACAGTAATTTAGAGTCAAAAGATTAAATGTTGAAATTTCATAATTATAGACCATTTTGGGATCGTTCGACAGGTCCGGAGTCATCGTTTTTCATCCGAAAATTGACTTTTTTGGACTGTACCAAAAATGATTCAAAATGTCAATTGGATCATGCCTCATGTTGAATAACCACTTTTTAAACCCTCACAGTGACCAAAATTGCCATTTTTACAGAGTTTTGCTTACTCAAAAGCTTTCATTTTGACCCGTTTCAGGCACAGAAATGACTTTAAACACACTTATTCTAGTTGACAAAGTCATAATTCACATCCAACAGTAATTTAGAGTCAAAAGATTAAATGTTAAAATTTCATCATTATAGACCATTTTGGGATCGTTCGACAGGTCCGGAGTCATCGTTTTTCATCTAAAAATTGATTTTTTGGACTATACCAAAAATGATTCAAAATGTCAATTGGATCATGCCTCATGTTGAATAACCACTTTTTAAACCCTCACAATGACCAAAATTGCAATTTTTACAGAGTTTTGCTTACTCAAAAGCTTCCATTTTGACCCGTTTCAGGCACAGAAATGACTTTAAACACACTTATTCTAATTGACAAAGTCATAATTCACATCCAACAGTAATTTAGAGTCAAAAGATTAAATGTTGAAATTTCATCATTATAGGCCATTTTGGTATCGTTCGACAGGTCCGGAGTCATCGTTTTTCATCCGAAAATTGATTTTTTTGGACTGTACCAAAAATGATTCAAAATGTCAATTGGATCATGCCTCATGTTGAATAACCACTTTTTAAACCCTCACAGTGACCAAAATTGCCATTTTTACAGAGTTTTGCTTACTCAAAAGCTTCCATTTTGACCCGTTTCAGGCACAGAAATGACTTTAAACACACTTATTCTAGTTGACAAAGTCATAATTCACATCCAACAGTAATTTAGAGTCAAAAGATTAAATGTTGAAATTTCATCATTATAGACCATTTTGGGATCGTTCGACAGGTCCGGAGTCATCGTTTTTCATCCGAAAATTGATTTTTTGGACTGTACCAAAAATGATTCAAAATGTCAATTGGATCATGCCTAATGTTGAATAACCACTTTTTAAACCCTCACCGTGACCAAAATTGCCATTTTTACAGAGTTTTGCTTACTCAAAAGCTTCCATTTTGACCCGTTTCAGGCACAGAAATGACTTTAAACACACTTATTCTAGTTGACAAAGTCATAATTCACATCCAATAGTAATTTAGAGTCAAAAGATTAAATGTTAAAATTTCATCATTATAGACCATTTTGGGATCGTTCGACAGGTCCGGAGTCATCGTTTTTCATCCGAAAATTGATTTTTTGGACTGTACCAAAAATGATTCAAAATGTCAATTGGATCATGCCTCATGTTGAATAACCACTTTTTAAACCCTCACAATGACCAAAATTGCAATTTTTACAGAGTTTTGCTTACTCAAAAGCTTCCATTTTGACCCGTTTCAGGCACAGAAATGACTTTAAACACACTTATTCTAGTTGACAAAGTCATAATTCACATCCAACAGTAATTTAGAGTCAAAAGATTAAATGTTGAAATTTCATCATTATAGGCCATTTTGGTATCGTTCGACAGGTCCGGAGTCATCGTTTTTCATCCGAAAATTGATTTTTTGGACTGTACCAAAAATGATTCAAAATGTCAATTGGATCATGCCTCATGTTGAATAACCACTTTTTAAACCCTCACAGTGACCAAAATTGCCATTTTTACAGAGTTTTGCTTACTCAAAAGCTTCCATTTTGACCCGTTTCAGGCACAGAAATGACTTTAAACACTCTTATTCTAGTTGACAAAGTCATAATTCACATCCAACAGTAATTTAGAGTCAAAAGATTAAATGTTGAAATTTCATCATTATAGGCCATTTTGGTATCGTTCGACAGGTCCGGAGTCATCGTTTTTCATCCGAAAATTGATTTTTTGGACTGTACCAAAAATGATTCAAAATGTCAATTGGATCATGCCTCATGTTGAATAACCACTTTTTAAACCCTCACAATGACCAAAATTGCAATTTTTACAGAGTTTTGCTTACTCAAAAGCTTCCATTTTGACCCGTTTCAGGCACAGAAATGACTTTAAACACACCTATTCAAGTTGACAAAGTCATAATTCACATCCAACAGTAATTTAGAGTCAAAAGATTAAATGTTGAAATTTCATCATTATAGACCATTCTGGGATCGTTCGACAGGTCTGGAGTCATCGTTTTTCATCCGAAAATTGACTTTTTTGGACTGTACCAAAAATGATTCAAAATGTCAATTGGATCATGCCTCATGTTGAATAACCACTTTTTAAACCCTCACAGTGACCAAAATTGCCATTTTTACAGAGTTTTGCTTACTCAAAAGCTTCCATTTTGACCCGTTTCAGGCACAGAAATGACTTTAAACACACTTATTCTAGTTGACAAAGTCATAATTCACATCCAACAGTAATTTAGAGTCAAAAGATTAAATGTTAAAATTTCATCATTATAGACCATTTTGGGATCGTTCGACAGGTCCGGAGTCATCGTTTTTCATCTGAAAATTGATTTTTTGGACTATACCAAAAATGATTCAAAATGTCAATTGGATCATGCCTCATGTTGAATAACCACTTTTTAAACCCTCACAATGACCAAAATTGCAATTTTTACAGAGTTTTGCTTACTCAAAAGCTTCCATTTTGACCCGTTTCAGGCACAGAAATGACTTTAAACACACTTATTCTAGTTGACAAAGTCATAATTCACATCCAACAGTAATTTAGAGTCAAAAGATTAAATGTTGAAATTTCATCATTATAGACCATTTTGGGATCGTTCGACAGGTCCGGAGTCATCGTTTTTCATCCGAAAATTGATTTTTTGGACTGTACCAAAAATGATTCAAAATGTCAATTGGATCATGCCTAATGTTGAATAACCACTTTTTAAACCCTCACCGTGACCAAAATTGCCATTTTTACAGAGTTTTGCTTACTCAAAAGCTTCCATTTTGACCCGTTTCAGGCACAGAAATGACTTTAAACACACTTATTCTAGTTGACAAAGTCATAATTCACATCCAATAGTAATTTAGAGTCAAAAGATTAAATGTTAAAATTTCATCATTATAGACCATTTTGGGATCGTTCGACAGGTCCGGAGTCATCGTTTTTCATCCGAAAATTGATTTTTTGGACTGTACCAAAAATGATTCAAAATGTCAATTGGATCATGCCTCATGTTGAATAACCACTTTTTAAACCCTCACAATGACCAAAATTGCAATTTTTACAGAGTTTTGCTTACTCAAAAGCTTCCATTTTGACCCGTTTCAGGCACAGAAATGACTTTAAACACACTTATTCTAGTTGACAAAGTCATAATTCACATCCAACAGTAATTTAGAGTCAAAAGATTAAATGTTGAAATTTCATCATTATAGGCCATTTTGGTATCGTTCGACAGGTCCGGAGTCATCGTTTTTCATCCGAAAATTGATTTTTTGGACTGTACCAAAAATGATTCAAAATGTCAATTGGATCATGCCTCATGTTGAATAACCACTTTTTAAACCCTCACAGTGACCAAAATTGCCATTTTTACAGAGTTTTGCTTACTCAAAAGCTTCCATTTTGACCCGTTTCAGGCACAGAAATGACTTTAAACACTCTTATTCTAGTTGACAAAGTCATAATTCACATCCAACAGTAATTTAGAGTCAAAAGATTAAATGTTGAAATTTCATCATTATAGGCCATTTTGGTATCGTTCGACAGGTCCGGAGTCATCGTTTTTCATCCGAAAATTGATTTTTTGGACTGTACCAAAAATGATTCAAAATGTCAATTGGATCATGCCTCATGTTGAATAACCACTTTTTAAACCCTCACAATGACCAAAATTGCAATTTTTACAGAGTTTTGCTTACTCAAAAGCTTCCATTTTGACCCGTTTCAGGCACAGAAATGACTTTAAACACACCTATTCAAGTTGACAAAGTCATAATTCACATCCAACAGTAATTTAGAGTCAAAAGATTAAATGTTGAAATTTCATCATTATAGACCATTTTGGGATCGTTCGACAGGTCTGGAGTCATCGTTTTTCATCCGAAAATTGACTTTTTTGGACTGTACCAAAAATGATTCAAAATGTCAATTGGATCATGCCTCATGTTGAATAACCACTTTTTAAACCCTCACAGTGACCAAAATTGCCATTTTTACAGAGTTTTGCTTACTCAAAAGCTTCCATTTTGACCCGTTTCAGGCACAGAAATGACTTTAAACACACTTATTCTAGTTGACAAAGTCATAATTCACATCCAACAGTAATTTAGAGTCAAAAGATTAAATGTTAAAATTTCATCATTATAGACCATTTTGGGATCGTTCGACAGGTCCGGAGTCATCGTTTTTCATCTGAAAATTGATTTTTTGGACTATACCAAAAATGATTCAAAATGTCAATTGGATCATGCCTCATGTTGAATAACCACTTTTTAAACCCTCACAATGACCAAAATTGCAATTTTTACAGAGTTTTGCTTACTCAAAAGCTTCCATTTTGACCCGTTTCAGGCACAGAAATGACTTTAAACACACTTATTCTAGTTGACAAAGTCATAATTCACATCCAACAGTAATTTAGAGTCAAAAGATTAAATGTTGAAATTTCATCATTATAGGCCATTTTGGTATCGTTCGACAGGTCCGGAGTCATCGTTTTTCATCTAAAAATTGATTTTTTGGACTGTACCAAAAATGATTCGAAATGTCAATTGGATCATGCCTCATGTTGAATAACCACTTTTTAAACCCTCACAGTGACCAAAATTGCCATTTTTACAGAGTTTTGCTTACTCAAAAGCTTCCATTTTGACCCGTTTCAGGCACAGAAATGACTTTAAACACACTTATTCTAGTTGACAAAGTCATAATTCACATCCAACAGTAATTTAGAGTCAAAAGATTAAATGTTAAAATTTCATCATTATAGACCATTTTGGGATCGTTCGACAGGTCCGGAGTCATCGTTTTTCATCCGAAAATTGATTTTTTGGACTGTACCAAAAAAGATTCAAAATGTCAATTGGATCATGCCTCATGTTGAATAACCACTTTTTAAACCCTCACAGTGACCAAAATTGCCATTTTTACAGAGTTTTGCTTACTCAAAAGCTTCCATTTTGACCCGTTTCAGGCACAGAAATGACTTTAAACACACTTATTCTAGTTGACAAAGTCATAATTCACATCCAACAGTCATTTCGAGTCAAAAGATTAAATGTTGAAATTTCATCATTATAGACCATTTTGGTATCGTTCGACAGGTCCGGAGTCATCGTTTTTCATCCGAAAATTGATTTTTTGGACTGTACCAAAAATGATTCAAAATGTCAATTGGATCATGCCTCATGTTGAATAACCACTTTTTAAACCCTCACAGTGACCAAAATTGCCATTTTTACAGAGTTTTGCTTACTCAAAAGCTTCCATTTTGACCCGTTTCAGGCACAGAAATGACTTTAAACACACTTATTCTAGTTGACAAAGTCATAATTCACATCCAACAGTAATTTAGAGTCAAAAGATTAAATGTTGAAATTTCATCATTATAGACCATTTTGGGATCGTTCGACAGGTCCGGAGTCATCGTTTTTCATCCGAAAATTGATTTTTTGGACTGTACCAAAAATGATTCAAAATGTCAATTGGATCATGCCTCATGTTGAATAACCACTTTTTAAACCCTCACAGTGACCAAAATTGCCATTTTTACAGAGTTTTGCTTACTCAAAAGCTTCCATTTTGACCCGTTTCAGGCACAGAAATGACTTTAAACACACTTATTCTAGTTGACAAAGTCATAATTCACATCCAACAGTAATTTAGAGTCAAAAGATTAAATGTTGAAATTTCATCATTATAGACCATTTTATGATCGTTCGACAGGTCCGGAGTCATCGTTTTTAACCTGAAAATTGATTTTTTGGACTGTACCAAAAATGATTCAAAATGTCAATTGGATCATGCCTCATGTTGAATAACCACTTTTTAAACCCTCACAGTGACCGAAATTTCCATTTTTACAGAGTTTTGCTTACTCAAAAGCTTCCATTTGACCCGGTTCAGGCGCAGAAATGACTTTAAACACACTTATTCTAGTTGACAAAGTCATAATTCACATCCAACAGTAATTTAGAGTCAAAAGATTAAATGTTGAAATTTCATCATTATAGACCATTTTATGATCGTTCGACAGGTCCGGAGTCATCGTTTTTCATCCGAAAATTGATTTTTTGGACTGTACCAAAAATGATTCAAAATGTCAATTGGATCATGCCTCATGTTGAATAACCACTTTTTGAACCCTCACAGTGACCAAAATTGCCATTTTTACAGAGTTTTGCTTACTCAAAAGCTTCCATTTTGACCCGTTTCAGGCACAGAAATGACTTTAAACACACTTATTCTAGTTGACAAAGTCATAATTCACATCCAACAGTAATTTAGAGTCAAAAGATTAAATGTTGAAATTTCATCATTATAGACCATTTTGGGATCGTTCGACAGGTCCGGAGTCATCGTTTTTCATCCGAAAATTGACTTTTTTGGACTGTACCAAAAATGATTCAAAATGTCAATTGGATCATGCCTCATGTTGAATAACCACTTTTTAAACCCTCACAGTGACCAAAAATTGCCATTTTTACAGAGTTTTGCTTACTCAAAAGCTTCCATTTTGACCCGTTTCAGGCACAGAAATGACTTTAAACACACTTATTCTAGTTGACAAAGTCATAATTCACATCCAACAGTAATTTAGAGTCAAAAGATTAAATGTTAAAATTTCATCATTATAGACCATTTTGGGATCGTTCGACAGGACCGGAGTCATCGTTTTTCATCCGAAAATTGATTTTTTGGACTGTACCAAAAATGATTCAAAATGTCAATTGGATCATGCCTCATGTTGAATAACCACTTTTTAAACCCTCACAATGACCAAAATTGCAATTTTTACAGAGTTTTGCTTACTCAAAAGCTTCCATTTTGACCCGTTTCAGGCACAGAAATGACTTTAAACACACTTATTCTAGTTGACAAAGTCATAATTCACATCCAACAGTAATTTAGAGTCAAAAGATTAAATGTTGAAATTTCATCATTATAGGCCATTTTGGTATCGTTCGACAGGTCCGGAGTCATTGTTTTTCATCCGAAAATTGATTTTTTGGACTGTACCAAAAATGATTCAAAATGTCAATTGGATCATGCCTCATGTTGAATAACCACTTTTTAAACCCTCACAATGACCAAAATTGCAATTTTTACAGAGTTTTGCTTACTCAAAAGCTTCCATTTTGACCCGTTTCAGGCACAGAAATGACTTTAAACACACCTATTCTAGTTGACAAAGTCATAATTCACATCCAACAGTAATTTAGAGTCAAAAGATTAAATGTTGAAATTTCATAATTATAGACCATTTTGGGATCGTTCGACAGGTCCGGAGTCATCGTTTTTCATCCGAAAATTGACTTTTTTGGACTGTACCAAAAATGATTCAAAATGTCAATTGGATCATGCCTCATGTTGAATAACCACTTTTTAAACCCTCACAGTGACCAAAATTGCCATTTTTACAGAGTTTTGCTTACTCAAAAGCTTCCATTTTGACCCGTTTCAGGCACAGAAATGACTTTAAACACACTTATTCTAGTTGACAAAGTCATAATTCACATCCAACAGTAATTTAGAGTCAAAAGATTAAATGTTAAAATTTCATCATTATAGACCATTTTGGGATCGTTCGACAGGTCCGGAGTCATCGTTTTTCATCTAAAAATTGATTTTTTGGACTATACCAAAAATGATTCAAAATGTCAATTGGATCATGCCTCATGTTGAATAACCACTTTTTAAACCCTCACAATGACCAAAATTGCAATTTTTACAGAGTTTTGCTTACTCAAAAGCTTCCATTTTGACCCGTTTCAGGCACAGAAATGACTTTAAACACACTTATTCTAGTTGACAAAGTCATAATTCACATCCAACAGTAATTTAGAGTCAAAAGATTAAATGTTGAAATTTCATCATTATAGGCCATTTTGGTATCGTTCGACAGGTCCGGAGTCATCGTTTTTCATCCGAAAATTGATTTTTTGGACTGTACCAAAAATGATTCAAAATGTCAATTGGATCATGCCTCATGTTGAATAACCACTTTTTAAACCCTCACAGTGACCAAAATTGCCATTTTTACAGAGTTTTGCTTACTCAAAAGCTTCCATTTTGACCCGTTTCAGGCACAGAAATGACTTTAAACACACTTATTCTAGTTGACAAAGTCATAATTCACATCCAACAGTAATTTAGAGTCAAAAGATTAAATGTTGAAATTTCATCATTATAGACCATTTTGGGATCGTTCGACAGGTCCGGAGTCATCGTTTTTCATCCGAAAATTGATTTTTTGGACTGTACCAAAAATGATTCAAAATGTCAATTGGATCATGCCTCATGTTGAATAACCACTTTTTAAACCCTCACAGTGACCAAAAATTGCCATTTTTACAGAGTTTTGCTTACTCAAAAGCTTCCATTTTGACCCGTTTCAGGCACAGAAATTACTTTAAACACACTTATTCTAGTTGACAAAGTCATAATTCACATCCAACAGTAATTTAGAGTCAAAAGATTAAATGTTAAAATTTCATCATTATAGACCATTTTGGGATCGTTCGACAGGTCCGGAGTCATCGTTTTTCATCCGAAAATTGATTTTTTGGACTGTACCAAAAATGATTCAAAATGTCAATTGGATCATGCCTCATGTTGAATAACCACTTTTTAAACCCTCACAATGACCAAAATTGCAATTTTTACAGAGTTTTGCTTACTCAAAAGCTTCCATTTTGACCCGTTTCAGGCACAGAAATGACTTTAAACACACTTATTCTAGTTGACAAAGTCATAATTCACATCCAACAGTAATTTAGAGTCAAAAGAATAAATGTTGAAATTTCATCATTATAGGCCATTTTGGTATCGTTCGACAGGTCCGGAGTCATCGTTTTTCATCCGAAAATTGATTTTTTGGACTGTACCAAAAATGATTCAAAATGTCAATTGGATCATGCCTCATGTTGAATAACCACTTTTTAAACCCTCACAATGACCAAAATTGCAATTTTTACAGAGTTTTGCTTACTCAAAAGCTTCCATTTTGACCCGTTTCAGGCACAGAAATGACTTTAAACACACCTATTCTAGTTGACAAAGTCATAATTCACATCCAACAGTAATTTAGAGTCAAAAGATTAAATGTTGAAATTTCATAATTATAGACCATTTTGGGATCGTTCGACAGGTCCGGAGTCATCGTTTTTCATCCGAAAATTGACTTTTTTGGACTGTACCAAAAATGATTCAAAATGTCAATTGGATCATGCCTCATGTTGAATAACCACTTTTTAAACCCTCACAGTGACCACAATTGCCATTTTTACAGAGTTTTGCTTACTCAAAAGCTTCCATTTTGACCCGTTTCAGGCACAGAAATGACTTTAAACACACTTATTCTAGTTGACAAAGTCATAATTCACATCCAACAGTAATTTAGAGTCAAAAGATTAAATGTTAAAATTTCATCATTATAGACCATTTTGGGATCGTTCGACAGGTCCGGAGTCATCGTTTTTCATCTAAAAATTGATTTTTTGGACTATACCAAAAATGATTCAAAATGTCAATTGGATCATGCCTCATGTTGAATAACCACTTTTTAAACCCTCACAATGACCAAAATTGCAATTTTTACAGGGTTTTGCTTACTCAAAAGCTTCCATTTTGACCCGTTTCAGGCACAGAAATGACTTTAAACACACTTATTCTAGTTGACAAAGTCATAATTCACATCCAACAGTAATTTAGAGTCAAAAGATTAAATGTTGAAATTTCATCATTATAGGCCATTTTGGTATCGTTCGACAGGTCCGGAGTCATCGTTTTTCATCCGAAAATTGATTTTTTGGACTGTACCAAAAATGATTCAAAATGTCAATTGGATCATGCCTCATGTTGAATAACCACTTTTTAAACCCTCACAGTGACCAAAATTGCCATTTTTACAGAGTTTTGCTTACTCAAAAGCTTCCATTTTGACCCGTTTCAGGCACAGAAATGACTTTAAACACACTTATTCTAGTTGGCAAAGTCATAATTCACATCCAACAGTAATTTAGAGTCAAAAGATTAAATGTTGAAATTTCATCATTATAGACCATTTTGGGATCGTTCGACACGTCCGGAGTCATCGTTTTTCATCCGAAAATTGATTTTTTGGACTGTACCAAAAATGATTCAAAATGTCAATTGGATCATGCCTAATGTTGAATAACCACTTTTTAAACCCTCACCGTGACCAAAATTGCCATTTTTACAGAGTTTTGCTTACTCAAAAGCTTCCATTTTGACCCGTTTCAGGCACAGAAATGACTTTAAACACACTTATTCTAGTTGACAAAGTCATAATTCACATCCAACAGTAATTTAGAGTCAAAAGATTAAATGTTAAAATTTCATCATTATAGACCATTTTGGGATCGTTCGACAGGTCCGGAGTCATCGTTTTTCATCCGAAAATTGATTTTTTGGACTGTACCAAAAATGATTCAAAATGTCAATTGGATCATGCCTCATGTTGAATAACCACTTTTTAAACCCTCACAATGACCAAAATTGCAATTTTTACAGAGTTTTGCTTACTCAAAAGCTTCCATTTTGACCCGTTTCAGGCACAGAAATGACTTTAAACACACTTATTCTAGTTGACAAAGTCATAATTCACATCCAACAGTAATTTAGAGTCAAAAGATTAAATGTTGAAATTTCATCATTATAGGCCATTTTGGTATCGTTCGACAGGTCCGGAGTCATCGTTTTTCATCCGAAAATTGATTTTTTGGACTGTACTAAAAATGATTCAAAATGTCAATTGGATCATGCCTCATGTTGAATAACCACTTTTTAAACCCTCACAGTGACCAAAATTGCCATTTTTACAGAGTTTTGCTTACTCAAAAGCTTCCATTTTTACCCGTTTCAGGCACAGAAATGACTGTATACACGCTTATTCTAGTTGACAAAGTCATAATTCACATCCGACAGTAATTTAGAGTCAAAAGATTAAATGTTGAAATTTCATCATTATAGGCCATTTTGGTATCGTTCGACAGGTCCGGAGTCATCGTTTTTCATCCGAAAATTGATTTTTTGGACTGTACCAAAAATGATTCAAAATGTCAATTGGATCATGCCTCATGTTGAATAACCACTTTTTAAACCCTCACAATGACCAAAATTGCAATTTTTACAGAGTTTTGCTTACTCAAAAGCTTCCATTTTGACCCGTTTCAGGCACAGAAATGACTTTAAACACACCTATTCTAGTTGACAAAGTCATAATTCACATCCAACAGTAATTTAGAGTCAAAAGATTAAATGTTGAAATTTCATCATTATAGACCATTTTGGGATCGTTCGACAGGTCTGGAGTCATCGTTTTTCATCCGAAAATTGACTTTTTTGGACTGTACCAAAAATGATTCAAAATGTCAATTGGATCATGCCTCATGTTGAATAACCACTTTTTAAACCCTCACAGTGACCAAAATTGCCATTTTTACAGAGTTTTGCTTACTCAAAAGCTTCCATTTTGACCCGTTTCAGGCACAGAAATGACTTTAAACACACTTATTCTAGTTGACAAAGTCATAATTCACATCCAACAGTAATTTAGAGTCAAAAGATTAAATGTTAAAATTTCATCATTATAGACCATTTTGGGATCGTTCGACAGGTCCGGAGTCATCGTTTTTCATCTGAAAATTGATTTTTTGGACTATACCAAAAATGATTCAAAATGTCAATTGGATCATGCCTCATGTTGAATAACCACTTTTTAAACCCTCACAATGACCAAAATCGCAATTTTTACAGAGTTTTGCTTACTCAAAAGCTTCCATTTTGACCCGTTTCAGGCACAGAAATGACTTTAAACACACTTATTCTAGTTGACAAAGTCATAATTCACATCCAACAGTAATTTAGAGTCAAAAGATTAAATGTTGAAATTTCATCATTATAGGCCATTTTGGTATTGTTCGACAGGTCCGGAGTCATCGTTTTTCATCCGAAAATTGATTTTTTGGACTGTACCAAAAATGATTCAAAATGTCAATTGGATCATGCCTCATGTTGAATAACCACTTTTTAAACCCTCACAGTGACCAAAATTGCCATTTTTACAGAGTTTTGCTTACTCAAAAGCTTCCATTTTGACCCGTTTCAGGCACAGAAATGACTTTAAACACACTTATTCTAGTTGACAAAGTCATAATTCACATCCAACAGTAATTTAGAGTCAAAAGATTAAATGTTAAAATTTCATCATTATAGACCATTTTGGGATCGTTCGACAGGTCCGGAGTCATCGTTTTTCATCCGAAAATTGATTTTTTGGACTGTACCAAAAATGATTCAAAATGTCAATTGCATCATGCCTCATATTGAATAACCACTTTTTAAACCCTCACAATGACCAAAATTGCAATTTTTACAGAGTTTTGCTTACTCAAAAGCTTCCATTTTGACCCGTTTCAGGCACAGAAATGACTTTAAACACACTTATTCTAGTTGACAAAGTCATAATTCACATCCAACAGTAATTTAGAGTCAAAAGATTAAATGTTGAAATTTCATCATTATAGGCCATTTTGGTATCGTTCGACAGGTCCGCAGTCATCGTTTTTCATCCGAAAATTGATTTTTTGGACTGTACCAAAAATGATTCAAAATGTCAATTGGATCATGCCTCATGTTGAATAACCACTTTTTAAACCCTCACAGTGACCAAAATTGCCATTTTTACAGAGTTTTGCTTACTCAAAAGCTTCCATTTTGACCCGTTTCAGGCACAGAAATGACTTTAAACACACTTATTCTAGTTGACAAAGTCATAATTCACATCCAACAGTAATTTAGAGTCAAAAGATTAAATGTTGAAATTTCATCATTATAGACCATTTTATGATCGTTCGACAGGTCCGGAGTCATCGTTTTTAACCTGAAAATTGATTTTTTGGACTGTACCAAAAATGATTCAAAATGTCAATTGGATCATGCCTCATGTTGAATAATCACTTTTTAAACCCTCACAGTGACCAAAATTGCCATTTTTACAGAGTTTTGCTTACTCAAAAGCTTCAATTTTGACCCGTTTCAGGCACAGAAATGACTTTAAGCACACTTATTTTAGTTGACAAAGTCATAATTCACATCCAACAGTAATTTAGAGTCAAAAGATTAAATGTTAAAATTTCATCATTATAGACCATTTTGGGATCGTTCGGCAGGTCCGGAGTCATCGTTTTTCATCCGAAAATTGATTTTTTGGACTCTACCAAAAAAGATTCAAAATGTCAATTGGATCATGCCTCATGTTGAATAACCACTTTTTAAACCCTCACAGTGACCAAAATTGCCATTTTTACAGAGTTTTGCTTACTCAAAAGCTTCCATTTTGACCCGTTTCAGGCACAGAAATGACTTTAAACACACTTATTCTAGTTGACAAAGTCATAATTCACATCCAACAGTAATTTAGAGTCAAAAGATTAAATGTTGAAATTTCATCATTATAGACCATTTTGGGATCGTTCGACAGGTCCGGAGTCATCGTTTTTCATCCGAAAATTGATTTTTTGGACTGTACCAAAAATGATTCAAAATGTCAATTGGATCATGCCTCATGTTGAATAACCACTTTTTAAACCCTCACAGTGACCAAAATTGCCATTTTTACAGAGTTTTGCTTACTCAAAAGCTTCCATTTTGACCCGTTTCAGGCTCAGAAATGACTTTAAACACACTTATTCTAGTTGACAAAGTCATAATTCACATCCAACAGTAATTTAGAGTCAAAAGATTAAATGTTAAAATTTCATCATTATAGACCATTTTGGGATCGTTCGACAGGTCCGGAGTCATTGTTTTTCATCCGAAAATTGATTTTTTGGACTGTACCAAAAATGATTCAAAATGTCAATTAGATCATGCCTCATGTTGAATAACCACTTTTTAAACCCTCACAATGACCAAAATTGCAATTTTTACAGAGTTTTGCTTACTCAAAAGCTTCCATTTTGACCCGTTTCAGGCACAGAAATGACTTTAAACACACTTATTCTAGTTGACAAAGTCAAAATTCACATCCAACAGTAATTTAGAGTCAAAAGATTAAATGTTGAAATTTCATCATTATAGGCCATGTTGGTATCGTTCGACAGGTCCGGAGTCATCGTTTTTCATCCGAAAATTGATTTTTTGGGCTGTACCAAAAATGATTCAAAATGTCAATTGGATCATGCCTCATGTTGAATAACCACTTTTTAAACCCTCACAGGGACCAAAATTGCCATTTTTACAGAGTTTTGCTTACTCAAAAGCTTCCATTTTGACCCGTTTCAGGCACAGAAATGACTTTAAACACACTTATTCTAGTTGACAAAGTCATAATTCACATCCAACAGTAATTTAGAGTCAAAAGATTAAATGTTGAAATTTCATCATTATAGACCATTTTATGATCGTTCGACAGGTCCGGAGTCATCGTTTTTAACCTGAAAATTGATTTTTTGGACTGTACCAAAAATGATTCAAAATGTCAATTGGATCATGCCTCATGTTGAATAACCACTTTTTAAACCCTCACAGTGACCGAAATTGCCATTTTTACAGAGTTTTGCTTACTCAAAAGCTTCAATTTTGACCCGTTTCAGGCACAGAAATGACTTTAAACACACTTATTTTAGTTGACAAAGTCATAATTCACATCCAACAGTAATTTAGAGTCAAAAGATTAAATGTTAAAATTTCATCATTATAGACCATTTTGGGATCGTTCGGCAGGTCCGGAGTCATCGTTTTTCATCCGAAAATTGATTTTTTGGACTGTACCAAAAAAGATTCAAAATGTCAATTGGATCATGCCTCATGTTGAATAACCACTTTTTAAACCCTCACAGTGACCAAAATTGCCATTTTTACAGAGTTTTGCTTACTCAAAAGCTTCCATTTTGACCCGTTTCAGGCACAGAAATGACTTTAAACACACTTATTCTAGTTGACAAAGTCATAATTCACATCCAACAGTCATTTAGAGTCAAAAGATTAAATGTTGAAATTTCATCATTATAGACCATTTTGGGATCGTTCGACAGGTCCGGAGTCATCGTTTTTCATCCGAAAATTGATTTTTTGGACTGTACCAAAAATGATTCAAAATGTCAATTGGATCATGCCTCATGTTGAATAACCACTTTTTAAACCCTCACAGTGACCAAAATTGCCATTTTTACAGAGTTTTGCTTACTCAAAAGCTTCCATTTTGACCCGTTTCAGGCACAGAAATGACTTTAAACACACTTATTCTAGTTGACAAAGTCATAATTCACATCCAACAGTAATTTAGAGTCAAAAGATTAAATGTTGAAATTTCATCATTATAGACCATTTTGGGATCGTTCGACAGGTCCGGAGTCATCGTTTTTCATCCGAAAATTGATTTTTTGGACTGTACCAAAAATGATTCAAAATGTCAATTGGATCATGCCTCATGTTGAATAACCACTTTTTAAACCCTCACAGTGACCAAAATTGCCATTTTTACAGAGTTTTGCTTACTCAAAAGCTTCCATTTTGACCCGTTTCAGGCTCAGAAATGACTTTAAACACACTTATTCTAGTTGACAAAGTCATAATTCACATCCAACAGTAATTTAGAGTCAAAAGATTAAATGTTAAAATTTCATCATTATAGACCATTTTGGGATCGTTCGACAGGTCCGGAGTCATTGTTTTTCATCCGAATATTGATTTTTTGGACTGTACCAAAAATGATTCAAAATGTCAATTGGATCATGCCTCATGTTGAATAACCACTTTTTAAACCCTCACAATGACCAAAATTGCAATTTTTACAGAGTTTTGCTTACTCAAAAGCTTCCATTTTGACCCGTTTCAGGCACAGAAATGACTTTAAACACACTTATTCTAGTTGACAAAGTCATAATTCACATCCAACAGTAATTTAGAGTCAAAAGATTAAATGTTGAAATTTCATCATTATAGACCATTTTATGATCGTTCGACCGGTCCGGAGTCATCGTTTTTTAACCTGAAAATTGATTTTTTGGACTGTACCAAAAATGATTCAAAATGTCAATTGGATCATGCCTCATGTTGAATAACCACTTTTTAAACCCTCACAGTGACCGAAATTTCCATTTTTACAGAGTTTTGCTTACTCAAAAGCTTCCATTTGACCCGGTTCAGGCACAGAAATGACTTTAAACACACTTATTCTAGTTGACAAAGTCATAATTCACATCCAACAGTAATTTAGAGTCAAAAGATTAAATGTTGAAATTTCATCATTATAGACCATTTTATGATCGTTCGACAGGTCCGGAGTCATCGTTTTTCATCCGAAAATTGATTTTTTGGACTGTACCAAAAATGATTCAAAATGTCAATTGGATCATGCCTCATGTTGAATAACCACTTTTTGAACCCTCACAGTGAGCAAAATTGCAATTTTTACAGAGTTTTGCTTACTCAAAAGCTTCCATTTTGACCCGTTTCAGGCACAGAAATGACTTTAAACACACTTATTCTAGTTGACAAAGTCATAATTCACATCCAACAGTAATTTAGAGTCAAAAGATTAAATGTTGAAATTTCATCATTATAGACCATTTTGGGATCGTTCGACAGGTCCGGAGTCATCGTTTTTCATCCGAAATTTGACTTTTTTGGACTGTACCAAAAATGATTCAAAATGTCAATTGGATCATGCCTCATGTTGAATAACCACTTTTTAAACCCTCACAGTGACCAAAATTGCCATTTTTACAGAGTTTTGCTTACTCAAAAGCTTCCATTTTGACCCGTTTCAGGCACAGAAATGACTTTAAACACACTTATTCTAGTTGACAAAGTCATAATTCACATCCAACAGTAATTTAGAGTCAAAAGATTAAATGTTGAAATTTCATCATTATAGGCCATTTTGGTATCGTTCGACAGGTCCGGAGTCATCGTTTTTCATCCGAAAATTGATTTTTTGGACTGTACCAAAAATGATTCAAAATGTCAATTGGATCATGCCTCATGTTGAATAACCACTTTTTAAACCCTCACAGTGACCAAAATTGCCATTTTTACAGAGTTTTGCTTACTCAAAAGCTTCCATTTTGACCCGTTTCAGGCACAGAAATGACTTTAAACACACTTATTCTAGTTGACAAAGTCATAATTCACATCCAACAGTAATTTAGAGTCAAAAGATTAAATGTTGAAATTTCATCATTATAGACCATTTTATGATCATTCGACAGGTCCGGAGTCATCGTTTTTCATCCGAAAATTGATTTTTTGGACTGTACCAAAAATGATTCAAAATGTCAATTGGATCATGCCTCATGTTGAATAACCACTTTTTGAACCCTCACAGTGAGCAAAATTGCAATTTTTACAGAGTTTTGCTTACTCAAAAGCTTCCATTTTGACCCGTTTCAGGCACAGAAATGACTTTAAACACACTTATTCTAGTTGACAAAGTCATAATTCACATCCAACAGTAATTTAGAGTCAAAAGATTAAATGTTGAAATTTCATCATTATAGACCATTTTGGGATCGTTCGACAGGTCCGGAGTCATCGTTTTTCATCCGAAATTTGACTTTTTTGGACTGTACCAAAAATGATTCAAAATGTCAATTGGATCATGCCTCATGTTGAATAACCACTTTTTAAACCCTCACAGTGACCAAAATTGCCATTTTTACAGAGTTTTGCTTACTCAAAAGCTTCCATTTTGACCCGTTTCAGGCACAGAAATGACTTTAAACACACTTATTCTAGTTGACAAAGTCATAATTCACATCCAACAGTAATTTAGAGTCAAAAGATTAAATGTTGAAATTTCATCATTATAGGCCATTTTGGTATCGTTCGACAGGTCCGGAGTCATCGTTTTTCATCCGAAAATTGATTTTTTGGACTGTACCAAAAATGATTCAAAATGTCAATTGGATCATGCCTCATGTTGAATAACCACTTTTTAAACCCTCACAGTGACCAAAATTGCCATTTTTACAGAGTTTTGCTTACTCAAAAGCTTCCATTTTGACCCGTTTCAGGCACAGAAATGACTTTAAACACACTTATTCTAGTTGACAAAGTCATAATTCACATCCAACAGTAATTTAGAGTCAAAAGATTAAATGTTGAAATTTCATCATTATAGACCATTTTATGATCATTCGACAGGTCCGGAGTCATCGTTTTTCATCCGAAAATTGATTTTTTGGACTGTACCAAAAATGATTCAAAATGTCAATTGGATCATGCCTCATGTTGAATAACCACTTTTTAAACCCTCACAGTGACCAAAATTGCCATTTTTACAGAGTTTTGCTTACTCAAAAGCTTCCATTTTGACTTGTTTCAGGCACAGAAATGACTTTAAACACACTTATTCTAGTTGACAAAGTCATAATTCACATCCAACAGTAATTTAGAGTCAAAAGATTAAATGTTGAAATTTCATCATTATAGACCATTTTGGGATCGTTCGACAGGTCCGGAGTCATCGTTTTTCATCCGAAAATTGATTTTTTTGGACTGTACCAAAAATGATTCAAAATGTCAATTGGATCATGCCTCATGTTGAATAACCACTTTTTAAACCCTCACAGTGACCAAAATTGCAATTTTTACAGAGTTTTGCTTACTCAAAAGCTTCCATTTTGACCCGTTTCAGGCACAGAAATGACTTTAAACACACTTATTCTAGTTGACAAAGTCATAATTCACATCCAACAGTAATTTAGAGTCAAAAGATTAAATGTTGAAATTTCATCATTATAGACCATTTTATGATCATTCGACAGGTCCAGAGTCATCGTTTTTCATCCGAAAATTGATTTTTTGGACTGTACCAAAAATGATTCAAAATGTCAATTGGATCATGCCTCATGTTGAATAACCACTTTTTAAACCCTCACAGTGACCAAAATTGCCATTTTTACAGAGTTTTGCTTACTCAAAAGCTTCCATTTTGACCCGTTTCAGGCACAGAAATGACTTTAAACACACTTATTCTAGTTGACAAAGTCATAATTCACATCAAACAGTAATTTAGAGTCAAAAGATTAAATGTTGAAATTTCATCATTATAGACCATTTTGGGATCGTTCGACAGGTCCGGAGTCATCGTTTTTCATCCGAAAATTGATTTTTTGGACTGTACCAAAAATGATTCAAAATGTCAATTGGATCATGCCTCATGTTGAATAACCACTTTTTAAACCCTCACAGTGACCAAAATTGCCATTTTTACAGAGTTTTGCTTACTCAAAAGCTTCCATTTTGACCCGTTTCAGGCTCAGAAATGACTTTAAACACACTTATTCTAGTTGACAAAGTCATAATTCACATCCAACAGTAATTTAGAGTCAAAAGATTAAATGTTAAAATTTCATCATTATAGACCATTTTGGGATCGTTCGACAGGTCCGGAGTCATTGTTTTTCATCCGAAAATTGATTTTTTGGACTGTACCAAAAATGATTCAAAATGTCAATTGGATCATGCCTCATGTTGAATAACCACTTTTTAAACCCTCACAATGACCAAAATTGCAATTTTTACAGAGTTTTGCTTACTCAAAAGCTTCCATTTTGACCCGTTTCAGGCACAGAAATGACTTTAAACACACTTATTCTAGTTGACAAAGTCAAAATTCACATCCAACAGTAATTTAGAGTCAAAAGATTAAATGTTGAAATTTCATCATTATAGGCCATTTTGGTATCGTTCGACAGGTCCGGAGTCATCGTTTTTCATCCGAAAATTGATTTTTTGGGCTGTACCAAAAATGATTCAAAATGTCAATTGGATCATGCCTCATGTTGAATAACCACTTTTTAAACCCTCACAGGGACCAAAATTGCCATTTTTACAGAGTTTTGCTTACTCAAAAGCTTCCATTTTGACCCGTTTCAGGCACAGAAATGACTTTAAACACACTTATTCTAGTTGACAAAGTCATAATTCACATCCAACAGTAATTTAGAGTCAAAAGATTAAATGTTGAAATTTCATCATTATAGACCATTTTATGATCGTTCGACAGGTCCGGAGTCATCGTTTTTCATCCGAAAATTGATTTTTTGGACTGTACCAAAAATGATTCAAAATGTCAATTGGATCATGCCTCATGTTGAATAACCACTTTTTAAACCCTCACAGTGACCAAAATTGCCATTTTTACAGAGTTTTGCTTACTCAAAAGCTTCCATTTTGACCCGTTTCAGGCACAGAAATGACTTTAAACACACTTATTCTAGTTGACAAAGTCATAATTCACATCCAACAGTAATTTAGAGTCAAAAGATTAAATGTTGAAATTTCATCATTATAGACCATTTTATGATCATTCGACAGGTCCGGAGTCATCGTTTTTCATCCGAAAATTGATTTTTTGGACTGTACCAAAAATGATTCAAAATGTCAATTGGATCATGCCTCATGTTGAATAACCACTTTTTAAACCCTCACAGTGACCAAAATTGCCATTTTTACAGAGTTTTGCTTACTCAAAAGCTTCCATTTTGACCCGTTTCAGGCACAGAAATGACTTTAAACACACTTATTCTAGTTGACAAAGTCATAATTCACATCCAACAGTAATTTAGAGTCAAAAGATTAAATGTTGAAATTTCATCATTATAGACCATTTTGGGATCGTTCGACAGGTCCGGAGTCATCGTTTTTCATCCGAAAATTGATTTTTTGGACTGTACCAAAAATGATTCAAAATGTCAATTGGATCATGCCTCATGTTGAATAACCACTTTTTAAACCCTCACAGTGACCAAAATTGCCATTTTTACAGAGTTTTGCTTACTCAAAAGCTTCCATTTTGACCCGTTTCAGGCTCAGAAATGACTTTAAACACACTTATTCTAGTTGACAAAGTCATAATTCACATCCAACAGTAATTTAGAGTCAAAAGATTAAATGTTAAAATTTCATCATTATAGACCATTTTGGGATCGTTCGACAGGTCCGGAGTCATCGTTTTTCATCCGAAAATTGATTTTTTGGACTGTACCAAAAATGATTCAAAATGTCAATTGGATCATGCCTCATGTTGAATAACCACTTTTTAAACCCTCACAATGACCAAAATTGCAATTTTTACAGAGTTTTGCTTACTCAAAAGCTTCCATTTTGACCCGTTTCAGGCACAGAAATGACTTTAAACACACTTATTCTAGTTGACAAAGTCAAAATTCACATCCAACAGTAATTTAGAGTCAAAAGATTAAATGTTGAAATTTCATCATTATAGGCCATTTTGGTATCGTTCGACAGGTCCGGAGTCATCGTTTTTCATCCGAAAATTGATTTTTTGGACTGTACCAAAAATGATTCAAAATGTCAATTGGATCATGCCTCATGTTGAATAACCACTTTTTAAACCCTCACAATGACCAAAATTGCAATTTTTACAGAGTTTTGCTTACTCAAAAGCTTCCATTTTGACCCGTTTCAGGCACAGAAATGACTTTAAACACACTTATTCTAGTTGACAAAGTCATAATTCACATCCAACAGTAATTTAGAGTCAAAAGAATAAATGTTGAAATTTCATCATTATAGGCCATTTTGGTATCGTTCGACAGGTCCGGAGTCATCGTTTTTCATCCGAAAATTGATTTTTTGGACTGTACCAAAAATGATTCAAAATGTCAATTGGATCATGCCTCATGTTGAATAACCACTTTTTAAACCCTCACAATGACCAAAATTGCAATTTTTACAGAGTTTTGCTTACTCAAAAGCTTCCATTTTGACCCGTTTCAGGCACAGAAATGACTTTAAACACACCTATTCTAGTTGACAAAGTCATAATTCACATCCAACAGTAATTTAGAGTCAAAAGATTAAATGTTGAAATTTCATAATTATAGACCATTTTGGGATCGTTCGACAGGTCCGGAGTCATCGTTTTTCATCCGAAAATTGACTTTTTTGGACTGTACCAAAAATGATTCAAAATGTCAATTGGATCATGCCTCATGTTGAATAACCACTTTTTAAACCCTCACAGTGACCACAATTGCCATTTTTACAGAGTTTTGCTTACTCAAAAGCTTCCATTTTGACCCGTTTCAGGCACAGAAATGACTTTAAACACACTTATTCTAGTTGACAAAGTCATAATTCACATCCAACAGTAATTTAGAGTCAAAAGATTAAATGTTAAAATTTCATCATTATAGACCATTTTGGGATCGTTCGACAGGTCCGGAGTCATCGTTTTTCATCTAAAAATTGATTTTTTGGACTGTACCAAAAATGATTCAAAATGTCAATTGGATCATGCCTCATGTTGAATAACCACTTTTTAAACCCTCACAGTGACCAAAATTGCAATTTTTACAGAGTTTTGCTTACTCAAAAGCTTCCATTTTGACCCGTTTCAGGCACAGAAATGACTTTAAACACACTTATTCTAGTTGACAAAGTCATAATTCACATCCAACAGTAATTTAGAGTCAAAAGATTAAATGTTGAAATTTCATCATTATAGGCCATTTTGGTATCGTTCGACAGGTCCGGAGTCATCGTTTTTCATCCGAAAATTGATTTTTTGGACTGTACCAAAAATGATTCAAAATGTCAATTGGATCATGCCTCATGTTGAATAACCACTTTTTAAACCCTCACAATGACCAAAATTGCAATTTTTACAGAGTTTTGCTTACTCAAAAGCTTCCATTTTGACCCGTTTCAGGCACAGAAATGACTTTAAACACACCTATTCTAGTTGACAAAGTCATAATTCACATCCAACAGTAATTTAGAGTCAAAAGATTAAATGTTGAAATTTCATCATTATAGACCATTTTGGGATCGTTCGACAGGTCTGGAGTCATCGTTTTTCATCCGAAAATTGACTTTTTTGGACTGTACCAAAAATGATTCAAAATGTCAATTGGATCATGCCTCATGTTGAATAACCACTTTTTAAACCCTCACAGGGACCAAAATTGCCATTTTTACAGAGTTTTGCTTACTCAAAAGCTTCCATTTTGACCCGTTTCAGGCACAGAAATGACTTTAAACACACTTATTCTAGTTGACAAAGTCATAATTCACATCCAACAGTAATTTAGAGTCAAAAGATTAAATGTTAAAATTTCATCATTATAGACCATTTTGGGATCGTTCGACAGGTCCGGAGTCATCGTTTTTCATCCGAAAATTGATTTTTTGGACTGTACCAAAAATGATTCAAAATGTCAATTGGATCATGCCTCATGTTGAATAACCACTTTTTAAACCCTCACAATGACCAAAATTGCAATTTTTACAGAGTTTTGCTTACTCAAAAGCTTCCATTTTGACCCGTTTCAGGCACAGAAATGACTTTAAACACACTTATTCTAGTTGACAAAGTCATAATTCACATCCAACAGTAATTTAGAGTCAAAAGAATAAATGTTGAAATTTCATCATTATAGGCCATTTTGGTATCGTTCGACAGGTCCGGAGTCATCGTTTTTCATCCGAAAATTGATTTTTTGGACTGTACCAAAAATGATTCAAAATGTCAATTGGATCATGCCTCATGTTGAATAACCACTTTTTAAACCCTCACAATGACCAAAATTGCAATTTTTACAGAGTTTTGCTTACTCAAAAGCTTCCATTTTGACCCGTTTCAGGCACAGAAATGACTTTAAACACACCTATTCTAGTTGACAAAGTCATAATTCACATCCAACAGTAATTTAGAGTCAAAAGATTAAATGTTGAAATTTCATAATTATAGACCATTTTGGGATCGTTCGACAGGTCCGGAGTCATCGTTTTTCATCCGTAAATTGACTTTTTTGGACTGTACCAAAAATGATTCAAAATGTCAATTGGATCATGCCTCATGTTGAATAACCACTTTTTAAACCCTCACAGTGACCACAATTGCCATTTTTACAGAGTTTTGCTTACTCAAAAGCTTCCATTTTGACCCGTTTCAGGCACAGAAATGACTTTAAACACACTTATTCTAGTTGACAAAGTCATAATTCACATCCAACAGTAATTTAGAGTCAAAAGATTAAATGTTAAAATTTCATCATTATAGACCATTTTGGGATCGTTCGACAGGTCCGGAGTCATCGTTTTTCATCTAAAAATTGATTTTTTGGACTATACCAAAAATGATTCAAAATGTCAATTGGATCATGCCTCATGTTGAATAACCACTTTTTAAACCCTCACAATGACCAAAATTGCAATTTTTACAGAGTTTTGCTTACTCAAAAGCTTCCATTTTGACCCGTTTCAGGCACAGAAATGACTTTAAACACACTTATTCTAGTTGACAAAGTCATAATTCACATCCAACAGTAATTTAGAGTCAAAAGATTAAATGTTGAAATTTCATCATTATAGGCCATTTTGGTATCGTTCGACAGGTCCGGAGTCATCGTTTTTCATCCGAAAATTGATTTTTTGGACTGTACCAAAAATGATTCAAAATGTCAATTGGATCATGCCTCATGTTGAATAACCACTTTTTAAACCCTCACAGTGACCAAAATTGCCATTTTTACAGAGTTTTGCTTACTCAAAAGCTTCCATTTTGACCCGTTTCAGGCACAGAAATGACTTTAAACACACTTATTCTAGTTGACAAAGTCATAATTCACATCCAACAGTAATTTAGAGTCAAAAGATTAAATGTTGAAATTTCATCATTATAGACCATTTTGGGATCGTTCGACAGGTCCGGAGTCATCGTTTTTCATCCGAAAATTGATTTTTTGGACTGTACCAAAAATGATTCAAAATGTCAATTGGATCATGCCTAATGTTGAATAACCACTTTTTAAACCCTCACCGTGACCAAAATTGCCATTTTTACAGAGTTTTGCTTACTCAAAAGCTTCCATTTTGACCCGTTTCAGGCACAGAAATGACTTTAAACACACTTATTCTAGTTGACAAAGTCATAATTCACATCCAACAGTAATTTAGAGTCAAAAGATTAAATGTTAAAATTTCATCATTATAGACCATTTTGGGATCGTTCGACAGGTCCGGAGTCATCGTTTTTCATCCGAAAATTGATTTTTTGGACTGTACCAAAAATGATTCAAAATGTCAATTGGATCATGCCTCATGTTGAATAACCACTTTTTAAACCCTCACAATGACCAAAATTGCAATTTTTACAGAGTTTTGCTTACTCAAAAGCTTCCATTTTGACCCGTTTCAGGCACAGAAATGACTTTAAACACACTTATTCTAGTTGACAAAGTCATAATTCACATCCAACAGTAATTTAGAGTCAAAAGATTAAATGTTGAAATTTCATCATTATAGGCCATTTTGGTATCGTTCGACAGGTCCGGAGTCATCGTTTTTCATCCGAAAATTGATTTTTTGGACTGTACCAAAAATGATTCAAAATGTCAATTGGATCATGCCTCATGTTGAATAACCACTTTTTAAACCCTCACAGTGACCAAAATTGCCATTTTTACAGAGTTTTGCTTACTCAAAAGCTTCCATTTTTACCCGTTTCAGGCACAGAAATGACTGTATACACGCTTATTCTAGTTGACAAAGTCATAATTCACATCCGACAGTAATTTAGAGTCAAAAGATTAAATGTTGAAATTTCATCATTATAGGCCATTTTGGTATCGTTCGACAGGTCCGGAGTCATCGTTTTTCATCCGAAAATTGATTTTTTGGACTGTACCAAAAATGATTCAAAATGTCAATTGGATCATGCCTCATGTTGAATAACCACTTTTTAAACCCTCACAATGACCAAAATTGCAATTTTTACAGAGTTTTGCTTACTCAAAAGCTTCCATTTTGACCCGTTTCAGGCACAGAAATGACTTTAAACACACCTATTCTAGTTGACAAAGTCATAATTCACATCCAACAGTAATTTAGAGTCAAAAGATTAAATGTTGAAATTTCATCATTATAGACCATTTTGGGATCGTTCGACAGGTCTGGAGTCATCGTTTTTCATCCGAAAATTGACTTTTTTGGACTGTACCAAAAATGATTCAAAATGTCAATTGGATCATGCCTCATGTTGAATAACCACTTTTTAAACCCTCACCGTGACCAAAATTGCCATTTTTACAGAGTTTTGCTTACTCAAAAGCTTCCATTTTGACCCGTTTCAGGCACAGAAATGACTTTAAACACACTTATTCTAGTTGACAAAGTCATAATTCACATCCAACAGTAATTTAGAGTCAAAAGATTAAATGTTAAAATTTCATCATTATAGACCATTTTGGGATCGTTCGACAGGTCCGGAGTCATCGTTTTTCATCCGAAAATTGATTTTTTGGACTGTACCAAAAATGATTCAAAATGTCAATTGGATCATGCCTCATGTTGAATAACCACTTTTTAAACCCTCACAATGACCAAAATTGCAATTTTTACAGAGTTTTGCTTACTCAAAAGCTTCCATTTTGACCCGTTTCAGGCACAGAAATGACTTTAAACACACTTATTCTAGTTGACAAAGTCATAATTCACATCCAACAGTAATTTAGAGTCAAAAGATTAAATGTTGAAATTTCATCATTATAGGCCATTTTGGTATCGTTCGACAGGTCCGGAGTCATCGTTTTTCATCCGAAAATTGATTTTTTGGACTGTACCAAAAATGATTCAAAATGTCAATTGGATCATGCCTCATGTTGAATAACCACTTTTTAAACCCTCACAGTGACCAAAATTGCCATTTTTACAGAGTTTTGCTTACTCAAAAGCTTCCATTTTTACCCGTTTCAGGCACAGAAATGACTGTATACACGCTTATTCTAGTTGACAAAGTCATAATTCACATCCGACAGTAATTTAGAGTCAAAAGATTAAATGTTGAAATTTCATCATTATAGGCCATTTTGGTATCGTTCGACAGGTCCGGAGTCATCGTTTTTCATCCGAAAATTGATTTTTTGGACTGTACCAAAAATGATTCAAAATGTCAATTGGATCATGCCTCATGTTGAATAACCACTTTTTAAACCCTCACAATGACCAAAATTGCAATTTTTACAGAGTTTTGCTTACTCAAAAGCTTCCATTTTGACCCGTTTCAGGCACAGAAATGACTTTAAACACACCTATTCTAGTTGACAAAGTCATAATTCACATCCAACAGTAATTTAGAGTCAAAAGATTAAATGTTGAAATTTCATCATTATAGACCATTTTGGGATCGTTCGACAGGTCTGGAGTCATCGTTTTTCATCCGAAAATTGACTTTTTTGGACTGTACCAAAAATGATTCAAAATGTCAATTGGATCATGCCTCATGTTGAATAACCACTTTTTAAACCCTCACAGTGACCAAAATTGCCATTTTTACAGAGTTTTGCTTACTCAAAAGCTTCCATTTTGACCCGTTTCAGGCACAGAAATGACTTTAAACACACTTATTCTAGTTGACAAAGTCATAATTCACATCCAACAGTAATTTAGAGTCAAAAGATTAAATGTTAAAATTTCATCATTATAGACCATTTTGGGATCGTTCGACAGGTCCGGAGTCATCGTTTTTCATCTGAAAATTGATTTTTTGGACTATACCAAAAATGATTCAAAATGTCAATTGGATCATGCCTCATGTTGAATAACCACTTTTTAAACCCTCACAATGACCAAAATTGCAATTTTTACAGAGTTTTGCTTACTCAAAAGCTTCCATTTTGACCCGTTTCAGGCACAGAAATGACTTTAAACACACTTATTCTAGTTGACAAAGTCAAAATTCACATCCAACAGTAATTTAGAGTCAAAAGATTAAATGTTGAAATTTCATCATTATAGGCCATGTTGGTATCGTTCGACAGGTCCGGAGTCATCGTTTTTCATCCGAAAATTGATTTTTTGGGCTGTACCAAAAATGATTCAAAATGTCAATTGGATCATGCCTCATGTTGAATAACCACTTTTTAAACCCTCACAGGGACCAAAATTGCCATTTTTACAGAGTTTTGCTTACTCAAAAGCTTCCATTTTGACCCGTTTCAGGCACAGAAATGACTTTAAACACACTTATTCTAGTTGACAAAGTCATAATTCACATCCAACAGTAATTTAGAGTCAAAAGATTAAATGTTGAAATTTCATCATTATAGACCATTTTATGATCGTTCGACAGGTCCGGAGTCATCGTTTTTAACCTGAAAATTGATTTTTTGGACTGTACCAAAAAAGATTCAAAATGTCAATTGGATCATGCCTCATGTTGAATAACCACTTTTTGAACCCTCACAGTGAGCAAAATTGCAATTTTTACAGAGTTTTGCTTACTCAAAAGCTTCCATTTTGACCCGTTTCAGGCACAGAAATGACTTTAAACACACTTATTCTAGTTGACAAAGTCATAATTCACATCCAACAGTAATTTAGAGTCAAAAGATTAAATGTTGAAATTTCATCATTATAGACCATTTTGGGATCGTTCGACAGGTCCGGAGTCATCGTTTTTCATCCGAAATTTGACTTTTTTGGACTGTACCAAAAATGATTCAAAATGTCAATTGGATCATGCCTCATGTTGAATAACCACTTTTTAAACCCTCACAGTGACCAAAATTGCCATTTTTACAGAGTTTTGCTTACTCAAAAGCTTCCATTTTGACCCGTTTCAGGCACAGAAATGACTTTAAACACACTTATTCTAGTTGACAAAGTCATAATTCACATCCAACAGTAATTTAGAGTCAAAAGATTAAATGTTAAAATTTCATCATTATAGACCATTTTGGGATCGTTCGACAGGTCCGGAGTCATCGTTTTTCATCCGAAAATTGATTTTTTGGACTGTACCAAAAATGATTCAAAATGTCAATTGGATCATGCCTCATGTTGAATAACCACTTTTTAAACCCTCACAATGACCAAAATTGCAATTTTTACAGAGTTTTGCTTACTCAAAAGCTTCCATTTTGACCCGTTTCAGGCACAGAAATGACTTTAAACACACTTATTCTAGTTGACAAAGTCATAATTCACATCCAACAGTAATTTAGAGTCAAAAGATTAAATGTTGAAATTTCATCATTATAGGCCATTTTGGTATCGTTCGACAGGTCCGGAGTCATCGTTTTTCATCCGAAAATTGATTTTTTGGACTGTACCAAAAATGATTCAAAATGTCAATTGGATCATGCCTCATGTTGAATAACCACTTTTTAAACCCTCACAGTGACCAAAATTGCCATTTTTACAGAGTTTTGCTTACTCAAAAGCTTCCATTTTGACCCGTTTCAGGCACAGAAATGACTTTAAACACACTTATTCTAGTTGACAAAGTCATAATTCACATCCAACAGTAATTTAGAGTCAAAAGATTAAATGTTGAAATTTCATCATTATAGACCATTTTATGATCATTCGACAGGTCCGGAGTCATCGTTTTTCATCCGAAAATTGATTTTTTGGACTGTACCAAAAATGATTCAAAATGTCAATTGGATCATGCCTCATGTTGAATAACCACTTTTTAAACCCTCACAGTGACCAAAATTGCCATTTTTACAGAGTTTTGCTTACTCAAAAGCTTCCATTTTGACCCGTTTCAGGCACAGAAATGACTTTAAACACACTTATTCTAGTTGACAAAGTCATAATTCACATCCAACAGTAATTTAGAGTCAAAAGATTAAATGTTGAAATTTCATCATTATAGACCATTTTGGGATCGTTCGACAGGTCCGGAGTCATCGTTTTTCATCCGAAAATTGATTTTTTTGGACTGTACCAAAAATGATTCAAAATGTCAATTGGATCATGCCTCATGTTGAATAACCACTTTTTAAACCCTCACAGTGACCAAAATTGCCATTTTTACAGAGTTTTGCTTACTCAAAAGCTTCCATTTTGACCCGTTTCAGGCACAGAAATGACTTTAAACACACTTATTCTAGTTGACAAAGTCATAATTCACATCCAACAGTAATTTAGAGTCAAAAGATTAAATGTTGAAATTTCATCATTATAGACCATTTTATGATCATTCGACAGGTCCAGAGTCATCGTTTTTCATCCGAAAATTGATTTTTTGGACTGTACCAAAAATGATTCAAAATGTCAATTGGATCATGCCTCATGTTGAATAACCACTTTTTAAACCCTCACAGTGACCGAAATTTCCATTTTTACAGAGTTTTGCTTACTCAAAAGCTTCCATTTGACCCGGTTCAGGCACAGAAATGACTTTAAACACACTTATTCTAGTTGACAAAGTCATAATTCACATCCAACAGTAATTTAGAGTCAAAAGATTAAATGTTGAAATTTCATCATTATAGACCATTTTATGATCGTTCGACAGGTCCGGAGTCATCGTTTTTCATCCGAAAATTGATTTTTTGGACTGTACCAAAAATGATTCAAAATGTCAATTGGATCATGCCTCATGTTGAATAACCACTTTTTGAACCCTCACAGTGAGCAAAATTGCAATTTTTACAGAGTTTTGCTTACTCAAAAGCTTCCATTTTGACCCGTTTCAGGCACAGAAATGACTTTAAACACACTTATTCTAGTTGACAAAGTCATAATTCACATCCAACAGTAATTTAGAGTCAAAAGATTAAATGTTGAAATTTCATCATTATAGACCATTTTGGGATCGTTCGACAGGTCCGGAGTCATCGTTTTTCATCCGAAATTTGACTTTTTTGGACTGTACCAAAAATGATTCAAAATGTCAATTGGATCATGCCTCATGTTGAACAACCATTTTTTAAACCCTCACAGTGACCAAAATTGCCATTTTTACAGAGTTTTGCTTACTCAAAAGCTTCCATTTTGACCCGTTTCAGGCACAGAAATGACTTTAAACACACTTATTCTAGTTGACAAAGTCATAATTCACATCCAACAGTAATTTAGAGTCAAAAGATTAAATGTTAAAATTTCATCATTATAGACCATTTTGGGATCGTTCGACAGGTCCGGAGTCATCGTTTTTCATCCGAAAATTGATTTTTTGGACTGTACCAAAAATGATTCAAAATGTCAATTGGATCATGCCTCATGTTGAATAACCACTTTTTAAACCCTCACAATGACCAAAATTGCAATTTTTACAGAGTTTTGCTTACTCAAAAGCTTCCATTTTGACCCGTTTCAGGCACAGAAATGACTTTAAACACACTTATTCTAGTTGACAAAGTCATAATTCACATCCAACAGTAATTTAGAGTCAAAAGATTAAATGTTGAAATTTCATCATTATAGGCCATTTTGGTATCGTTCGACAGGTCCGGAGTCATCGTTTTTCATCCGAAAATTGATTTTTTGGACTGTACCAAAAATGATTCAAAATGTCAATTGGATCATGCCTCATGTTGAATAACCACTTTTTAAACCCTCACAGTGACCAAAATTGCCATTTTTACAGAGTTTTGCTTACTCAAAAGCTTCCATTTTGACCCGTTTCAGGCACAGAAATGACTTTAAACACACTTATTCTAGTTGACAAAGTCATAATTCACATCCAACAGTCATTTAGAGTCAAAAGATTAAATGTTGAAATTTCATCATTATAGACCATTTTGGGATCGTTCGACAGGTCCGGAGTCATCGTTTTTCATCCGAAAATTGATTTTTTGGACTGTACCAAAAATGATTCAAAATGTCAATTGGATCATGCCTCATGTTGAATAACCACTTTTTAAACCCTCACAGTGACCAAAATTGCCATTTTTACAGAGTTTTGCTTACTCAAAAGCTTCCATTTTGACCCGTTTCAGGCACAGAAATGACTTTAAACACACTTATTCTAGTTGACAAAGTCATAATTCACATCCAACAGTAATTTAGAGTCAAAAGATTAAATGTTGAAATTTCATCATTATAGACCATTTTGGGATCGTTCGACAGGTCCGGAGTCATCGTTTTTCATCCGAAAATTGATTTTTTGGACTGTACCAAAAATGATTCAAAATGTCAATTGGATCATGCCTCATGTTGAATAACCACTTTTTAAACCCTCACAGTGACCAAAATTGCCATTTTTACAGAGTTTTGCTTACTCAAAAGCTTCCATTTTGACCCGTTTCAGGCTCAGAAATGACTTTAAACACACTTATTCTAGTTGACAAAGTCATAATTCACATCCAACAGTAATTTAGAGTCAAAAGATTAAATGTTAAAATTTCATCATTATAGACCATTTTGGGATCGTTCGACAGGTCCGGAGTCATTGTTTTTCATCCGAAAATTGATTTTTTGGACTGTACCAAAAATGATTCAAAATGTCAATTGGATCATGCCTCATGTTGAATAACCACTTTTTAAACCCTCACAATGACCAAAATTGCAATTTTTACAGAGTTTTGCTTACTCAAAAGCTTCCATTTTGACCCGTTTCAGGCACAGAAATGACTTTAAACACACTTATTCTAGTTGACAAAGTCATAATTCACATCCAACAGTAATTTAGAGTCAAAAGATTAAATGTTGAAATTTCATCATTATAGACCATTTTATGATCGTTCGACCGGTCCGGAGTCATCGTTTTTAACCTGAAAATTGATTTTTTGGACTGTACCAAAAATGATTCAAAATGTCAATTGGATCATGCCTCATGTTGAATAACCACTTTTTAAACCCTCACAGTGACCGAAATTTCCATTTTTACAGAGTTTTGCTTACTCAAAAGCTTCCATTTTGACCCGTTTCAGGCACAGAAATGACTTTAAACACACTTATTCTAGTTGACAAAGTCATAATTCACATCCAACAGTCATTTAGAGTCAAAAGATTAAATGTTGAAATTTCATCATTATAGACCATTTTGGGATCGTTCGACAGGTCCGGAGTCATCGTTTTTCATCCGAAAATTGATTTTTTGGACTGTACCAAAAATGATTCAAAATGTCAATTGGATCATGCCTCATGTTGAATAACCACTTTTTAAACCCTCACAGTGACCAAAATTGCCATTTTTACAGAGTTTTGCTTACTCAAAAGCTTCCATTTTGACCCGTTTCAGGCACAGAAATGACTTTAAACACACTTATTCTAGTTGACAAAGTCATAATTCACATCCAACAGTAATTTAGAGTCAAAAGATTAAATGTTGAAATTTCATCATTATAGACCATTTTGGGATCGTTCGACAGGTCCGGAGTCATCGTTTTTCATCCGAAAATTGATTTTTTGGACTGTACCAAAAATGATTCAAAATGTCAATTGGATCATGCCTCATGTTGAATAACCACTTTTTAAACCCTCACAGTGACCAAAATTGCCATTTTTACAGAGTTTTGCTTACTCAAAAGCTTCCATTTTGACCCGTTTCAGGCTCAGAAATGACTTTAAACACACTTATTCTAGTTGACAAAGTCATAATTCACATCCAACAGTAATTTAGAGTCAAAAGATTAAATGTTAAAATTTCATCATTATAGACCATTTTGGGATCGTTCGACAGGTCCGGAGTCATTGTTTTTCATCCGAAAATTGATTTTTTGGACTGTACCAAAAATGATTCAAAATGTCAATTGGATCATGCCTCATGTTGAATAACCACTTTTTAAACCCTCACAATGACCAAAATTGCAATTTTTACAGAGTTTTGCTTACTCAAAAGCTTCCATTTTGACCCGTTTCAGGCACAGAAATGACTTTAAACACACTTATTCTAGTTGACAAAGTCATAATTCACATCCAACAGTAATTTAGAGTCAAAAGATTAAATGTTGAAATTTCATCATTATAGACCATTTTATGATCGTTCGACCGGTCCGGAGTCATCGTTTTTAACCTGAAAATTGATTTTTTGGACTGTACCAAAAATGATTCAAAATGTCAATTGGATCATGCCTCATGTTGAATAACCACTTTTTAAACCCTCACAGTGACCGAAATTTCCATTTTTACAGAGTTTTGCTTACTCAAAAGCTTCCATTTGACCCGGTTCAGGCACAGAAATGACTTTAAACACACTTATTCTAGTTGACAAAGTCATAATTCACATCCAACAGTAATTTAGAGTCAAAAGATTAAATGTTGAAATTTCATCATTATAGACCATTTTATGATCGTTCGACAGGTCCGGAGTCATCGTTTTTCATCCGAAAATTGATTTTTTGGACTGTACCAAAAATGATTCAAAATGTCAATTGGATCATGCCTCATGTTGAATAACCACTTTTTGAACCCTCACAGTGAGCAAAATTGCAATTTTTACAGAGTTTTGCTTACTCAAAAGCTTCCATTTTGACCCGTTTCAGGCACAGAAATGACTTTAAACACACTTATTCTAGTTGACAAAGTCATAATTCACATCCAACAGTAATTTAGAGTCAAAAGATTAAATGTTGAAATTTCATCATTATAGACCATTTTGGGATCGTTCGACAGGTCCGGAGTCATCGTTTTTCATCCGAAATTTGACTTTTTTGGACTGTACCAAAAATGATTCAAAATGTCAATTGGATCATGCCTCATGTTGAATAACCACTTTTTAAACCCTCACAGTGACCAAAATTGCCATTTTTACAGAGTTTTGCTTACTCAAAAGCTTCCATTTTGACCCGTTTCAGGCACAGAAATGACTTTAAACACACTTATTCTAGTTGACAAAGTCATAATTCACATCCAACAGTAATTTAGAGTCAAAAGATTAAATGTTAAAATTTCATCATTATAGACCATTTTGGGATCGTTCGACAGGTCCGGAGTCATCGTTTTTCATCCGAAAATTGATTTTTTGGACTGTACCAAAAATGATTCAAAATGTCAATTGGATCATGCCTCATGTTGAATAACCACTTTTTAAACCCTCACAATGACCAAAATTGCAATTTTTACAGAGTTTTGCTTACTCAAAAGCTTCCATTTTGACCCGTTTCAGGCACAGAAATGACTTTAAACACACTTATTCTAGTTGACAAAGTCATAATTCACATCCAACAGTAATTTAGAGTCAAAAGATTAAATGTTGAAATTTCATCATTATAGGCCATTTTGGTATCGTTCGACAGGTCCGGAGTCATCGTTTTTCATCCGAAAATTGATTTTTTGGACTGTACCAAAAATGATTCAAAATGTCAATTGGATCATGCCTCATGTTGAATAACCACTTTTTAAACCCTCACAGTGACCAAAATTGCCATTTTTACAGAGTTTTGCTTACTCAAAAGCTTCCATTTTGACCCGTTTCAGGCACAGAAATGACTTTAAACACACTTATTCTAGTTGACAAAGTCATAATTCACATCCAACAGTAATTTAGAGTCAAAAGATTAAATGTTGAAATTTCATCATTATAGACCATTTTATGATCATTCGACAGGTCCGGAGTCATCGTTTTTCATCCGAAAATTGATTTTTTGGACTGTACCAAAAATGATTCAAAATGTCAATTGGATCATGCCTCATGTTGAATAACCACTTTTTAAACCCTCACAGTGACCAAAATTGCCATTTTTACAGAGTTTTGCTTACTCAAAAGCTTCCATTTTGACCCGTTTCAGGCACAGAAATGACTTTAAACACACTTATTCTAGTTGACAAAGTCATAATTCACATCCAACAGTAATTTAGAGTCAAAAGATTAAATGTTGAAATTTCATCATTATAGACCATTTTGGGATCGTTCGACAGGTCCGGAGTCATCGTTTTTCATCCGAAAATTGATTTTTTTGGACTGTACCAAAAATGATTCAAAATGTCAATTGGATCATGCCTCATGTTGAATAACCACTTTTTAAACCCTCACAGTGACCAAAATTGCCATTTTTACAGAGTTTTGCTTACTCAAAAGCTTCCATTTTGACCCGTTTCAGGCACAGAAATGACTTTAAACACACTTATTCTAGTTGACAAAGTCATAATTCACATCCAACAGTAATTTAGAGTCAAAAGATTAAATGTTGAAATTTCATCATTATAGACCATTTTATGATCATTCGACAGGTCCAGAGTCATCGTTTTTCATCCGAAAATTGATTTTTTGGACTGTACCAAAAATGATTCAAAATGTCAATTGGATCATGCCTCATGTTGAATAACCACTTTTTAAACCCTCACAGTGACCAAAATTGCCATTTTTACAGAGTTTTGCTTACTCAAAAGCTTCCATTTTGACCCGTTTCAGGCACAGAAATGACTTTAAACACACTTATTCTAGTTGACAAAGTCATAATTCACATCCAACAGTAATTTAGAGTCAAAAGATTAAATGTTAAAATTTCATCATTATAGACCATTTTGGGATCGTTCGACAGGTCCGGAGTCATTGTTTTTCATCCGAAAATTGATTTTTTGGACTGTACCAAAAATGATTCAAAATGTCAATTGGATCATGCCTCATGTTGAATAACCACTTTTTAAACCCTCACAGTGACCAAAATTGCCATTTTTACAGAGTTTTGCTTACTCAAAAGCTTCCATTTTGACCCGTTTCAGGCTCAGAAATGACTTTAAACACACTTATTCTAGTTGACAAAGTCATAATTCACATCCAACAGTAATTTAGAGTCAAAAGATTAAATGTTAAAATTTCATCATTATAGACCATTTTGGGATCGTTCGACAGGTCCGGAGTCATCGTTTTTCATCCGAAAATTGATTTTTTGGACTGTACCAAAAATGATTCAAAATGTCAATTGGATCATGCCTCATGTTGAATAACCACTTTTTAAACCCTCACAATGACCAAAATTGCAATTTTTACAGAGTTTTGCTTACTCAAAAGCTTCCATTTTGACCCGTTTCAGGCACAGAAATGACTTTAAACACACTTATTCTAGTTGACAAAGTCAAAATTCACATCCAACAGTAATTTAGAGTCAAAAGATTAAATGTTGAAATTTCATCATTATAGGCCATTTTGGTATCGTTCGACAGGTCCGGAGTCATCGTTTTTCATCCGAAAATTGATTTTTTGGGCTGTACCAAAAATGATTCAAAATGTCAATTGGATCATGCCTCATGTTGAATAACCACTTTTTAAACCCTCACAGGGACCAAAATTGCCATTTTTACAGAGTTTTGCTTACTCAAAAGCTTCCATTTTGACCCGTTTCAGGCACAGAAATGACTTTAAACACACTTATTCTAGTTGACAAAGTCATAATTCACATCCAACAGTAATTTAGAGTCAAAAGATTAAATGTTGAAATTTCATCATTATAGACCATTTTATGATCGTTTGTCAGGTCCGGAGTCATCGTTTTTAACCTGAAAATTGATTTTTTGGACTGTACCAAAAATGATTCAAAATGTCAATTGGATCATGCCTCATGTTGAATAACCACTTTTTAAACCCTCACAGTGACCGAAATTGCCATTTTTACAGAGTTTTGCTTACTCAAAAGCTTCAATTTTGACCCGTTTCAGGCACAGAAATGACTTTAAACACACTTATTTTAGTTGACAAAGTCATAATTCACATCCAACAGTAATTTAGAGTCAAAAGATTAAATGTTAAAATTTCATCATTATAGACCATTTTGGGATCGTTCGGCAGGTCCGGAGTCATCGTTTTTCATCCGAAAATTGATTTTTTGGACTGTACCAAAAAAGATTCAAAATGTCAATTGGATCATGCCTCATGTTGAATAACCACTTTTTAAACCCTCACAGTGACCAAAATTGCCATTTTTACAGAGTTTTGCTTACTCAAAAGCTTCCATTTTGACCCGTTTCAGGCACAGAAATGACTTTAAACACACTTATTCTAGTTGACAAAGTCATAATTCACATCCAACAGTCATTTAGAGTCAAAAGATTAAATGTTGAAATTTCATCATTATAGACCATTTTGGGATCGTTCGACAGGTCCGGAGTCATCGTTTTTCATCCGAAAATTGATTTTTTGGACTGTACCAAAAATGATTCAAAATGTCAATTGGATCATGCCTCATGTTGAATAACCACTTTTTAAACCCTCACAGTGACCAAAATTGCCATTTTTACAGAGTTTTGCTTACTCAAAAGCTTCCATTTTGACCCGTTTCAGGCACAGAAATGACTTTAAACACACTTATTCTAGTTGACAAAGTCATAATTCACATCCAACAGTAATTTAGAGTCAAAAGATTAAATGTTGAAATTTCATCATTATAGACCATTTTGGGATCGTTCGACAGGTCCGGAGTCATCGTTTTTCATCCGAAAATTGATTTTTTGGACTGTACCAAAAATGATTCAAAATGTCAATTGGATCATGCCTCATGTTGAATAACCACTTTTTAAACCCTCACAGTGACCAAAATTGCCATTTTTACGGAGTTTTGCTTACTCAAAAGCTTCCATTTTGACCCGTTTCAGGCTCAGAAATGACTTTAAACACACTTATTCTAGTTGACAAAGTCATAATTCACATCCAACAGTAATTTAGAGTCAAAAGATTAAATGTTAAAATTTCATCATTATAGACCATTTTGGGATCGTTCGACAGGTCCGGAGTCATTGTTTTTCATCCGAAAATTGATTTTTTGGACTGTACCAAAAATGATTCAAAATGTCAATTGGATCATGCCTCATGTTGAATAACTACTTTTTAAACCCTCACAATGACCAAAATTGCAATTTTTACAGAGTTTTGCTTACTCAAAAGCTTCCATTTTGACCCGTTTCAGGCACAGAAATGACTTTAAACACACTTATTCTAGTTGACAAAGTCATAATTCACATCCAACAGTAATTTAGAGTCAAAAGATTAAATGTTGAAATTTCATCATTATAGAACATTTTATGATCGTTCGACAGGTCCGGAGTCATCGTTTTTAACCTGAAAATTGATTTTTTGGACTGTACCAAAAATGATTCAAAATGTCAATTGGATCATGCCTCATGTTGAATAACCACTTTTTAAACCCTCACAGTGACCGAAATTTCCATTTTTACAGAGTTTTGCTTACTCAAAAGCTTCCATTTGACCCGGTTCAGGCACAGAAATGACTTTAAACACACTTATTCTAGTTGACAAAGTCATAATTCACATCCAACAGTAATTTAGAGTCAAAAGATTAAATGTTGAAATTTCATCATTATAGACCATTTTATGATCGTTCGACAGGTCCGGAGTCATCGTTTTTCATCCGAAAATTGATGTTTTGGACTGTACCAAAAATGATTCAAAATGTCAATTGGATCATGCCTCATGTTGAATAACCACTTTTTGAACCCTCACAGTGACCAAAATTGCCATTTTTACAGAGTTTTGCTTACTCAAAAGCTTCCATTTTGACCCGTTTCAGGCACAGAAATGACTTTAAACACACTTATTCTAGTTGACAAAGTCATAATTCACATCCAACAGTAATTTAGAGTCAAAAGATTAAATGTTGAAATTTCATCATTATAGACCATTTTGGGATCGTTCGACAGGTCCGGAGTCATCGTTTTTCATCCGAAAATTGACTTTTTTGGACTGTACCAAAAATGATTCAAAATGTCAATTGGATCATGCCTCATGTTGAATAACCGCTTTTTAAACCCTCACAGTGACCAAAATTGCCATTTCTACAGAGTTTTGCTTACTCAAAAGCTTCCATTTTGACCCGTTTCAGGCACAGAAATGACTTTAAACACACTTATTCTAGTTGACAAAGTCATAATTCACATCCAACAGTAATTTAGAGTCAAAAGATTAAATGTTAAAATTTCATCATTATAGACCATTTTGGGATCGTTCGACTGGTCCGGAGTCATCGTTTTTCATCCGAAAATTGATTTTTTGGACTGTACCAAAAATGATTCAAAATGTCAATTGGATCATGCCTCATGTTGAATAACCACTTTTTAAACCCTCACAATGACCAAAATTGCAATTTTTACAGAGTTTTGCTTACTCAAAAGCTTCCATTTTGACCCGTTTCAGGCACAGAAATGACTTTAAACACACTTATTCTAGTTGACAAAGTCATAATTCACATCCAACAGTAATTTAGAGTCAAAAGATTAAATGTTGAAATTTCATCATTATAGGCCATTTTGGTATCGTTCGACAGGTCCGGAGTCATCGTTTTTCATCCGAAAATTGATTTTTTGGACTGTACCAAAAATGATTCAAAATGTCAATTGGATCATGCCTCATGTTGAATAACCACTTTTTAAACCCTCACAGTGACCAAAATTGCCATTTTTACAGAGTTTTGCTTACTCAAAAGCTTCCATTTTGACCCGTTTCAGGCACAGAAATGACTTTAAACACACTTATTCTAGTTGACAAAGTCATAATTCACATCCAACAGTAATTTAGAGTCAAAAGATTAAATGTTGAAATTTCATCATTATAGACCATTTTATGATCATTCGACAGGTCCGGAGTCATCGTTTTTCATCCGAAAATTGATTTTTTGGACTGTACCAAAAATGATTCAAAATGTCAATTGGATCATGCCTCATGTTGAATAACCACTTTTTGAACCCTCACAGTGACCAAAATTGCCATTTTTACAGAGTTTTGCTTACTCAAAAGCTTCCATTTTGACCCGTTTCAGGCACAGAAATGACTTTAAACACACTTATTCTAGTTGACAAAGTCATAATTCACATCCAACAGTCATTTAGAGTCAAAAGATTAAATGTTGAAATTTCATCATTATAGGCCATTTTGGTATCGTTCGACAGGTTCGGAGTCATCGTTTTTCATCCGAAAATTGATTTTTTGGACTGTACCAAAAATGATTCAAAATGTCAATTGGATCATGCCTCATGTTGAATAACCACTTTTTAAACCCTCACAGTGACCAAAATTGCCATTTTTACAGAGTTTGGCGTTCTCAAAAGCTTCCATTTTGACCCGTTTCAGGCACAGAAATGACTTTAAACACACTTATTCTAGTTGACAAAGTCATAATTCACATCCAACAGTAATTTAGAGTCAAAAGCTTAAATGTTGAAATTTCATCATTATAGACCATTTTGGGATCGTTCGACAGGTCCGGAGTCATCGTTTTTCATCCGAAAATTGACTTTTTTGGACTGTACCAAAAATGATTCAAAATGTCAATTGGATCATGCCTCATGTTGAATAACCACTTTTTAAACCCTCACAGTGACCAAAATTGCCATTTTTACAGAGTTTTGCTTACTCAAAAGCTTCCATTTTGACCCGTTTCAGGCACAGAAATGACTTTAAACACACTTATTCTAGTTGACAAAGTCATAATTCACATCCAACAGTAATTTAGAGTCAAAAGATTAAATGTTAAAATTTCATCATTATAGACCATTTTGGGATCGTTCGACAGGTCCGGAGTCATCGTTTTTCATCTGAAAATTGATTTTTTGGACTATACCAAAAATTATTCAAAATGTCAATTGGATCATGCCTCATGTTGAATAACCACTTTTTAAACCCTCACATGACCAAAATTGCAATTTTTACAGAGTTTTGCTTACTCAAAAGCTTCCATTTTGACCCGTTTCAGGCACAGAAATGACTTTAAACACACTTATTCTAGTTGACAAAGTCATAATTCACATCCAACAGTAATTTAGAGTCAAAAGATTAAATGTTGAAATTTTATCATTATAGGCCATTTTGGTATCGTTCGACAGGTCCGGAGTCATCGTTTTTCATCCGAAAATTGATTTTTTGGACTGTACCAAAAATGATTCAAAATGTCAATTGGATCATGCCTCATGTTGAATAACCACTTTTTAAACCCTCACAGTGACCAAAATTGCCATTTTTACAGAGTTTTGCTTACTCAAAAGCTTCAATTTTGACCCGTTTCAGGCACAGAAATGACTTTAAACACACTTATTTTAGTTGACAAAGTCATAATTCACATCCAACAGTAATTTAGAGTCAAAAGATTAAATGTTAAAATTTCATCATTATAGACCATTTTGGGATCGTTCGACAGGTCCGGAGTCATCGTTTTTCATCCGAAAATTGATTTTTTTGGACTGTACCAAAAATGATTCAAAATGTCAATTGGATCATGCCTCATGTTGAATAACCACTTTTTAAACCCTCACAGTGACCAAAATTGCCATTTTTACAGAGTTTTGCTTACTCAAAAGCTTCCATTTTGACCCGTTTCAGGCACAGAAATGACTTTAAACACACTTATCTAGTTGACAAAGTCATAATTCACATCCAACAGTAATTTAGAGTCAAAAGATTAAATGTTGAAATTTCATCATTATAGACCATTTTATGATCGTTCGACAGGTCCGGAGTCATCGTTTTTAACCTGAAAATTGATTTTTTGGACTGTACCAAAAATGATTCAAAATGTCAATTGGATCATGCCTCATGTTGAATAACCACTTTTTAAACCCTCACAGTGACCGAAATTGCCATTTTTACAGAGTTTTGCTTACTCAAAAGCTTCAATTTTGACCCGTTTCAGGCACAGAAATGACTTTAAACACACTTATTTTAGTTGACAAAGTCATAATTCACATCCAACAGTAATTTAGAGTCAAAAGATTAAATGTTAAAATGTCATCATTATAGACCATTTTGGGATCGTTCGACAGGTCCGGAGTCATCGTTTTTCATCCGAAAATTGATTTTTTGGACTGTACCAAAAAAGATTCAAAATGTCAATTGGATCATGCCTCATGTTGAATAACCACTTTTTAAACCCTCACAGTGACCGAAACTGCCATTTTTACAGAGTTTTGCTTACTCAAAAGCTTCAATTTTGACCCGTTTCAGGCACAGAAATGACTTTAAACACACTTATTTTAGTTGACAAAGTCATAATTCACATCCAACAGTAATTTAGAGTCAAAAGATTAAATGTTAAAATTTCATCATTATAGACCATTTTGGGATCGTTCGGCAGGTCCGGAGTCATCGTTTTTCATCCGAAAATTGATTTTTTGGACTGTACCAAAAAAGATTCAAAATGTCAATTGGATCATGCCTCATGTTGAATAACCACTTTTTAAACCCTCACCGTGACCAAAATTGCCATTTTTACAGAGTTTTGCTTACTCAAAAGCTTCCATTTTGACCCGTTTCAGGCACAGAAATGACTTTAAACACACTTATTCTAGTTGACAAAGTCATAATTCACATCCAACAGTCATTTAGAGTCAAAAGATTAAATGTTGAAATTTCATCATTATAGACCATTTTGGGATCGTTCGACAGGTCCGGAGTCATCGTTTTTCATCCGAAAATTGATTTTTTGGACTGTACCAAAAATGATTCAAAATGTCAATTGGATCATGCCTCATGTTGAATAACCACTTTTTAAACCCTCACAGTGACCTAATTGCCATTTTTACAGAGTTTTGCTTACTCAAAAGCTTCCATTTTGACCCGTTTCAGGCACAGAAATGACTTTAAACACACTTATTCTAGTTGACAAAGTCATAATTCACATCCAACAGTAATTTAGAGTCAAAAGATTAAATGTTGAAATTTCATCATTATAGACCATTTTGGGATCGTTCGACAGGTCCGGAGTCATCGTTTTTCATCCGAAAATTGATTTTTTGGACTGTACCAAAAATGATTCAAAATGTCAATTGGATCATGCCTCATGTTGAATAACCACTTTTTAAACCCTCACAGTGACCAAAATTGCCATTTTTACAGAGTTTTGCTTACTCAAAAGCTTCAATTTTGACCCGTTTCAGGCACAGAAATGACTTTAAGCACACTTATTTTAGTTGACAAAGTCATAATTCACATCCAACAGTAATTTAGAGTCAAAAGATTAAATGTTAAAATTTCATCATTATAGACCATTTTGGGATCGTTCGGCAGGTCCGGAGTCATCGTTTTTCATCCGAAAATTGATTTTTTGGACTCTACCAAAAAAGATTCAAAATGTCAATTGGATCATGCCTCATGTTGAATAACCACTTTTTAAACCCTCACAGTGACCAAAATTGCCATTTTTACAGAGTTTTGCTTACTCAAAAGCTTCCATTTTGACCCGTTTCAGGCACAGAAATGACTTTAAACACACTTATTCTAGTTGACAAAGTCATAATTCACATCCAACAGTAATTTAGAGTCAAAAGATTAAATGTTGAAATTTCATCATTATAGACCATTTTGGGATCGTTCGACAGGTCCGGAGTCATCGTTTTTCATCCGAAAATTGATTTTTTGGACTGTACCAAAAATGATTCAAAATGTCAATTGGATCATGCCTCATGTTGAATAACCACTTTTTAAACCCTCACAGTGACCAAAATTGCCATTTTTACAGAGTTTTGCTTACTCAAAAGCTTCCATTTTGACCCGTTTCAGGCTCAGAAATGACTTTAAACACACTTATTCTAGTTGACAAAGTCATAATTCACATCCAACAGTAATTTAGAGTCAAAAGATTAAATGTTAAAATTTCATCATTATAGACCATTTTGGGATCGTTCGACAGGTCCGGAGTCATTGTTTTTCATCCGAAAATTGATTTTTTGGACTGTACCAAAAATGATTCAAAATGTCAATTAGATCATGCCTCATGTTGAATAACCACTTTTTAAACCCTCACAATGACCAAAATTGCAATTTTTACAGAGTTTTGCTTACTCAAAAGCTTCCATTTTGACCCGTTTCAGGCACAGAAATGACTTTAAACACACTTATTCTAGTTGACAAAGTCAAAATTCACATCCAACAGTAATTTAGAGTCAAAAGATTAAATGTTGAAATTTCATCATTATAGGCCATGTTGGTATCGTTCGACAGGTCCGGAGTCATCGTTTTTCATCCGAAAATTGATTTTTTGGGCTGTACCAAAAATGATTCAAAATGTCAATTGGATCATGCCTCATGTTGAATAACCACTTTTTAAACCCTCACAGGGACCAAAATTGCCATTTTTACAGAGTTTTGCTTACTCAAAAGCTTCCATTTTGACCCGTTTCAGGCACAGAAATGACTTTAAACACACTTATTCTAGTTGACAAAGTCATAATTCACATCCAACAGTAATTTAGAGTCAAAAGATTAAATGTTGAAATTTCATCATTATAGACCATTTTATGATCGTTCGACAGGTCCGGAGTCATCGTTTTTAACCTGAAAATTGATTTTTTGGACTGTACCAAAAATGATTCAAAATGTCAATTGGATCATGCCTCATGTTGAATAACCACTTTTTAAACCCTCACAGTGACCGAAATTGCCATTTTTACAGAGTTTTGCTTACTCAAAAGCTTCAATTTTGACCCGTTTCAGGCACAGAAATGACTTTAAACACACTTATTTTAGTTGACAAAGTCATAATTCACATCCAACAGTAATTTAGAGTCAAAAGATTAAATGTTAAAATTTCATCATTATAGACCATTTTGGGATCGTTCGGCAGGTCCGGAGTCATCGTTTTTCATCCGAAAATTGATTTTTTGGACTGTACCAAAAAAGATTCAAAATGTCAATTGGATCATGCCTCATGTTGAATAACCACTTTTTAAACCCTCACAGTGACCAAAATTGCCATTTTTACAGAGTTTTGCTTACTCAAAAGCTTCCATTTTGACCCGTTTCAGGCACAGAAATGACTTTAAACACACTTATTCTAGTTGACAAAGTCATAATTCACATCCAACAGTCATTTAGAGTCAAAAGATTAAATGTTGAAATTTCATCATTATAGACCATTTTGGGATCGTTCGACAGGTCCGGAGTCATCGTTTTTCATCCGAAAATTGATTTTTTGGACTGTACCAAAAATGATTCAAAATGTCAATTGGATCATGCCTCATGTTGAATAACCACTTTTTAAACCCTCACAGTGACCAAAATTGCCATTTTTACAGAGTTTTGCTTACTCAAAAGCTTCCATTTTGACCCGTTTCAGGCACAGAAATGACTTTAAACACACTTATTCTAGTTGACAAAGTCATAATTCACATCCAACAGTAATTTAGAGTCAAAAGATTAAATGTTGAAATTTCATCATTATAGACCATTTTGGGATCGTTCGACAGGTCCGGAGTCATCGTTTTTCATCCGAAAATTGATTTTTTGGACTGTACCAAAAATGATTCAAAATGTCAATTGGATCATGCCTCATGTTGAATAACCACTTTTTAAACCCTCACAGTGACCAAAATTGCCATTTTTACAGAGTTTTGCTTACTCAAAAGCTTCCATTTTGACCCGTTTCAGGCTCAGAAATGACTTTAAACACACTTATTCTAGTTGACAAAGTCATAATTCACATCCAACAGTAATTTAGAGTCAAAAGATTAAATGTTAAAATTTCATCATTATAGACCATTTTGGGATCGTTCGACAGGTCCGGAGTCATTGTTTTTCATCCGAAAATTGATTTTTTGGACTGTACCAAAAATGATTCAAAATGTCAATTGGATCATGCCTCATGTTGAATAACCACTTTTTAAACCCTCACAATGACCAAAATTGCAATTTTTACAGAGTTTTGCTTACTCAAAAGCTTCCATTTTGACCCGTTTCAGGCACAGAAATGACTTTAAACACACTTATTCTAGTTGACAAAGTCATAATTCACATCCAACAGTAATTTAGAGTCAAAAGATTAAATGTTGAAATTTCATCATTATAGACCATTTTATGATCGTTCGACCGGTCCGGAGTCATCGTTTTTAACCTGAAAATTGATTTTTTGGACTGTACCAAAAATGATTCAAAATGTCAATTGGATCATGCCTCATGTTGAATAACCACTTTTTAAACCCTCACAGTGACCGAAATTTCCATTTTTACAGAGTTTTGCTTACTCAAAAGCTTCCATTTGACCCGGTTCAGGCACAGAAATGACTTTAAACACACTTATTCTAGTTGACAAAGTCATAATTCACATCCAACAGTAATTTAGAGTCAAAAGATTAAATGTTGAAATTTCATCATTATAGACCATTTTATGATCGTTCGACAGGTCCGGAGTCATCGTTTTTCATCCGAAAATTGATTTTTTGGACTGTACCAAAAATGATTCAAAATGTCAATTGGATCATGCCTCATGTTGAATAACCACTTTTTGAACCCTCACAGTGAGCAAAATTGCAATTTTTACAGAGTTTTGCTTACTCAAAAGCTTCCATTTTGACCCGTTTCAGGCACAGAAATGACTTTAAACACACTTATTCTAGTTGACAAAGTCATAATTCACATCCAACAGTAATTTAGAGTCAAAAGATTAAATGTTGAAATTTCATCATTATAGACCATTTTGGGATCGTTCGACAGGTCCGGAGTCATCGTTTTTCATCCGAAATTTGACTTTTTTGGACTGTACCAAAAATGATTCAAAATGTCAATTGGATCATGCCTCATGTTGAATAACCACTTTTTAAACCCTCACAGTGACCAAAATTGCCATTTTTACAGAGTTTTGCTTACTCAAAAGCTTCCATTTTGACCCGTTTCAGGCACAGAAATGACTTTAAACACACTTATTCTAGTTGACAAAGTCATAATTCACATCCAACAGTAATTTAGAGTCAAAAGATTAAATGTTAAAATTTCATCATTATAGACCATTTTGGGATCGTTCGACAGGTCCGGAGTCATCGTTTTTCATCCGAAAATTGATTTTTTGGACTGTACCAAAAATGATTCAAAATGTCAATTGGATCATGCCTCATGTTGAATAACCACTTTTTAAACCCTCACAATGACCAAAATTGCAATTTTTACAGAGTTTTGCTTACTCAAAAGCTTCCATTTTGACCCGTTTCAGGCACAGAAATGACTTTAAACACACTTATTCTAGTTGACAAAGTCATAATTCACATCCAACAGTAATTTAGAGTCAAAAGATTAAATGTTGAAATTTCATCATTATAGGCCATTTTGGTATCGTTCGACAGGTCCGGAGTCATCGTTTTTCATCCGAAAATTGATTTTTTGGACTGTACCAAAAATGATTCAAAATGTCAATTGGATCATGCCTCATGTTGAATAACCACTTTTTAAACCCTCACAGTGACCAAAATTGCCATTTTTACAGAGTTTTGCTTACTCAAAAGCTTCCATTTTGACCCGTTTCAGGCACAGAAATGACTTTAAACACACTTATTCTAGTTGACAAAGTCATAATTCACATCCAACAGTAATTTAGAGTCAAAAGATTAAATGTTGAAATTTCATCATTATAGACCATTTTATGATCATTCGACAGGTCCGGAGTCATCGTTTTTCATCCGAAAATTGATTTTTTGGACTGTACCAAAAATGATTCAAAATGTCAATTGGATCATGCCTCATGTTGAATAACCACTTTTTAAACCCTCACAGTGACCAAAATTGCCATTTTTACAGAGTTTTGCTTACTCAAAAGCTTCCATTTTGACCCGTTTCAGGCACAGAAATGACTTTAAACACACTTATTCTAGTTGACAAAGTCATAATTCACATCCAACAGTAATTTAGAGTCAAAAGATTAAATGTTGAAATTTCATCATTATAGACCATTTTGGGATCGTTCGACAGGTCCGGAGTCATCGTTTTTCATCCGAAAATTGATTTTTTTGGACTGTACCAAAAATGATTCAAAATGTCAATTGGATCATGCCTCATGTTGAATAACCACTTTTTAAACCCTCACAGTGACCAAAATTGCCATTTTTACAGAGTTTTGCTTACTCAAAAGCTTCCATTTTGACCCGTTTCAGGCACAGAAATGACTTTAAACACACTTATTCTAGTTGACAAAGTCATAATTCACATCCAACAGTAATTTAGAGTCAAAAGATTAAATGTTGAAATTTCATCATTATAGACCATTTTATGATCATTCGACAGGTCCAGAGTCATCGTTTTTCATCCGAAAATTGATTTTTTGGACTGTACCAAAAATGATTCAAAATGTCAATTGGATCATGCCTCATGTTGAATAACCACTTTTTAAACCCTCACAGTGACCAAAATTGCCATTTTTACAGAGTTTTGCTTACTCAAAAGCTTCCATTTTGACCCGTTTCAGGCACAGAAATGACTTTAAACACACTTATTCTAGTTGACAAAGTCATAATTCACATCCAACAGTAATTTAGAGTCAAAAGATTAAATGTTAAAATTTCATCATTATAGACCATTTTGGGATCGTTCGACAGGTCCGGAGTCATTGTTTTTCATCCGAAAATTGATTTTTTGGACTGTACCAAAAATGATTCAAAATGTCAATTGGATCATGCCTCATGTTGAATAACCACTTTTTAAACCCTCACAGTGACCAAAATTGCCATTTTTACAGAGTTTTGCTTACTCAAAAGCTTCCATTTTGACCCGTTTCAGGCACAGAAATGACTTTAAACACACTTATTCTAGTTGACAAAGTCATAATTCACATCCAACAGTAATTTAGAGTCAAAAGATTAAATGTTGAAATTTCATCATTATAGACCATTTTGGGATCGTTCGACAGGTCCGGAGTCATCGTTTTTCATCCGAAAATTGATTTTTTGGACTGTACCAAAAATGATTCAAAATGTCAATTGGATCATGCCTCATGTTGAATAACCACTTTTTAAACCCTCACAGTGACCAAAATTGCCATTTTTACAGAGTTTTGCTTACTCAAAAGCTTCCATTTTGACCCGTTTCAGGCTCAGAAATGACTTTAAACACACTTATTCTAGTTGACAAAGTCATAATTCACATCCAACAGTAATTTAGAGTCAAAAGATTAAATGTTAAAATTTCATCATTATAGACCATTTTGGGATCGTTCGACAGGTCCGGAGTCATCGTTTTTCATCCGAAAATTGATTTTTTGGACTGTACCAAAAATGATTCAAAATGTCAATTGGATCATGCCTCATGTTGAATAACCACTTTTTAAACCCTCACAATGACCAAAATTGCAATTTTTACAGAGTTTTGCTTACTCAAAAGCTTCCATTTTGACCCGTTTCAGGCACAGAAATGACTTTAAACACACTTATTCTAGTTGACAAAGTCAAAATTCACATCCAACAGTAATTTAGAGTCAAAAGATTAAATGTTGAAATTTCATCATTATAGGCCATTTTGGTATCGTTCGACAGGTCCGGAGTCATCGTTTTTCATCCGAAAATTGAGTTTTTTGGGCTGTACCAAAAATGATTCAAAATGTCAATTGGATCATGCCTCATGTTGAATAACCACTTTTTAAACCCTCACAGGGACCAAAATTGCCATTTTTACAGAGTTTTGCTTACTCAAAAGCTTCCATTTTGACCCGTTTCAGGCACAGAAATGACTTTAAACACACTTATTCTAGTTGACAAAGTCATAATTCACATCCAACAGTAATTTAGAGTCAAAAGATTAAATGTTGAAATTTCATCATTATAGACCATTTTATGATCGTTTGTCAGGTCCGGAGTCATCGTTTTTAACCTGAAAATTGATTTTTTGGACTGTACCAAAAATGATTCAAAATGTCAATTGGATCATGCCTCATGTTGAATAACCACTTTTTAAACCCTCACAGTGACCGAAATTGCCATTTTTACAGAGTTTTGCTTACTCAAAAGCTTCAATTTTGACCCGTTTCAGGCACAGAAATGACTTTAAACACACTTATTTTAGTTGACAAAGTCATAATTCACATCCAACAGTAATTTAGAGTCAAAAGATTAAATGTTAAAATTTCATCATTATAGACCATTTTGGGATCGTTCGGCAGGTCCGGAGTCATCGTTTTTCATCCGAAAATTGATTTTTTGGACTGTACCAAAAAAGATTCAAAATGTCAATTGGATCATGCCTCATGTTGAATAACCACTTTTTAAACCCTCACAGTGACCAAAATTGCCATTTTTACAGAGTTTTGCTTACTCAAAAGCTTCCATTTTGACCCGTTTCAGGCACAGAAATGACTTTAAACACACTTATTCTAGTTGACAAAGTCATAATTCACATCCAACAGTCATTTAGAGTCAAAAGATTAAATGTTGAAATTTCATCATTATAGACCATTTTGGGATCGTTCGACAGGTCCGGAGTCATCGTTTTTCATCCGAAAATTGATTTTTTGGACTGTACCAAAAATGATTCAAAATGTCAATTGGATCATGCCTCATGTTGAATAACCACTTTTTAAACCCTCACAGTGACCAAAATTGCCATTTTTACAGAGTTTTGCTTACTCAAAAGCTTCCATTTTGACCCGTTTCAGGCACAGAAATGACTTTAAACACACTTATTCTAGTTGACAAAGTCATAATTCACATCCAACAGTAATTTAGAGTCAAAAGATTAAATGTTGAAATTTCATCATTATAGACCATTTTGGGATCGTTCGACAGGTCCGGAGTCATCGTTTTTCATCCGAAAATTGATTTTTTGGACTGTACCAAAAATGATTCAAAATGTCAATTGGATCATGCCTCATGTTGAATAACCACTTTTTAAACCCTCACAGTGACCAAAATTGCCATTTTTACGGAGTTTTGCTTACTCAAAAGCTTCCATTTTGACCCGTTTCAGGCTCAGAAATGACTTTAAACACACTTATTCTAGTTGACAAAGTCATAATTCACATCCAACAGTAATTTAGAGTCAAAAGATTAAATGTTAAAATTTCATCATTATAGACCATTTTGGGATCGTTCGACAGGTCCGGAGTCATTGTTTTTCATCCGAAAATTGATTTTTTGGACTGTACCAAAAATGATTCAAAATGTCAATTGGATCATGCCTCATGTTGAATAACTACTTTTTAAACCCTCACAATGACCAAAATTGCAATTTTTACAGAGTTTTGCTTACTCAAAAGCTTCCATTTTGACCCGTTTCAGGCACAGAAATGACTTTAAACACACTTATTCTAGTTGACAAAGTCATAATTCACATCCAACAGTAATTTAGAGTCAAAAGATTAAATGTTGAAATTTCATCATTATAGAACATTTTATGATCGTTCGACAGGTCCGGAGTCATCGTTTTTAACCTGAAAATTGATTTTTTGGACTGTACCAAAAATGATTCAAAATGTCAATTGGATCATGCCTCATGTTGAATAACCACTTTTTAAACCCTCACAGTGACCGAAATTTCCATTTTTACAGAGTTTTGCTTACTCAAAAGCTTCCATTTGACCCGGTTCAGGCACAGAAATGACTTTAAACACACTTATTCTAGTTGACAAAGTCATAATTCACATCCAACAGTAATTTAGAGTCAAAAGATTAAATGTTGAAATTTCATCATTATAGACCATTTTATGATCGTTCGACAGGTCCGGAGTCATCGTTTTTCATCCGAAAATTGATGTTTTGGACTGTACCAAAAATGATTCAAAATGTCAATTGGATCATGCCTCATGTTGAATAACCACTTTTTGAACCCTCACAGTGACCAAAATTGCCATTTTTACAGAGTTTTGCTTACTCAAAAGCTTCCATTTTGACCCGTTTCAGGCACAGAAATGACTTTAAACACACTTATTCTAGTTGACAAAGTCATAATTCACATCCAACAGTAATTTAGAGTCAAAAGATTAAATGTTGAAATTTCATCATTATAGACCATTTTGGGATCGTTCGACAGGTCCGGAGTCATCGTTTTTCATCCGAAAATTGACTTTTTTGGACTGTACCAAAAATGATTCAAAATGTCAATTGGATCATGCCTCATGTTGAATAACCGCTTTTTAAACCCTCACAGTGACCAAAATTGCCATTTCTACAGAGTTTTGCTTACTCAAAAGCTTCCATTTTGACCCGTTTCAGGCACAGAAATGACTTTAAACACACTTATTCTAGTTGACAAAGTCATAATTCACATCCAACAGTAATTTAGAGTCAAAAGATTAAATGTTAAAATTTCATCATTATAGACCATTTTGGGATCGTTCGACTGGTCCGGAGTCATTGTTTTTCATCCGAAAATTGATTTTTTGGACTGTACCAAAAATGATTCAAAATGTCAATTGGATCATGCCTCATGTTGAATAACCACTTTTTAAACCCTCACAATGACCAAAATTGCAATTTTTACAGAGTTTTGCTTACTCAAAAGCTTCCATTTTGACCCGTTTCAGGCACAGAAATGACTTTAAACACACTTATTCTAGTTGACAAAGTCATAATTCACATCCAACAGTAATTTAGAGTCAAAAGATTAAATGTTGAAATTTCATCATTATAGGCCATTTTGGTATCGTTCGACAGGTCCGGAGTCATCGTTTTTCATCCGAAAATTGATTTTTTGGACTGTACCAAAAATGATTCAAAATGTCAATTGGATCATGCCTCATGTTGAATAACCACTTTTTAAACCCTCACAGTGACCAAAATTGCCATTTTTACAGAGTTTTGCTTACTCAAAAGCTTCCATTTTGACCCGTTTCAGGCACAGAAATGACTTTAAACACACTTATTCTAGTTGACAAAGTCATAATTCACATCCAACAGTAATTTAGAGTCAAAAGATTAAATGTTGAAATTTCATCATTATAGACCATTTTATGATCATTCGACAGGTCCGGAGTCATCGTTTTTCATCCGAAAATTGATTTTTTGGACTGTACCAAAAATGATTCAAAATGTCAATTGGATCATGCCTCATGTTGAATAACCACTTTTTAAACCCTCACAGTGACCAAAATTGCCATTTTTACAGAGTTTTGCTTACTCAAAAGCTTCCATTTTGACCCGTTTCAGGCACAGAAATGACTTTAAACACACTTATTCTAGTTGACAAAGTCATAATTCACATCCAACAGTAATTTAGAGTCAAAAGATTAAATGTTGAAATTTCATCATTATAGACCATTTTATGATCATTCGACAGGTCCAGAGTCATCGTTTTTCATCCGAAAATTGATTTTTTGGACTGTACCAAAAATGATTCAAAATGTCAATTGGATCATGCCTCATGTTGAATAACCACTTTTTAAACCCTCACAGTGACCAAAATTGCCATTTTTACAGAGTTTTGCTTACTCAAAAGCTTCCATTTTGACCCGTTTCAGGCACAGAAATGACTTTAAACACACTTATTCTAGTTGACAAAGTCATAATTCACATCCAACAGTAATTTAGAGTCAAAAGATTAAATGTTAAAATTTCATCATTATAGACCATTTTGGGATCGTTCGACAGGTCCGGAGTCATTGTTTTTCATCCGAAAATTGATTTTTTGGACTGTACCAAAAATGATTCAAAATGTCAATTGGATCATGCCTCATGTTGAATAACCACTTTTTAAACCCTCACAGTGACCAAAATTGCCATTTTTACAGAGTTTTGCTTACTCAAAAGCTTCCATTTTGACCCGTTTCAGGCACAGAAATGACTTTAAACACACTTATTCTAGTTGACAAAGTCATAATTCACATCCAACAGTAATTTAGAGTCAAAAGATTAAATGTTGAAATTTCATCATTATAGACCATTTTGGGATCGTTCGACAGGTCCGGAGTCATCGTTTTTCATCCGAAAATTGATTTTTTGGACTGTACCAAAAATGATTCAAAATGTCAATTGGATCATGCCTCATGTTGAATAACCACTTTTTAAACCCTCACAGTGACCAAAATTGCCATTTTTACAGAGTTTTGCTTACTCAAAAGCTTCCATTTTGACCCGTTTCAGGCTCAGAAATGACTTTAAACACACTTATTCTAGTTGACAAAGTCATAATTCACATCCAACAGTAATTTAGAGTCAAAAGATTAAATGTTAAAATTTCATCATTATAGACCATTTTGGGATCGTTCGACAGGTCCGGAGTCATCGTTTTTCATCCGAAAATTGATTTTTTGGACTGTACCAAAAATGATTCAAAATGTCAATTGGATCATGCCTCATGTTGAATAACCACTTTTTAAACCCTCACAATGACCAAAATTGCAATTTTTACAGAGTTTTGCTTACTCAAAAGCTTCCATTTTGACCCGTTTCAGGCACAGAAATGACTTTAAACACACTTATTCTAGTTGACAAAGTCAAAATTCACATCCAACAGTAATTTAGAGTCAAAAGATTAAATGTTGAAATTTCATCATTATAGGCCATTTTGGTATCGTTCGACAGGTCCGGAGTCATCGTTTTTCATCCGAAAATTGATTTTTTGGGCTGTACCAAAAATGATTCAAAATGTCAATTGGATCATGCCTCATGTTGAATAACCACTTTTTAAACCCTCACAGGGACCAAAATTGCCATTTTTACAGAGTTTTGCTTACTCAAAAGCTTCCATTTTGACCCGTTTCAGGCACAGAAATGACTTTAAACACACTTATTCTAGTTGACAAAGTCATAATTCACATCCAACAGTAATTTAGAGTCAAAAGATTAAATGTTGAAATTTCATCATTATAGACCATTTTATGATCGTTTGTCAGGTCCGGAGTCATCGTTTTTAACCTGAAAATTGATTTTTTGGACTGTACCAAAAATGATTCAAAATGTCAATTGGATCATGCCTCATGTTGAATAACCACTTTTTAAACCCTCACAGTGACCGAAATTGCCATTTTTACAGAGTTTTGCTTACTCAAAAGCTTCAATTTTGACCCGTTTCAGGCACAGAAATGACTTTAAACACACTTATTTTAGTTGACAAAGTCATAATTCACATCCAACAGTAATTTAGAGTCAAAAGATTAAATGTTAAAATTTCATCATTATAGACCATTTTGGGATCGTTCGGCAGGTCCGGAGTCATCGTTTTTCATCCGAAAATTGATTTTTTGGACTGTACCAAAAAAGATTCAAAATGTCAATTGGATCATGCCTCATGTTGAATAACCACTTTTTAAACCCTCACAGTGACCAAAATTGCCATTTTTACAGAGTTTTGCTTACTCAAAAGCTTCCATTTTGACCCGTTTCAGGCACAGAAATGACTTTAAACACACTTATTCTAGTTGACAAAGTCATAATTCACATCCAACAGTCATTTAGAGTCAAAAGATTAAATGTTGAAATTTCATCATTATAGACCATTTTGGGATCGTTCGACAGGTCCGGAGTCATCGTTTTTCATCCGAAAATTGATTTTTTGGACTGTACCAAAAATGATTCAAAATGTCAATTGGATCATGCCTCATGTTGAATAACCACTTTTTAAACCCTCACAGTGACCAAAATTGCCATTTTTACAGAGTTTTGCTTACTCAAAAGCTTCCATTTTGACCCGTTTCAGGCACAGAAATGACTTTAAACACACTTATTCTAGTTGACAAAGTCATAATTCACATCCAACAGTAATTTAGAGTCAAAAGATTAAATGTTGAAATTTCATCATTATAGACCATTTTGGGATCGTTCGACAGGTCCGGAGTCATCGTTTTTCATCCGAAAATTGATTTTTTGGACTGTACCAAAAATGATTCAAAATGTCAATTGGATCATGCCTCATGTTGAATAACCACTTTTTAAACCCTCACAGTGACCAAAATTGCCATTTTTACGGAGTTTTGCTTACTCAAAAGCTTCCATTTTGACCCGTTTCAGGCTCAGAAATGACTTTAAACACACTTATTCTAGTTGACAAAGTCATAATTCACATCCAACAGTAATTTAGAGTCAAAAGATTAAATGTTAAAATTTCATCATTATAGACCATTTTGGGATCGTTCGACAGGTCCGGAGTCATTGTTTTTCATCCGAAAATTGATTTTTTGGACTGTACCAAAAATGATTCAAAATGTCAATTGGATCATGCCTCATGTTGAATAACTACTTTTTAAACCCTCACAATGACCAAAATTGCAATTTTTACAGAGTTTTGCTTACTCAAAAGCTTCCATTTTGACCCGTTTCAGGCACAGAAATGACTTTAAACACACTTATTCTAGTTGACAAAGTCATAATTCACATCCAACAGTAATTTAGAGTCAAAAGATTAAATGTTGAAATTTCATCATTATAGAACATTTTATGATCGTTCGACAGGTCCGGAGTCATCGTTTTTAACCTGAAAATTGATTTTTTGGACTGTACCAAAAATGATTCAAAATGTCAATTGGATCATGCCTCATGTTGAATAACCACTTTTTAAACCCTCACAGTGACCGAAATTTCCATTTTTACAGAGTTTTGCTTACTCAAAAGCTTCCATTTGACCCGGTTCAGGCACAGAAATGACTTTAAACACACTTATTCTAGTTGACAAAGTCATAATTCACATCCAACAGTAATTTAGAGTCAAAAGATTAAATGTTGAAATTTCATCATTATAGACCATTTTATGATCGTTCGACAGGTCCGGAGTCATCGTTTTTCATCCGAAAATTGATGTTTTGGACTGTACCAAAAATGATTCAAAATGTCAATTGGATCATGCCTCATGTTGAATAACCACTTTTTGAACCCTCACAGTGACCAAAATTGCCATTTTTACAGAGTTTTGCTTACTCAAAAGCTTCCATTTTGACCCGTTTCAGGCACAGAAATGACTTTAAACACACTTATTCTAGTTGACAAAGTCATAATTCACATCCAACAGTAATTTAGAGTCAAAAGATTAAATGTTGAAATTTCATCATTATAGACCATTTTGGGATCGTTCGACAGGTCCGGAGTCATCGTTTTTCATCCGAAAATTGACTTTTTTGGACTGTACCAAAAATGATTCAAAATGTCAATTGGATCATGCCTCATGTTGAATAACCGCTTTTTAAACCCTCACAGTGACCAAAATTGCCATTTCTACAGAGTTTTGCTTACTCAAAAGCTTCCATTTTGACCCGTTTCAGGCACAGAAATGACTTTAAACACACTTATTCTAGTTGACAAAGTCATAATTCACATCCAACAGTAATTTAGAGTCAAAAGATTAAATGTTAAAATTTCATCATTATAGACCATTTTGGGATCGTTCGACTGGTCCGGAGTCATCGTTTTTCATCCGAAAATTGATTTTTTGGACTGTACCAAAAATGATTCAAAATGTCAATTGGATCATGCCTCATGTTGAATAACCACTTTTTAAACCCTCACAATGACCAAAATTGCAATTTTTACAGAGTTTTGCTTACTCAAAAGCTTCCATTTTGACCCGTTTCAGGCACAGAAATGACTTTAAACACACTTATTCTAGTTGACAAAGTCATAATTCACATCCAACAGTAATTTAGAGTCAAAAGATTAAATGTTGAAATTTCATCATTATAGGCCATTTTGGTATCGTTCGACAGGTCCGGAGTCATCGTTTTTCATCCGAAAATTGATTTTTTGGACTGTACCAAAAATGATTCAAAATGTCAATTGGATCATGCCTCATGTTGAATAACCACTTTTTAAACCCTCACAGTGACCAAAATTGCCATTTTTACAGAGTTTTGCTTACTCAAAAGCTTCCATTTTGACCCGTTTCAGGCACAGAAATGACTTTAAACACACTTATTCTAGTTGACAAAGTCATAATTCACATCCAACAGTAATTTAGAGTCAAAAGATTAAATGTTGAAATTTCATCATTATAGACCATTTTATGATCATTCGACAGGTCCGGAGTCATCGTTTTTCATCCGAAAATTGATTTTTTGGACTGTACCAAAAATGATTCAAAATGTCAATTGGATCATGCCTCATGTTGAATAACCACTTTTTAAACCCTCACAGTGACCAAAATTGCCATTTTTACAGAGTTTTGCTTACTCAAAAGCTTCCATTTTGACCCGTTTCAGGCACAGAAATGACTTTAAACACACTTATTCTAGTTGACAAAGTCATAATTCACATCCAACAGTCATTTAGAGTCAAAAGATTAAATGTTGAAATTTCATCATTATAGGCCATTTTGGTATCGTTCGACAGGTTCGGAGTCATCGTTTTTCATCCGAAAATTGATTTTTTGGACTGTACCAAAAATGATTCAAAATGTCAATTGGATCATGCCTCATGTTGAATAACCACTTTTTAAACCCTCACAGTGACCAAAATTGCCATTTTTACAGAGTTTGGCGTTCTCAAAAGCTTCCATTTTGACCCGTTTCAGGCACAGAAATGACTTTAAACACACTTATTCTAGTTGACAAAGTCATAATTCACATCCAACAGTAATTTAGAGTCAAAAGCTTAAATGTTGAAATTTCATCATTATAGACCATTTTGGGATCGTTCGACAGGTCCGGAGTCATCGTTTTTCATCCGAAAATTGACTTTTTTGGACTGTACCAAAAATGATTCAAAATGTCAATTGGATCATGCCTCATGTTGAATAACCACTTTTTAAACCCTCACAGTGACCAAAATTGCCATTTTTACAGAGTTTTGCTTACTCAAAAGCTTCCATTTTGACCCGTTTCAGGCACAGAAATGACTTTAAACACACTTATTCTAGTTGACAAAGTCATAATTCACATCCAACAGTAATTTAGAGTCAAAAGATTAAATGTTAAAATTTCATCATTATAGACCATTTTGGGATCGTTCGACAGGTCCGGAGTCATCGTTTTTCATCTGAAAATTGATTTTTTGGACTATACCAAAAATTATTCAAAATGTCAATTGGATCATGCCTCATGTTGAATAACCACTTTTTAAACCCTCACAATGACCAAAATTGCAATTTTTACAGAGTTTTGCTTACTCAAAAGCTTCCATTTTGACCCGTTTCAGGCACAGAAATGACTTTAAACACACTTATTCTAGTTGACAAAGTCATAATTCACATCCAACAGTAATTTAGAGTCAAAAGATTAAATGTTGAAATTTTATCATTATAGGCCATTTTGGTATCGTTCGACAGGTCCGGAGTCATCGTTTTTCATCCGAAAATTGATTTTTTGGACTGTACCAAAAATGATTCAAAATGTCAATTGGATCATGCCTCATGTTGAATAACCACTTTTTAAACCCTCACAGTGACCAAAATTGCCATTTTTACAGAGTTTTGCTTACTCAAAAGCTTCAATTTTGACCCGTTTCAGGCACAGAAATGACTTTAAACACACTTATTTTAGTTGACAAAGTCATAATTCACATCCAACAGTAATTTAGAGTCAAAAGATTAAATGTTAAAATTTCATCATTATAGACCATTTTGGGATCGTTCGACAGGACCGGAGTCATCGTTTTTCATCCGAAAATTGATTTTTTTGGACTGTACCAAAAATGATTCAAAATGTCAATTGGATCATGCCTCATGTTGAATAACCACTTTTTAAACCCTCACAGTGACCAAAATTGCCATTTTTACAGAGTTTTGCTTACTCAAAAGCTTCCATTTTGACCCGTTTCAGGCACAGAAATGACTTTAAACACACTTATTCTAGTTGACAAAGTCATAATTCACATCCAACAGTAATTTAGAGTCAAAAGATTAAATGTTGAAATTTCATCATTATAGACCATTTTATGATCGTTCGACAGGTCCGGAGTCATCGTTTTTAACCTGAAAATTGATTTTTTGGACTGTACCAAAAATGATTCAAAATGTCAATTGGATCATGCCTCATGTTGAATAACCACTTTTTAAACCCTCACAGTGACCGAAATTGCCATTTTTACAGAGTTTTGCTTACTCAAAAGCTTCAATTTTGACCCGTTTCAGGCACAGAAATGACTTTAAACACACTTATTTTAGTTGACAAAGTCATAATTCACATCCAACAGTAATTTAGAGTCAAAAGATTAAATGTTAAAATGTCATCATTATAGACCATTTTGGGATCGTTCGACAGGTCCGGAGTCATCGTTTTTCATCCGAAAATTGATTTTTTGGACTGTACCAAAAAAGATTCAAAATGTCAATTGGATCATGCCTCATGTTGAATAACCACTTTTTAAACCCTCACAGTGACCGAAACTGCCATTTTTACAGAGTTTTGCTTACTCAAAAGCTTCAATTTTGACCCGTTTCAGGCACAGAAATGACTTTAAACACACTTATTTTAGTTGACAAAGTCATAATTCACATCCAACAGTAATTTAGAGTCAAAAGATTAAATGTTAAAATTTCATCATTATAGACCATTTTGGGATCGTTCGGCAGGTCCGGAGTCATCGTTTTTCATCCGAAAATTGATTTTTTGGACTGTACCAAAAAAGATTCAAAATGTCAATTGGATCATGCCTCATGTTGAATAACCACTTTTTAAACCCTCACAATGACCAAAATTGCCATTTTTACAGAGTTTTGCTTACTCAAAAGCTTCCATTTTGACCCGTTTTAGGCACAGAAATGACTTTAAACACACTTATTCTAGTTGACAAAGTCATAATTCACATCCAACAGTAATTTAGAGTCAAAAGATTAAATGTTGAAATTTCATCATTATAGACCATTTTATGATCGTTCGACAGGTCCGGAGTCATCGTTTTTAACCTGAAAATTGATTTTTTGGACTGTACCAAAAATGATTCAAAATGTCAATTGGATCATGCCTCATGTTGAATAACCACTTTTTAAACCCTCACAGTGACCGAAATTTCCATTTTTACCGAGTTTTGCTTACTCAAAAGCTTCCATTTGACCCGGTTCAGGCACAGAAATGACTTTAAACACACTTATTCTAGTTGACAAAGTCATAATTCACATCCAACAGTAATTTAGAGTCAAAAGATTAAATGTTGAAATTTCATCATTATAGACCATTTTATGATCGTTCGACAGGTCCGGAGTCATCGTTTTTCATCTGAAAATTGATTTTTTGGACTGTACCAAAAATGATTCAAAATGTCAATTGGATCATGCCTCATGTTGAATAACCACTTTTTGAACCCTCACAGTGACCAAAATTGCCATTTTTACAGAGTTTTGCTTACTCAAAAGCTTCCATTTTGACCCGTTTCAGGCACAGAAATGACTTTAAACACACTTATTCTAGTTGACAAAGTCATAATTCACATCCAACAGTAATTTAGAGTCAAAAGATTAAATGTTGAAATTTCATCATTATAGACCATTTTGGGATCGTTCGACAGGTCCGGAGTCATCGTTTTTCATCCGAAAATTGACTTTTTTGGACTGTACCAAAAATGATTCAAAATGTCAATTGGATCATGCCTCATGTTGAATAACCACTTTTTAAACCCTCACAGTGACCAAAATTGCCATTTCTACAGAGTTTTGCTTACTCAAAAGCTTCCATTTTGACCCGTTTCAGGCACAGAAATGACTTTAAACACACTTATTCTAGTTGACAAAGTCATAATTCACATCCAACAGTCATTTAGAGTCAAAAGATTAAATGTTGAAATTTCAAAATTATAGACCATTTTGGGATCGTTCGACAGGTCCGGAGTCATCGTTTTTCATCCGAAAATTGATTTTTTGGACTGTACCAAAAATGATTCAAAATGTCAATTGGATCATGCCTCATGTTGAATAACCACTTTTTAAACCCTTACAGTGACCAAAATTGCCATTTTTACAGAGTTTTGCTTACTCAAAAGCTTCCATTTTGACCCGTTTCAGGCACAGAAATGACTTTAAACACACTTATTCTAGTTGACAAAGTCATAATTCACATCCAACAGTAATTTAGAGTCAAAAGATTAAATGTTGAAATTTCATCATTATAGACCATTTTGGGATCGTTCGACAGGTCCGGAGTCATCGTTTTTCATCCGAAAATTGATTTTTTGGACTGTACCAAAAATGATTCAAAATGTCAATTGGATCATGCCTCATGTTGAATAACCACTTTTTAAACCCTCACCGTGACCAAAATTGCCATTTTTACAGAGTTTTGCTTACTCAAAAGCTTCCATTTTGACCCGTTTCAGGCACAGAAATGACTTTAAACACACTTATTCTAGTTGACAAAGTCATAATTCACATCCAACAGTCATTTAGAGTCAAAAGATTAAATGTTAAAATTTCATCATTATAGACCATTTTGGGATCGTTCGACAGGTCCGGAGTCATCGTTTTTCATCCGAAAATTGATTTTTTGGACTGTACCAAAAATGATTCAAAATGTCAATTGGATCATGCCTCATGTTGAATAACCACTTTTTAAACCCTCACAATGACCAAAATTGCAATTTTTACAGAGTTTTGCTTACTCAAAAGCTTCCATTTTGACCCGTTTCAGGCACAGAAATGACTTTAAACACACTTATTCTAGTTGACAAAGTCATAATTCACATCCAACAGTAATTTAGAATCAAAAGATTAAATGTTGAAATTTCATCATTATAGGCCATTTTGGTATCGTTCGACAGGTCCGGAGTCATCGTTTTTCATCCGAAAATTGATTTTTTGGACTGTACCAAAAATGATTCAAAATGTCAATTGGATCATGCCTCATGTTGAATAACCACTTTTTAAACCCTCACAGTGACCAAAATTGCCATTTTTACAGAGTTTTGCTTACTCAAAAGCTTCCATTTTGACCCGTTTCAGGCACAGAAATGACTTTAAACACACTTATTCTAGTTGACAAAGTCATAATTCACATCCAACAGTAATTTAGAGTCAAAAGATTAAATGTTGAAATTTCATCATTATAGACCATTTTGGTATCGTTCGACAGGTCCGGAGTCATCGTTTTTCATCCGAAAATTGATTTTTTGGACTGTACCAAAAATGATTCAAAATGTCAATTGGATCATGCCTCATGTTGAATAACCACTTTTTAAACCCTCACAGTGACCGAAATTGCCATTTTTACAGAGTTTTGCTTACTCAAAAGCTTCAATTTTGACCCGTTTCAGGCACAGAAATGACTTTAAACACACTTATTTTAGTTGACAAAGTCATAATTCACATCCAACAGTAATTTAGAGTCAAAAGATTAAATGTTAAAATGTCATCATTATAGACCATTTTGGGATCGTTCGACAGGTCCGGAGTCATCGTTTTTCATCCGAAAATTGATTTTTTGGACTGTACCAAAAATGATTCAAAATGTCAATTGGATCATGCCTCATGTTGAATAACCACTTTTTAAACCCTCACAGTGACCAAAATTGCCATTTTTACAGAGTTTTGCTTACTCAAAAGCTTCCATTTTGACCCGTTTCAGGCTCAGAAATGACTTTAAACACACTTATTCTAGTTGACAAAGTCATAATTCACATCCAACAGTAATTTAGAGTCAAAAGATTAAATGTTAAAATTTCATCATTATAGACCATTTTGGGATCGTTCGACAGGTCCGGAGTCATTGTTTTTCATCCGAAAATTGATTTTTTGGACTGTACCAAAAATGATTCAAAATGTCAATTGGATCATGCCTCATGTTGAATAACCACTTTTTAAACCCTCACAATGACCAAAATTGCAATTTTTACAGAGTTTTGCTTACTCAAAAGCTTCCATTTTGACCCGTTTTAGGCACAGAAATGACTTTAAACACACTTATTCTAGTTGACAAAGTCATAATTCACATCCAACAGTAATTTAGAGTCAAAAGATTAAATGTTGAAATTTCATCATTATAGACCATTTTATGATCGTTCGACAGGTCCGGAGTCATCGTTTTTAACCTGAAAATTGATTTTTTGGACTGTACCAAAAATGATTCAAAATGTCAATTGGATCATGCCTCATGTTGAATAACCACTTTTTAAACCCTCACAGTGACCGAAATTTCCATTTTTACCGAGTTTTGCTTACTCAAAAGCTTCCATTTGACCCGTTTCAGGCACAGAAATGACTTTAAACACACTTATTCTAGTTGACAAAGTCATAATTCACATCCAACAGTAATTTAGAGTCAAAAGATTAAATGTTGAAATTTCATCATTATAGACCATTTTATGATCGTTCGACAGGTCCGGAGTCATCGTTTTTCATCCGAAAATTGATTTTTTGGACTGTACCAAAAATGATTCAAAATGTCAATTGGATCATGCCTCATGTTGAATAACCACTTTTTGAACCCTCACAGTGACCAAAATTGCCATTTTTACAGAGTTTTGCTTACTCAAAAGCTTCCATTTTGACCCGTTTCAGGCACAGAAATGACTTTAAACACACTTATTCTAGTTGACAAAGTCATAATTCACATCCAACAGTAATTTAGAGTCAAAAGATTAAATGTTGAAATTTCATCATTATAGACCATTTTGGGATCGTTCGACAGGTCCGGAGTCATCGTTTTTCATCCGAAAATTGACTTTTTTGGACTGTACCAAAAATGATTCAAAATGTCAATTGGATCATGCCTCATGTTGAATAACCACTTTTTAAACCCTCACAGTGACCAAAATTGCCATTTCTACAGAGTTTTGCTTACTCAAAAGCTTCCATTTTGACCCGTTTCAGGCACAGAAATGACTTTAAACACACTTATTCTAGTTGACAAAGTCATAATTCACATCCAACAGTCATTTAGAGTCAAAAGATTAAATGTTGAAATTTCATCATTATAGACCATTTTGGGATCGTTCGACAGGTCCGGAGTCATCGTTTTTCATCCGAAAATTGATTTTTTGGACTGTACCAAAAATGATTCAAAATGTCAATTGGATCATGCCTCATGTTGAATAACCACTTTTTAAACCCTTACAGTGACCAAAATTGCCATTTTTACAGAGTTTTGCTTACTCAAAAGCTTCCATTTTGACCCGTTTCAGGCACAGAAATGACTTTAAACACACTTATTCTAGTTGACAAAGTCATAATTCACATCCAACAGTCATTTAGAGTCAAAAGATTAAATGTTGAAATTTCATCATTATAGGCCATTTTGGTATCGTTCGACAGGTTCGGAGTCATCGTTTTTCATCCGAAAATTGATTTTTTGGACTGTACCAAAAATGATTCAAAATGTCAATTGGATCATGCCTCATGTTGAATAACCACTTTTTAAACCCTCACAGTGACCAAAATTGCCATTTTTACAGAGTTTGGCGTTCTCAAAAGCTTCCATTTTGACCCGTTTCAGGCACAGAAATGACTTTAAACACACTTATTCTAGTTGACAAAGTCATAATTCACATCCAACAGTAATTTAGAGTCAAAAGCTTAAATGTTGAAATTTCATCATTATAGACCATTTTGGGATCGTTCGACAGGTCCGGAGTCATCGTTTTTCATCCGAAAATTGACTTTTTTGGACTGTACCAAAAATGATTCAAAATGTCAATTGGATCATGCCTCATGTTGAATAACCACTTTTTAAACCCTCACAGTGACCAAAATTGCCATTTTTACAGAGTTTTGCTTACTCAAAAGCTTCCATTTTGACCCGTTTCAGGCACAGAAATGACTTTAAACACACTTATTCTAGTTGACAAAGTCATAATTCACATCCAACAGTAATTTAGAGTCAAAAGATTAAATGTTAAAATTTCATCATTATAGACCATTTTGGGATCGTTCGACAGGTCCGGAGTCATCGTTTTTCATCTGAAAATTGATTTTTTGGACTATACCAAAAATTATTCAAAATGTCAATTGGATCATGCCTCATGTTGAATAACCACTTTTTAAACCCTCACAATGACCAAAATTGCAATTTTTACAGAGTTTTGCTTACTCAAAAGCTTCCATTTTGACCCGTTTCAGGCACAGAAATGACTTTAAACACACTTATTCTAGTTGACAAAGTCATAATTCACATCCAACAGTAATTTAGAGTCAAAAGATTAAATGTTGAAATTTTATCATTATAGGCCATTTTGGTATCGTTCGACAGGTCCGGAGTCATCGTTTTTCATCCGAAAATTGATTTTTTGGACTGTACCAAAAATGATTCAAAATGTCAATTGGATCATGCCTCATGTTGAATAACCACTTTTTAAACCCTCACAGTGACCAAAATTGCCATTTTTACAGAGTTTTGCTTACTCAAAAGCTTCAATTTTGACCCGTTTCAGGCACAGAAATGACTTTAAACACACTTATTTTAGTTGACAAAGTCATAATTCACATCCAACAGTAATTTAGAGTCAAAAGATTAAATGTTAAAATTTCATCATTATAGACCATTTTGGGATCGTTCGACAGGTCCGGAGTCATCGTTTTTCATCCGAAAATTGATTTTTTTGGACTGTACCAAAAATGATTCAAAATGTCAATTGGATCATGCCTCATGTTGAATAACCACTTTTTAAACCCTCACAGTGACCAAAATTGCCATTTTTACAGAGTTTTGCTTACTCAAAAGCTTCCATTTTGACCCGTTTCAGGCACAGAAATGACTTTAAACACACTTATTCTAGTTGACAAAGTCATAATTCACATCCAACAGTAATTTAGAGTCAAAAGATTAAATGTTGAAATTTCATCATTATAGACCATTTTATGATCGTTCGACAGGTCCGGAGTCATCGTTTTTAACCTGAAAATTGATTTTTTGGACTGTACCAAAAATGATTCAAAATGTCAATTGGATCATGCCTCATGTTGAATAACCACTTTTTAAACCCTCACAGTGACCGAAATTGCCATTTTTACAGAGTTTTGCTTACTCAAAAGCTTCAATTTTGACCCGTTTCAGGCACAGAAATGACTTTAAACACACTTATTTTAGTTGACAAAGTCATAATTCACATCCAACAGTAATTTAGAGTCAAAAGATTAAATGTTAAAATGTCATCATTATAGACCATTTTGGGATCGTTCGACAGGTCCGGAGTCATCGTTTTTCATCCGAAAATTGATTTTTTGGACTGTACCAAAAAAGATTCAAAATGTCAATTGGATCATGCCTCATGTTGAATAACCACTTTTTAAACCCTCACAGTGACCGAAACTGCCATTTTTACAGAGTTTTGCTTACTCAAAAGCTTCAATTTTGACCCGTTTCAGGCACAGAAATGACTTTAAACACACTTATTTTAGTTGACAAAGTCATAATTCACATCCAACAGTAATTTAGAGTCAAAAGATTAAATGTTAAAATTTCATCATTATAGACCATTTTGGGATCGTTCGGCAGGTCCGGAGTCATCGTTTTTCATCCGAAAATTGATTTTTTGGACTGTACCAAAAAAGATTCAAAATGTCAATTGGATCATGCCTCATGTTGAATAACCACTTTTTAAACCCTCACCGTGACCAAAATTGCCATTTTTACAGAGTTTTGCTTACTCAAAAGCTTCCATTTTGACCCGTTTCAGGCACAGAAATGACTTTAAACACACTTATTCTAGTTGACAAAGTCATAATTCACATCCAACAGTCATTTAGAGTCAAAAGATTAAATGTTGAAATTTCATCATTATAGACCATTTTGGGATCGTTCGACAGGTCCGGAGTCATCGTTTTTCATCCGAAAATTGATTTTTTGGACTGTACCAAAAATGATTCAAAATGTCAATTGGATCATGCCTCATGTTGAATAACCACTTTTTAAACCCTCACAGTGACCTAATTGCCATTTTTACAGAGTTTTGCTTACTCAAAAGCTTCCATTTTGACCCGTTTCAGGCACAGAAATGACTTTAAACACACTTATTCTAGTTGACAAAGTCATAATTCACATCCAACAGTAATTTAGAGTCAAAAGATTAAATGTTGAAATTTCATCATTATAGACCATTTTGGGATCGTTCGACAGGTCCGGAGTCATCGTTTTTCATCCGAAAATTGATTTTTTGGACTGTACCAAAAATGATTCAAAATGTCAATTGGATCATGCCTCATGTTGAATAACCACTTTTTAAACCCTCACAGTGACCAAAATTGCCATTTTTACAGAGTTTTGCTTACTCAAAAGCTTCCATTTTGACCCGTTTCAGGCTCAGAAATGACTTTAAACACACTTATTCTAGTTGACAAAGTCATAATTCACATCCAACAGTAATTTAGAGTCAAAAGATTAAATGTTAAAATTTCATCATTATAGACCATTTTGGGATCGTTCGACAGGTCCGGAGTCATTGTTTTTCATCCGAAAATTGATTTTTTGGACTGTACCAAAAATGATTCAAAATGTCAATTGGATCATGCCTCATGTTGAATAACCACTTTTTAAACCCTCACAATGACCAAAATTGCAATTTTTACAGAGTTTTGCTTACTCAAAAGCTTCCATTTTGACCCGTTTTAGGCACAGAAATGACTTTAAACACACTTATTCTAGTTGACAAAGTCATAATTCACATCCAACAGTAATTTAGAGTCAAAAGATTAAATGTTGAAATTTCATCATTATAGACCATTTTATGATCGTTCGACAGGTCCGGAGTCATCGTTTTTAACCTGAAAATTGATTTTTTGGACTGTACCAAAAATGATTCAAAATGTCAATTGGATCATGCCTCATGTTGAATAACCACTTTTTAAACCCTCACAGTGACCGAAATTTCCATTTTTACCGAGTTTTGCTTACTCAAAAGCTTCCATTTGACCCGGTTCAGGCACAGAAATGACTTTAAACACACTTATTCTAGTTGACAAAGTCATAATTCACATCCAACAGTAATTTAGAGTCAAAAGATTAAATGTTGAAATTTCATCATTATAGACCATTTTATGATCGTTCGACAGGTCCGGAGTCATCGTTTTTCATCCGAAAATTGATTTTTTGGACTGTACCAAAAATGATTCAAAATGTCAATTGGATCATGCCTCATGTTGAATAACCACTTTTTGAACCCTCACAGTGACCAAAATTGCCATTTTTACAGAGTTTTGCTTACTCAAAAGCTTCCATTTTGACCCGTTTCAGGCACAGAAATGACTTTAAACACACTTATTCTAGTTGACAAAGTCATAATTCACATCCAACAGTAATTTAGAGTCAAAAGATTAAATGTTGAAATTTCATCATTATAGACCATTTTGGGATCGTTCGACAGGTCCGGAGTCATCGTTTTTCATCCGAAAATTGACTTTTTTGGACTGTACCAAAAATGATTCAAAATGTCAATTGGATCATGCCTCATGTTGAATAACCACTTTTTAAACCCTCACAGTGACCAAAATTGCCATTTCTACAGAGTTTTGCTTACTCAAAAGCTTCCATTTTGACCCGTTTCAGGCACAGAAATGACTTTAAACACACTTATTCTAGTTGACAAAGTCATAATTCACATCCAACAGTCATTTAGAGTCAAAAGATTAAATGTTGAAATTTCATCATTATAGACCATTTTGGGATCGTTCGACAGGTCCGGAGTCATCGTTTTTCATCCGAAAATTGATTTTTTGGACTGTACCAAAAATGATTCAAAATGTCAATTGGATCATGCCTCATGTTGAATAACCACTTTTTAAACCCTTACAGTGACCAAAATTGCCATTTTTACAGAGTTTTGCTTACTCAAAAGCTTCCATTTTGACCCGTTTCAGGCACAGAAATGACTTTAAACACACTTATTCTAGTTGACAAAGTCATAATTCACATCCAACAGTAATTTAGAGTCAAAAGATTAAATGTTGAAATTTCATCATTATAGACCATTTTGGGATCGTTCGACAGGTCCGGAGTCATCGTTTTTCATCCGAAAATTGATTTTTTGGACTGTACCAAAAATGATTCAAAATGTCAATTGGATCATGCCTCATGTTGAATAACCACTTTTTAAACCCTCACCGTGACCAAAATTGCCATTTTTACAGAGTTTTGCTTACTCAAAAGCTTCCATTTTGACCCGTTTCAGGCACAGAAATGACTTTAAACACACTTATTCTAGTTGACAAAGTCATAATTCACATCCAACAGTCATTTAGAGTCAAAAGATTAAATGTTAAAATTTCATCATTATAGACCATTTTGGGATCGTTCGACAGGTCCGGAGTCATCGTTTTTCATCCGAAAATTGATTTTTTGGACTGTACCAAAAATGATTCAAAATGTCAATTGGATCATGCCTCATGTTGAATAACCACTTTTTAAACCCTCACAATGACCAAAATTGCAATTTTTACAGAGTTTTGCTTACTCAAAAGCTTCCATTTTGACCCGTTTCAGGCACAGAAATGACTTTAAACACACTTATTCTAGTTGACAAAGTCATAATTCACATCCAACAGTAATTTAGAATCAAAAGATTAAATGTTGAAATTTCATCATTATAGGCCATTTTGGTATCGTTCGACAGGTCCGGAGTCATCGTTTTTCATCCGAAAATTGATTTTTTGGACTGTACCAAAAATGATTCAAAATGTCAATTGGATCATGCCTCATGTTGAATAACCACTTTTTAAACCCTCACAGTGACCAAAATTGCCATTTTTACAGAGTTTTGCTTACTCAAAAGCTTCCATTTTGACCCGTTTCAGGCACAGAAATGACTTTAAACACACTTATTCTAGTTGACAAAGTCATAATTCACATCCAACAGTAATTTAGAGTCAAAAGATTAAATGTTGAAATTTCATCATTATAGACCATTTTGGTATCGTTCGACAGGTCCGGAGTCATCGTTTTTCATCCGAAAATTGATTTTTTGGACTGTACCAAAAATGATTCAAAATGTCAATTGGATCATGCCTCATGTTGAATAACCACTTTTTAAACCCTCACAGTGACCGAAATTGCCATTTTTACAGAGTTTTGCTTACTCAAAAGCTTCAATTTTGACCCGTTTCAGGCACAGAAATGACTTTAAACACACTTATTTTAGTTGACAAAGTCATAATTCACATCCAACAGTAATTTAGAGTCAAAAGATTAAATGTTAAAATGTCATCATTATAGACCATTTTGGGATCGTTCGACAGGTCCGGAGTCATCGTTTTTCATCCGAAAATTGATTTTTTGGACTGTACCAAAAAAGATTCAAAATGTCAATTGGATCATGCCTCATGTTGAATAACCACTTTTTTAACCCTCACAGTGACCAAAATTGCCATTTTTACAGAGTTTTGCTTACTCAAAAGCTTCCATTTTGACCCGTTTCAGGCACAGAAATGACTTTAAACACACTTATTCTAGTTGACAAAGTCATAATTCACATCCAACAGTAATTTAGAGTCAAAAGATTAAATGTTGAAATTTCATCATTATAGACCATTTTGGGATCGTTCGACAGGTCCGGAGTCATCGTTTTTCATCCGAAAATTGACTTTTTTGGACTGTACCAAAAATGATTCAAAATGTCAATTGGATCATGCCTCATGTTGAATAACCACTTTTTAAACCCTCACAGTGACCAAAATTGCCATTTCTACAGAGTTTTGCTTACTCAAAAGCTTCCATTTTGACCCGTTTCAGGCACAGAAATGACTTTAAACACACTTATTCTAGTTGACAAAGTCATAATTCACATCCAACAGTAATTTAGAGTCAAAAGATTAAATGTTGAAATTTCATCATTATAGACCATTTTGGGATCGTTCGACAGGTCCGGAGTCATCGTTTTTCATCCGAAAATTGATTTTTTGGACTGTACCAAAAATGATTCAAAATGTCAATTGGATCATGCCTCATGTTGAATAACCACTTTTTAAACCCTCACCGTGACCAAAATTGCCATTTTTACAGAGTTTTGCTTACTCAAAAGCTTCCATTTTGACCCGTTTCAGGCACAGAAATGACTTTAAACACACTTATTCTAGTTGACAAAGTCATAATTCACATCCAACAGTCATTTAGAGTCAAAAGATTAAATGTTAAAATTTCATCATTATAGACCATTTTGGGATCGTTCGACAGGTCCGGAGTCATCGTTTTTCATCCGAAAATTGATTTTTTGGACTGTACCAAAAAAGATTCAAAATGTCAATTGGATCATGCCTCATGTTGAATAACCACTTTTTTAACCCTCACAGTGACCAAAATTGCCATTTTTACAGAGTTTTGCTTACTCAAAAGCTTCCATTTTGACCCGTTTCAGGCACAGAAATGACTTTAAACACACTTATTCTAGTTGACAAAGTCATAATTCACATCCAACAGTAATTTAGAGTCAAAAGATTAAATGTTGAAATTTCATCATTATAGACCATTTTGGGATCGTTCGACAGGTCCGGAGTCATCGTTTTTCATCCGAAAATTGACTTTTTTGGACTGTACCAAAAATGATTCAAAATGTCAATTGGATCATGCCTCATGTTGAATAACCACTTTTTAAACCCTCACAGTGACCAAAATTGCCATTTCTACAGAGTTTTGCTTACTCAAAAGCTTCCATTTTGACCCGTTTCAGGCACAGAAATGACTTTAAACACACTTATTCTAGTTGACAAAGTCATAATTCACATCCAACAGTAATTTAGAGTCAAAAGATTAAATGTTGAAATTTCATCATTATAGACCATTTTGGGATCGTTCGACAGGTCCGGAGTCATCGTTTTTCATCCGAAAATTGATTTTTTGGACTGTACCAAAAATGATTCAAAATGTCAATTGGATCATGCCTCATGTTGAATAACCACTTTTTAAACCCTCACCGTGACCAAAATTGCCATTTTTACAGAGTTTTGCTTACTCAAAAGCTTCCATTTTGACCCGTTTCAGGCACAGAAATGACTTTAAACACACTTATTCTAGTTGACAAAGTCATAATTCACATCCAACAGTCATTTAGAGTCAAAAGATTAAATGTTAAAATTTCATCATTATAGACCATTTTGGGATCGTTCGACAGGTCCGGAGTCATCGTTTTTCATCCGAAAATTGATTTTTTGGACTGTACCAAAAATGATTCAAAATGTCAATTGGATCATGCCTCATGTTGAATAACCACTTTTTAAACCCTCACAATGACCAAAATTGCAATTTTTACAGAGTTTTGCTTACTCAAAAGCTTCCATTTTGACCCGTTTCAGGCACAGAAATGACTTTAAACACACTTATTCTAGTTGACAAAGTCATAATTCACATCCAACAGTAATTTAGAATCAAAAGATTAAATGTTGAAATTTCATCATTATAGGCCATTTTGGTATCGTTCGACAGGTCCGGAGTCATCGTTTTTCATCCGAAAATTGATTTTTTGGACTGTACCAAAAATGATTCAAAATGTCAATTGGATCATGCCTCATGTTGAATAACCACTTTTTAAACCCTCACAGTGACCAAAATTGCCATTTTTACAGAGTTTTGCTTACTCAAAAGCTTCCATTTTGACCCGTTTCAGGCACAGAAATGACTTTAAACACACTTATTCTAGTTGACAAAGTCATAATTCACATCCAACAGTAATTTAGAGTCAAAAGATTAAATGTTGAAATTTCATCATTATAGACCATTTTGGTATCGTTCGACAGGTCCGGAGTCATCGTTTTTCATCCGAAAATTGATTTTTTGGACTGTACCAAAAATGATTCAAAATGTCAATTGGATCATGCCTCATGTTGAATAACCACTTTTTAAACCCTCACAGTGACCGAAATTGCCATTTTTACAGAGTTTTGCTTACTCAAAAGCTTCAATTTTGACCCGTTTCAGGCACAGAAATGACTTTAAACACACTTATTTTAGTTGACAAAGTCATAATTCACATCCAACAGTAATTTAGAGTCAAAAGATTAAATGTTAAAATGTCATCATTATAGACCATTTTGGGATCGTTCGACAGGTCCGGAGTCATCGTTTTTCATCCGAAAATTGATTTTTTGGACTGTACCAAAAATGATTCAAAATGTCAATTGGATCATGCCTCATGTTGAATAACCACTTTTTAAACCCTCACAGTGACCAAAATTGCCATTTTTACAGAGTTTTGCTTACTCAAAAGCTTCCATTTTGACCCGTTTCAGGCTCAGAAATGACTTTAAACACACTTATTCTAGTTGACAAAGTCATAATTCACATCCAACAGTAATTTAGAGTCAAAAGATTAAATGTTAAAATTTCATCATTATAGACCATTTTGGGATCGTTCGACAGGTCCGGAGTCATTGTTTTTCATCCGAAAATTGATTTTTTGGACTGTACCAAAAATGATTCAAAATGTCAATTGGATCATGCCTCATGTTGAATAACCACTTTTTAAACCCTCACAATGACCAAAATTGCAATTTTTACAGAGTTTTGCTTACTCAAAAGCTTCCATTTTGACCCGTTTTAGGCACAGAAATGACTTTAAACACACTTATTCTAGTTGACAAAGTCATAATTCACATCCAACAGTAATTTAGAGTCAAAAGATTAAATGTTGAAATTTCATCATTATAGACCATTTTATGATCGTTCGACAGGTCCGGAGTCATCGTTTTTAACCTGAAAATTGATTTTTTGGACTGTACCAAAAATGATTCAAAATGTCAATTGGATCATGCCTCATGTTGAATAACCACTTTTTAAACCCTCACAGTGACCGAAATTTCCATTTTTACCGAGTTTTGCTTACTCAAAAGCTTCCATTTGACCCGGTTCAGGCACAGAAATGACTTTAAACACACTTATTCTAGTTGACAAAGTCATAATTCACATCCAACAGTAATTTAGAGTCAAAAGATTAAATGTTGAAATTTCATCATTATAGACCATTTTATGATCGTTCGACAGGTCCGGAGTCATCGTTTTTCATCCGAAAATTGATTTTTTGGACTGTACCAAAAATGATTCAAAATGTCAATTGGATCATGCCTCATGTTGAATAACCACTTTTTGAACCCTCACAGTGACCAAAATTGCCATTTTTACAGAGTTTTGCTTACTCAAAAGCTTCCATTTTGACCCGTTTCAGGCACAGAAATGACTTTAAACACACTTATTCTAGTTGACAAAGTCATAATTCACATCCAACAGTAATTTAGAGTCAAAAGATTAAATGTTGAAATTTCATCATTATAGACCATTTTGGGATCGTTCGACAGGTCCGGAGTCATCGTTTTTCATCCGAAAATTGACTTTTTTGGACTGTACCAAAAATGATTCAAAATGTCAATTGGATCATGCCTCATGTTGAATAACCACTTTTTAAACCCTCACAGTGACCAAAATTGCCATTTCTACAGAGTTTTGCTTACTCAAAAGCTTCCATTTTGACCCGTTTCAGGCACAGAAATGACTTTAAACACACTTATTCTAGTTGACAAAGTCATAATTCACATCCAACAGTCATTTAGAGTCAAAAGATTAAATGTTGAAATTTCATCATTATAGACCATTTTGGGATCGTTCGACAGGTCCGGAGTCATCGTTTTTCATCCGAAAATTGATTTTTTGGACTGTACCAAAAATGATTCAAAATGTCAATTGGATCATGCCTCATGTTGAATAACCACTTTTTAAACCCTTACAGTGACCAAAATTGCCATTTTTACAGAGTTTTGCTTACTCAAAAGCTTCCATTTTGACCCGTTTCAGGCACAGAAATGACTTTAAACACACTTATTCTAGTTGACAAAGTCATAATTCACATCCAACAGTAATTTAGAGTCAAAAGATTAAATGTTGAAATTTCATCATTATAGACCATTTTGGGATCGTTCGACAGGTCCGGAGTCATCGTTTTTCATCCGAAAATTGATTTTTTGGACTGTACCAAAAATGATTCAAAATGTCAATTGGATCATGCCTCATGTTGAATAACCACTTTTTAAACCCTCACCGTGACCAAAATTGCCATTTTTACAGAGTTTTGCTTACTCAAAAGCTTCCATTTTGACCCGTTTCAGGCACAGAAATGACTTTAAACACACTTATTCTAGTTGACAAAGTCATAATTCACATCCAACAGTCATTTAGAGTCAAAAGATTAAATGTTAAAATTTCATCATTATAGACCATTTTGGGATCGTTCGACAGGTCCGGAGTCATCGTTTTTCATCCGAAAATTGATTTTTTGGACTGTACCAAAAATGATTCAAAATGTCAATTGGATCATGCCTCATGTTGAATAACCACTTTTTAAACCCTCACAATGACCAAAATTGCAATTTTTACAGAGTTTTGCTTACTCAAAAGCTTCCATTTTGACCCGTTTCAGGCACAGAAATGACTTTAAACACACTTATTCTAGTTGACAAAGTCATAATTCACATCCAACAGTAATTTAGAATCAAAAGATTAAATGTTGAAATTTCATCATTATAGGCCATTTTGGTATCGTTCGACAGGTCCGGAGTCATCGTTTTTCATCCGAAAATTGATTTTTTGGACTGTACCAAAAATGATTCAAAATGTCAATTGGATCATGCCTCATGTTGAATAACCACTTTTTAAACCCTCACAGTGACCAAAATTGCCATTTTTACAGAGTTTTGCTTACTCAAAAGCTTCCATTTTGACCCGTTTCAGGCACAGAAATGACTTTAAACACACTTATTCTAGTTGACAAAGTCATAATTCACATCCAACAGTAATTTAGAGTCAAAAGATTAAATGTTGAAATTTCATCATTATAGACCATTTTGGTATCGTTCGACAGGTCCGGAGTCATCGTTTTTCATCCGAAAATTGATTTTTTGGACTGTACCAAAAATGATTCAAAATGTCAATTGGATCATGCCTCATGTTGAATAACCACTTTTTAAACCCTCACAGTGACCGAAATTGCCATTTTTACAGAGTTTTGCTTACTCAAAAGCTTCAATTTTGACCCGTTTCAGGCACAGAAATGACTTTAAACACACTTATTTTAGTTGACAAAGTCATAATTCACATCCAACAGTAATTTAGAGTCAAAAGATTAAATGTTAAAATGTCATCATTATAGACCATTTTGGGATCGTTCGACAGGTCCGGAGTCATCGTTTTTCATCCGAAAATTGATTTTTTGGACTGTACCAAAAAAGATTCAAAATGTCAATTGGATCATGCCTCATGTTGAATAACCACTTTTTTAACCCTCACAGTGACCAAAATTGCCATTTTTACAGAGTTTTGCTTACTCAAAAGCTTCCATTTTGACCCGTTTCAGGCACAGAAATGACTTTAAACACACTTATTCTTGTTGACAAAGTCATAATTCATATCCAACAGTCATTTAGAGTCAAAAGATTAAATGTTGAAATTTCATCATTATAGACCATTTTGGGATCGTTCGACAGGTCCGGAGTCATCGTTTTTCATCCGAAAATTGATTTTTTGGACTGTACCAAAAATGATTCAAAATGTCAATTGGATCATGCCTCATGTTGAATAACCACTTTTTAAACCCTCACAGTGACCAAAATTGCCATTTTTACAGAGTTTTGCTTACTCAAAAGCTTCCATTTTGACCCGTTTCAGGCACAGAAATGACTTTAAACACACTTATTCTAGTTGACAAAGTCATAATTCACATCCAACAGTAATTTAGAGTCAAAAGATTAAATGTTGAAATTTCATCATTATAGACCATTTTGGGATCGTTCGACAGGTCCGGAGTCATCGTTTTTCATCCGAAAATTGATTTTTTGGACTGTACCAAAAATGATTCAAAATGTCAATTGGATCATGCCTCATGTTGAATAACCACTTTTTAAACCCTCACAATGACCAAAATTGCAATTTTTACAGAGTTTTGCTTACTCAAAAGCTTCCATTTTGAGCCGTTTCAGGCACAGAAATGACTTTAAACACACTTATTCTAGTTGACAAGGTCATAATTCACATCCAACAGTAATTTAGAGTCAAAAGATTAAATGTTGAAATTTCATCATTATAGACCATTTTATGATCGTTCGACAGGTCCGGAGTCATCGTTTTTCATCCGAAAATTGATTTTTTTGGACTGTACCAAAAATGATTCAAAATGTCAATTGGATCATGCCTCATGTTGAATAACCACTTTTTGAACCCTCACAGTGACCAAAATTGCCATTTTTACAGAGTTTTGCTTACTCAAAAGCTTCCATTTTGACCCGTTTCAGGCACAGAAATGACTTTAAACACACTTATTCTAGTTGACAAAGTCATAATTCACATCCAACAGTAATTTAGAGTCAAAAGATTAAATGTTGAAATTTCATCATTATAGACCATTTTGGGATCGTTCGACAGGTCTGGAGTCATCGTTTTTCATCCGAAAATTGATTTTTTGGACTGTACCAAAAATGATTCAAAATGTCAATTGGATCATGCCTAATGTTGAATAACCACTTTTTAAACCCTCACCGTGACCAAAATTGCCATTTTTACAGAGTTTTGCTTACTCAAAAGCTTCCATTTTGACCCGTTTCAGGCACAGAAATGACTTTAAACACACTTATTCTAGTTGACAAAGTCATAATTCACATCCAACAGTAATTTAGAGTCAAAAGATTAAATGTTAAAATTTCATCATTATAGACCATTTTGGGATCGTTCGACAGGTCCGGAGTCATCGTTTTTCATCCGAAAATTGATTTTTTGGACTGTACCAAAAATGATTCAAAATGTCAATTGGATCATGCCTCATGTTGAATAACCACTTTTTAAACCCTCACAATGACCAAAATTGCAATTTTTACAGAGTTTTGCTTACTCAAAAGCTTCCATTTTGACCCGTTTCAGGCACAGAAATGACTTTAAACACACTTATTCTAGTTGACAAAGTCATAATTCACATCCAACAGTAATTTAGAGTCAAAAGATTAAATGTTGAAATTTCATCATTATAGGCCATTTTGGTATCGTTCGACAGGTCCGGAGTCATCGTTTTTCATCCGAAAATTGATTTTTTGGACTGTACCAAAAATGATTCAAAATGTCAATTGGATCATGCCTCATGTTGAATAACCACTTTTTAAACCCTCACAGTGACCAAAATTGCCATTTTTACAGAGTTTTGCTTACTCAAAAGCTTCCATTTTGACCCGTTTCAGGCACAGAAATGACTTTAAACACACTTATTCTAGTTGACAAAGTCATAATTCACATCCAACAGTAATTTAGAGTCAAAAGATTAAATGTTGAAATTTCATCATTATAGACCATTTTATGATCGTTCGACAGGTCCGGAGTCATCGTTTTTAACCTGAAAATTGATTTTTTGGACTGTACCAAAAATGATTCAAAATGTCAATTGGATCATGCCTCATGTTGAATAACCCTTTTTAAACCCTCACAGTGACCGAAATTGCCATTTTTACAGAGTTTTGCTTACTCAAAAGCTTCAATTTTGACCCGTTTCAGGCACAGAAATGACTTTAAACACACTTATTTTAGTTGACAAAGTCATAATTCACATCCAACAGTAATTTAGAGTCAAAAGATTAAATGTTAAAATTTCATCATTATAGACCATTTTGGGATCGTTCGGCAGGTCCGGAGTCATCGTTTTTCATCCGAAAATTGATTTTTTGGACTGTACCAAAAAAGATTCAAAATGTCAATTGGATCATGCCTCATGTTGAATAACCACTTTTTAAACCCTCACAGTGACCAAAATTGCCATTTTTACAGAGTTTTGCTTACTCAAAAGCTTCCATTTTGACCCGTTTCAGGCACAGAAATGACTTTAAACACACTTATTCTAGTTGACAAAGTCATAATTCACATCCAACAGTCATTTAGAGTCAAAAGATTAAATGTTGAAATTTCATCATTATAGACCATTTTGGGATCGTTCGACAGGTCCGGAGTCATCGTTTTTCATCCGAAAATTGATTTTTTGGACTGTACCAAAAATGATTCAAAATGTCAATTGGATCATGCCTCATGTTGAATAACCACTTTTTAAACCCTCACAGTGACCAAAATTGCCATTTTTACAGAGTTTTGCTTACTCAAAAGCTTCCATTTTGACCCGTTTCAGGCACAGAAATGACTTTAAACACACTTATTCTAGTTGACAAAGTCATAATTCACATCCAACAGTAATTTAGAGTCAAAAGATTAAATGTTGAAATTTCATCATTATAGACCATTTTATGATCGTTCGACAGGTCCGGAGTCATCGTTTTTAACCTGAAAATTGATTTTTTGGACTGTACCAAAAATGATTCAAAATGTCAATTGGATCATGCCTCATGTTGAATAACCACTTTTTAAACCCTCACAGTGACCGAAATTGCCATTTTTACAGAGTTTTGCTTACTCAAAAGCTTCAATTTTGACCCGTTTCAGGCACAGAAATGACTTTAAACACACTTATTTTAGTTGACAAAGTCATAATTCATATCCAACAGTAATTTAGAGTCAAAAGATTAAATGTTAAAATGTCATCATTATAGACCATTTTGGGATCGTTCGACAGGTCCGGAGTCATCGTTTTTCATCCGAAAATTGATTTTTTGGACTGTACCAAAAAAGATTCAAAATGTCAATTGGATCATGCCTCATGTTGAATAACCACTTTTTAAACCCTCACAGTGACCGAAACTGCCATTTTTACAGAGTTTTGCTTACTCAAAAGCTTCAATTTTGACCCGTTTCAGGCACAGAAATGACTTTAAACACACTTATTTTAGTTGACAAAGTCATAATTCACATCCAACAGTAATTTAGAGTCAAAAGATTAAATGTTAAAATTTCATCATTATAGACCATTTTGGGATCGTTCGGCAGGTCCGGAGTCATCGTTTTTCATCCGAAAATTGATTTTTTGGACTGTACCAAAAAAGATTCAAAATGTCAATTGGATCATGCCTCATGTTGAATAACCACTTTTTAAACCCTCACCGTGACCAAAATTGCCATTTTTACAGAGTTTTGCTTACTCAAAAGCTTCCATTTTGACCCGTTTCAGGCACAGAAATGACTTTAAACACACTTATTCTAGTTGACAAAGTCATAATTCACATCCAACAGTAATTTAGAGTCAAAAGATTAAATGTTAAAATTTCATCATTATAGACCATTTTGGGATCGTTCGACAGGTCCGGAGTCATCGTTTTTCATCCGAAAATTGATTTTTTGGACTGTACCAAAAATGATTCAAAATGTCAATTGGATCATGCCTCATGTTGAATAACCACTTTTTAAACCCTCACAATGACCAAAATTGCAATTTTTACAGAGTTTTGCTTACTCAAAAGCTTCCATTTTGACCCGTTTCAGGCACAGAAATGACTTTAAACACACTTATTCTAGTTGACAAAGTCATAATTCACATCCAACAGTAATTTAGAGTCAAAAGATTAAATGTTGAAATTTCATCATTATAGGCCATTTTGGTATCGTTCGACAGGTCCGGAGTCATCGTTTTTCATCCGAAAATTGATTTTTTGGACTGTACCAAAAATGATTCAAAATGTCAATTGGATCATGCCTCATGTTGAATAACCACTTTTTAAACCCTCACAGTGACCAAAATTGCCATTTTTACAGAGTTTTGCTTACTCAAAAGCTTCCATTTTGACCCGTTTCAGGCACAGAAATGACTTTAAACACACTTATTCTAGTTGACAAAGTCATAATTCACATCCAACAGTAATTTAGAGTCAAAAGATTAAATGTTGAAATTTCATCATTATAGACCATTTTATGATCGTTCGACAGGTCCGGAGTCATCGTTTTTAACCTGAAAATTGATTTTTTGGACTGTACCAAAAATGATTCAAAATGTCAATTGGATCATGCCTCATGTTGAATAACCCTTTTTAAACCCTCACAGTGACCGAAATTGCCATTTTTACAGAGTTTTGCTTACTCAAAAGCTTCAATTTTGACCCGTTTCAGGCACAGAAATGACTTTAAACACACTTATTTTAGTTGACAAAGTCATAATTCACATCCAACAGTAATTTAGAGTCAAAAGATTAAATGTTAAAATTTCATCATTATAGACCATTTTGGGATCGTTCGGCAGGTCCGGAGTCATCGTTTTTCATCCGAAAATTGATTTTTTGGACTGTACCAAAAAAGATTCAAAATGTCAATTGGATCATGCCTCATGTTGAATAACCACTTTTTAAACCCTCACAGTGACCAAAATTGCCATTTTTACAGAGTTTTGCTTACTCAAAAGCTTCCATTTTGACCCGTTTCAGGCACAGAAATGACTTTAAACACACTTATTCTAGTTGACAAAGTCATAATTCACATCCAACAGTCATTTAGAGTCAAAAGATTAAATGTTGAAATTTCATCATTATAGACCATTTTGGGATCGTTCGACAGGTCCGGAGTCATCGTTTTTCATCCGAAAATTGATTTTTTGGACTGTACCAAAAATGATTCAAAATGTCAATTGGATCATGCCTCATGTTGAATAACCACTTTTTAAACCCTCACAGTGACCAAAATTGCCATTTTTACAGAGTTTTGCTTACTCAAAAGCTTCCATTTTGACCCGTTTCAGGCACAGAAATGACTTTAAACACACTTATTCTAGTTGACAAAGTCATAATTCACATCCAACAGTAATTTAGAGTCAAAAGATTAAATGTTGAAATTTCATCATTATAGACCATTTTATGATCGTTCGACAGGTCCGGAGTCATCGTTTTTAACCTGAAAATTGATTTTTTGGACTGTACCAAAAATGATTCAAAATGTCAATTGGATCATGCCTCATGTTGAATAACCACTTTTTAAACCCTCACAGTGACCGAAATTGCCATTTTTACAGAGTTTTGCTTACTCAAAAGCTTCAATTTTGACCCGTTTCAGGCACAGAAATGACTTTAAACACACTTATTTAAGTTGACAAAGTCATAATTCATATCCAACAGTAATTTAGAGTCAAAAGATTAAATGTTAAAATGTCATCATTATAGACCATTTTGGGATCGTTCGACAGGTCCGGAGTCATCGTTTTTCATCCGAAAATTGATTTTTTGGACTGTACCAAAAAAGATTCAAAATGTCAATTGGATCATGCCTCATGTTGAATAACCACTTTTTAAACCCTCACAGTGACCGAAACTGCCATTTTTACAGAGTTTTGCTTACTCAAAAGCTTCAATTTTGACCCGTTTCAGGCACAGAAATGACTTTAAACACACTTATTTTAGTTGACAAAGTCATAATTCACATCCAACAGTAATTTAGAGTCAAAAGATTAAATGTTAAAATTTCATCATTATAGACCATTTTGGGATCGTTCGGCAGGTCCGGAGTCATCGTTTTTCATCCGAAAATTGATTTTTTGGACTGTACCAAAAAAGATTCAAAATGTCAATTGGATCATGCCTCATGTTGAATAACCACTTTTTAAACCCTCACCGTGACCAAAATTGCCATTTTTACAGAGTTTTGCTTACTCAAAAGCTTCCATTTTGACCCGTTTCAGGCACAGAAATGACTTTAAACACACTTATTCTAGTTGACAAAGTCATAATTCACATCCAACAGTCATTTAGAGTCAAAAGATTAAATGTTGAAATTTCATCATTATAGACCATTTTGGGATCGTTCGACAGGTCCGGAGTCATCGTTTTTCATCCGAAAATTGATTTTTTGGACTGTACCAAAAATGATTCAAAATGTCAATTGGATCATGCCTCATGTTGAATAACCACTTTTTAAACCCTCACAGTGACCAAAATTGCCATTTTTACAGAGTTTTGCTTACTCAAAAGCTTCCATTTTGACCCGTTTCAGGCACAGAAATGACTTTAAACACACTTATTCTAGTTGACAAAGTCATAATTCACATCCAACAGTAATTTAGAGTCAAAAGATTAAATGTTGAAATTTCATCATTATAGACCATTTTGGGATCGTTCGACAGGTCCGGAGTCATCGTTTTTCATCCGAAAATTGATTTTTTGGACTGTACCAAAAATGATTCAAAATGTCAATTGGATCATGCCTCATGTTGAATAACCACTTTTTAAACCCTCACAGTGACCAAAATTGCCATTTTTACAGAGTTTTGCTTACTCAAAAGCTTCCATTTTGACCCGTTTCAGGCTCAGAAATGACTTTAAACACACTTATTCTAGTTGACAAAGTCATAATTCACATCCAACAGTAATTTAGAGTCAAAAGATTAAATGTTAAAATTTCATCATTATAGACCATTTTGGGATCGTTCGACAGGTCCGGAGTCATTGTTTTTCATCCGAAAATTGATTTTTTGGACTGTACCAAAAATGATTCAAAATGTCAATTGGATCATGCCTCATGTTGAATAACCACTTTTTAAACCCTCACAATGACCAAAATTGCAATTTTTACAGAGTTTTGCTTACTCAAAAGCTTCCATTTTGACCCGTTTCAGGCACAGAAATGACTTTAAACACACTTATTCTAGTTGACAAAGTCATAATTCACATCCAACAGTAATTTAGAGTCAAAAGATTAAATGTTGAAATTTCATCATTATAGACCATTTTATGATCGTTCGACAGGTCCGGAGTCATCGTTTTTAACCTGAAAATTGATTTTTTGGACTGTATCAAAAATGATTCAAAATGTCAATTGGATCATGCCTCATGTTGAATAACCACTTTTTAAACCCTCACAGTGACCGAAATTTCCATTTTTACCGAGTTTTGCTTACTCAAAAGCTTCCATTTGACCCGGTTCAGGCACAGAAATGACTTTAAACACACTTATTCTAGTTGACAAAGTCATAATTCACATCCAACAGTAATTTAGAGTCAAAAGATTAAATGTTGAAATTTCATCATTATAGACCATTTTATGATCGTTCGACAGGTCCGGAGTCATCGTTTTTCATCCGAAAATTGATTTTTTGGACTGTACCAAAAATGATTCAAAATGTCAATTGGATCATGCCTCATGTTGAATAACCACTTTTTGAACCCTCACAGTGACCAAAATTGCCATTTTTACAGAGTTTTGCTTACTCAAAAGCTTCCATTTTGACCCGTTTCAGGCACAGAAATGACTTTAAACACACTTATTCTAGTTGACAAAGTCATAATTCACATCCAACAGTAATTTAGAGTCAAAAGATTAAATGTTGAAATTTCATCATTATAGACCATTTTGGGATCGTTCGACAGGTCCGGAGTCATCGTTTTTCATCCGAAAATTGACTTTTTTGGACTGTACCAAAAATGATTCAAAATGTCAATTGGATCATGCCTCATGTTGAATAACCACTTTTTAAACCCTCACAGTGACCAAAATTGCCATTTCTACAGAGTTTTGCTTACTCAAAAGCTTCCATTTTGACCCGTTTCAGGCACAGAAATGACTTTAAACACACTTATTCTAGTTGACAAAGTCATAATTCACATCCAACAGTAATTTAGAGTCAAAAGATTAAATGTTGAAATTTCATCATTATAGGCCATTTTGGTATCGTTCGACAGGTCCGGAGTCATCGTTTTTCATCCGAAAATTGATTTTTTGGACTGTACCAAAAATGATTCAAAATGTCAATTGGATCATGCCTCATGTTGAATAACCACTTTTTAAACCCTCACAGTGACCAAAATTGCCATTTTTACAGAGTTTTGCTTACTCAAAAGCTTCCATTTTGACCCGTTTCAGGCACAGAAATGACTTTAAACACACTTATTCTAGTTGACAAAGTCATAATTCACATCCAACAGTAATTTAGAGTCAAAAGATTAAATGTTGAAATTTCATCATTATAGACCATTTTATGATCGTTCGACAGGTCCGGAGTCATCGTTTTTAACCTGAAAATTGATTTTTTGGACTGTACCAAAAATGATTCAAAATGTCAATTGGATCATGCCTCATGTTGAATAACCCTTTTTAAACCCTCACAGTGACCGAAATTGCCATTTTTACAGAGTTTTGCTTACTCAAAAGCTTCAATTTTGACCCGTTTCAGGCACAGAAATGACTTTAAACACACTTATTTTAGTTGACAAAGTCATAATTCACATCCAACAGTAATTTAGAGTCAAAAGATTAAATGTTAAAATTTCATCATTATAGACCATTTTGGGATCGTTCGGCAGGTCCGGAGTCATCGTTTTTCATCCGAAAATTGATTTTTTGGACTGTACCAAAAAAGATTCAAAATGTCAATTGGATCATGCCTCATGTTGAATAACCACTTTTTAAACCCTCACAGTGACCAAAATTGCCATTTTTACAGAGTTTTGCTTACTCAAAAGCTTCCATTTTGACCCGTTTCAGGCACAGAAATGACTTTAAACACACTTATTCTAGTTGACAAAGTCATAATTCACATCCAACAGTCATTTAGAGTCAAAAGATTAAATGTTGAAATTTCATCATTATAGACCATTTTGGGATCGTTCGACAGGTCCGGAGTCATCGTTTTTCATCCGAAAATTGATTTTTTGGACTGTACCAAAAATGATTCAAAATGTCAATTGGATCATGCCTCATGTTGAATAACCACTTTTTAAACCCTCACAGTGACCAAAATTGCCATTTTTACAGAGTTTTGCTTACTCAAAAGCTTCCATTTTGACCCGTTTCAGGCACAGAAATGACTTTAAACACACTTATTCTAGTTGACAAAGTCATAATTCACATCCAACAGTAATTTAGAGTCAAAAGATTAAATGTTGAAATTTCATCATTATAGACCATTTTATGATCGTTCGACAGGTCCGGAGTCATCGTTTTTAACCTGAAAATTGATTTTTTGGACTGTACCAAAAATGATTCAAAATGTCAATTGGATCATGCCTCATGTTGAATAACCACTTTTTAAACCCTCACAGTGACCGAAATTGCCATTTTTACAGAGTTTTGCTTACTCAAAAGCTTCAATTTTGACCCGTTTCAGGCACAGAAATGACTTTAAACACACTTATTTTAGTTGACAAAGTCATAATTCACATCCAACAGTAATTTAGAGTCAAAAGATTAAATGTTAAAATGTCATCATTATAGACCATTTTGGGATCGTTCGACAGGTCCGGAGTCATCGTTTTTCATCCGAAAATTGATTTTTTGGACTGTACCAAAAAAGATTCAAAATGTCAATTGGATCATGCCTCATGTTGAATAACCACTTTTTAAACCCTCACAGTGACCGAAACTGCCATTTTTACAGAGTTTTGCTTACTCAAAAGCTTCAATTTTGACCCGTTTCAGGCACAGAAATGACTTTAAACACACTTATTTTAGTTGACAAAGTCATAATTCACATCCAACAGTAATTTAGAGTCAAAAGATTAAATGTTAAAATTTCATCATTATAGACCATTTTGGGATCGTTCGGCAGGTCCGGAGTCATCGTTTTTCATCCGAAAATTGATTTTTTGGACTGTACCAAAAAAGATTCAAAATGTCAATTGGATCATGCCTCATGTTGAATAACCACTTTTTAAACCCTCACCGTGACCAAAATTGCCATTTTTACAGAGTTTTGCTTACTCAAAAGCTTCCATTTTGACCCGTTTCAGGCACAGAAATGACTTTAAACACACTTATTCTAGTTGACAAAGTCATAATTCACATCCAACAGTCATTTAGAGTCAAAAGATTAAATGTTGAAATTTCATCATTATAGACCATTTTGGGATCGTTCGACAGGTCCGGAGTCATCGTTTTTCATCCGAAAATTGATTTTTTGGACTGTACCAAAAATGATTCAAAATGTCAATTGGATCATGCCTCATGTTGAATAACCACTTTTTAAACCCTCACAGTGACCAAAATTGCCATTTTTACAGAGTTTTGCTTACTCAAAAGCTTCCATTTTGACCCGTTTCAGGCACAGAAATGACTTTAAACACACTTATTCTAGTTGACAAAGTCATAATTCACATCCAACAGTAATTTAGAGTCAAAAGATTAAATGTTGAAATTTCATCATTATAGACCATTTTGGGATCGTTCGACAGGTCCGGAGTCATCGTTTTTCATCCGAAAATTGATTTTTTGGACTGTACCAAAAATGATTCAAAATGTCAATTGGATCATGCCTCATGTTGAATAACCACTTTTTAAACCCTCACAGTGACCAAAATTGCCATTTTTACAGAGTTTTGCTTACTCAAAAGCTTCCATTTTGACCCGTTTCAGGCTCAGAAATGACTTTAAACACACTTATTCTAGTTGACAAAGTCATAATTCACATCCAACAGTAATTTAGAGTCAAAAGATTAAATGTTAAAATTTCATCATTATAGACCATTTTGGGATCGTTCGACAGGTCCGGAGTCATTGTTTTTCATCCGAAAATTGATTTTTTGGACTGTACCAAAAATGATTCAAAATGTCAATTGGATCATGCCTCATGTTGAATAACCACTTTTTAAACCCTCACAATGACCAAAATTGCAATTTTTACAGAGTTTTGCTTACTCAAAAGCTTCCATTTTGACCCGTTTCAGGCACAGAAATGACTTTAAACACACTTATTCTAGTTGACAAAGTCATAATTCACATCCAACAGTAATTTAGAGTCAAAAGATTAAATGTTGAAATTTCATCATTATAGACCATTTTATGATCGTTCGACAGGTCCGGAGTCATCGTTTTTAACCTGAAAATTGATTTTTTGGACTGTACCAAAAATGATTCAAAATGTCAATTGGATCATGCCTCATGTTGAATAACCACTTTTTAAACCCTCACAGTGACCGAAATTTCCATTTTTACCGAGTTTTGCTTACTCAAAAGCTTCCATTTGACCCGGTTCAGGCACAGAAATGACTTTAAACACACTTATTCTAGTTGACAAAGTCATAATTCACATCCAACAGTAATTTAGAGTCAAAAGATTAAATGTTGAAATTTCATCATTATAGACCATTTTATGATCGTTCGACAGGTCCGGAGTCATCGTTTTTCATCCGAAAATTGATTTTTTGGACTGTACCAAAAATGATTCAAAATGTCAATTGGATCATGCCTCATGTTGAATAACCACTTTTTGAACCCTCACAGTGACCAAAATTGCCATTTTTACAGAGTTTTGCTTACTCAAAAGCTTCCATTTTGACCCGTTTCAGGCACAGAAATGACTTTAAACACACTTATTCTAGTTGACAAAGTCATAATTCACATCCAACAGTAATTTAGAGTCAAAAGATTAAATGTTGAAATTTCATCATTATAGACCATTTTGGGATCGTTCGACAGGTCCGGAGTCATCGTTTTTCATCCGAAAATTGACTTTTTTGGACTGTACCAAAAATGATTCAAAATGTCAATTGGATCATGCCTCATGTTGAATAACCACTTTTTAAACCCTCACAGTGACCAAAATTGCCATTTCTACAGAGTTTTGCTTACTCAAAAGCTTCCATTTTGACCCGTTTCAGGCACAGAAATGACTTTAAACACACTTATTCTAGTTGACAAAGTCATAATTCACATCCAACAGTCATTTAGAGTCAAAAGATTAAATGTTGAAATTTCATCATTATAGACCATTTTGGGATCGTTCGACAGGTCCGGAGTCATCGTTTTTCATCCGAAAATTGATTTTTTGGACTGTACCAAAAATGATTCAAAATGTCAATTGGATCATGCCTCATGTTGAATAACCACTTTTTAAACCCTTACAGTGACCAAAATTGCCATTTTTACAGAGTTTTGCTTACTCAAAAGCTTCCATTTTGACCCGTTTCAGGCACAGAAATGACTTTAAACACACTTATTCTAGTTGACAAAGTCATAATTCACATCCAACAGTAATTTAGAGTCAAAAGATTAAATGTTGAAATTTCATCATTATAGACCATTTTGGGATCGTTCGACAGGTCCGGAGTCATCGTTTTTCATCCGAAAATTGATTTTTTGGACTGTACCAAAAATGATTCAAAATGTCAATTGGATCATGCCTCATGTTGAATAACCACTTTTTAAACCCTCACCGTGACCAAAATTGCCATTTTTACAGAGTTTTGCTTACTCAAAAGCTTCCATTTTGACCCGTTTCAGGCACAGAAATGACTTTAAACACACTTATTCTAGTTGACAAAGTCATAATTCACATCCAACAGTCATTTAGAGTCAAAAGATTAAATGTTAAAATTTCATCATTATAGACCATTTTGGGATCGTTCGACAGGTCCGGAGTCATCGTTTTTCATCCGAAAATTGATTTTTTGGACTGTACCAAAAATGATTCAAAATGTCAATTGGATCATGCCTCATGTTGAATAACCACTTTTTAAACCCTCACAATGACCAAAATTGCAATTTTTACAGAGTTTTGCTTACTCAAAAGCTTCCATTTTGACCCGTTTCAGGCACAGAAATGACTTTAAACACACTTATTCTAGTTGACAAAGTCATAATTCACATCCAACAGTAATTTAGAATCAAAAGATTAAATGTTGAAATTTCATCATTATAGGCCATTTTGGTATCGTTCGACAGGTCCGGAGTCATCGTTTTTCATCCGAAAATTGATTTTTTGGACTGTACCAAAAATGATTCAAAATGTCAATTGGATCATGCCTCATGTTGAATAACCACTTTTTAAACCCTCACAGTGACCAAAATTGCCATTTTTACAGAGTTTTGCTTACTCAAAAGCTTCCATTTTGACCCGTTTCAGGCACAGAAATGACTTTAAACACACTTATTCTAGTTGACAAAGTCATAATTCACATCCAACAGTAATTTAGAGTCAAAAGATTAAATGTTGAAATTTCATCATTATAGACCATTTTGGTATCGTTCGACAGGTCCGGAGTCATCGTTTTTCATCCGAAAATTGATTTTTTGGACTGTACCAAAAATGATTCAAAATGTCAATTGGATCATGCCTCATGTTGAATAACCACTTTTTAAACCCTCACAGTGACCGAAATTGCCATTTTTACAGAGTTTTGCTTACTCAAAAGCTTCAATTTTGACCCGTTTCAGGCACAGAAATGACTTTAAACACACTTATTTTAGTTGACAAAGTCATAATTCACATCCAACAGTAATTTAGAGTCAAAAGATTAAATGTTAAAATGTCATCATTATAGACCATTTTGGGATCGTTCGACAGGTCCGGAGTCATCGTTTTTCATCCGAAAATTGATTTTTTGGACTGTACCAAAAAAGATTCAAAATGTCAATTGGATCATGCCTCATGTTGAATAACCACTTTTTTAACCCTCACAGTGACCAAAATTGCCATTTTTACAGAGTTTTGCTTACTCAAAAGCTTCCATTTTGACCCGTTTCAGGCACAGAAATGACTTTAAACACACTTATTCTTGTTGACAAAGTCATAATTCATATCCAACAGTCATTTAGAGTCAAAAGATTAAATGCTGAAATTTCATCATTATAGACCATTTTGGGATCGTTCGACAGGTCCGGAGTCATCGTTTTTCATCCGAAAATTGATTTTTTGGACTGTACCAAAAATGATTCAAAATGTCAATTGGATCATGCCTCATGTTGAATAACCACTTTTTAAACCCTCACAGTGACCAAAATTGCCATTTTTACAGAGTTTTGCTTACTCAAAAGCTTCCATTTTGACCCGTTTCAGGCACAGAAATGACTTTAAACACACTTATTCTAGTTGACAAAGTCATAATTCACATCCAACAGTAATTTAGAGTCAAAAGATTAAATGTTGAAATTTCATCATTATAGACCATTTTGGGATCGTTCGACAGGTCCGGAGTCATCGTTTTTCATCCGAAAATTGATTTTTTGGACTGTACCAAAAATGATTCAAAATGTCAATTGGATCATGCCTCATGTTGAATAACCACTTTTTAAACCCTCACAATGACCAAAATTGCAATTTTTACAGAGTTTTGCTTACTCAAAAGCTTCCATTTTGAGCCGTTTCAGGCACAGAAATGACTTTAAACACACTTATTCTAGTTGACAAAGTCATAATTCACATCCAACAGTAATTTAGAGTCAAAAGATTAAATGTTGAAATTTCATCATTATAGACCATTTTATGATCGTTCGACAGGTCCGGAGTCATCGTTTTTAACCTGAAAATTGATTTTTTGGACTGTACCAAAAATGATTCAAAATGTCAATTGGATCATGCCTCATGTTGAATAACCACTTTTTAAACCCTCACAGTGACCAAAATTGCAATTTTTACAGAGTTTTGCTTACTCAAAAGCTTCCATTTTGACCCGGTTCAGGCACAGAAATGACTTTAAACACACTTATTCTAGTTGACAAGGTCATAATTCACATCCAACAGTAATTTAGAGTCAAAAGATTAAATGTTGAAATTTCATCATTATAGACCATTTTATGATCGTTCGACAGGTCCGGAGTCATCGTTTTTCATCCGAAAATTGATTTTTTTGGACTGTACCAAAAATGATTCAAAATGTCAATTGGATCATGCCTCATGTTGAATAACCACTTTTTGAACCCTCACAGTGACCAAAATTGCCATTTTTACAGAGTTTTGCTTACTCAAAAGCTTCCATTTTGACCCGTTTCAGGCACAGAAATGACTTTAAACACACTTATTCTAGTTGACAAAGTCATAATTCACATCCAACAGTAATTTAGAGTCAAAAGATTAAATGTTGAAATTTCATCATTATAGACCATTTTGGGATCGTTCGACAGGTCCGGAGTCATCGTTTTTCATCCGAAAATTGATTTTTTGGACTGTACCAAAAATGATTCAAAATGTCAATTGGATCATGCCTAATGTTGAATAACCACTTTTTAAACCCTCACCGTGACCAAAATTGCCATTTTTACAGAGTTTTGCTTACTCAAAAGCTTCCATTTTGACCCGTTTCAGGCACAGAAATGACTTTAAACACACTTATTCTAGTTGACAAAGTCATAATTCACATCCAACAGTAATTTAGAGTCAAAAGATTAAATGTTAAAATTTCATCATTATAGACCATTTTGGGATCGTTCGACAGGTCCGGAGTCATCGTTTTTCATCCGAAAATTGATTTTTTGGACTGTACCAAAAATGATTCAAAATGTCAATTGGATCATGCCTCATGTTGAATAACCACTTTTTAAACCCTCACAATGACCAAAATTGCAATTTTTACAGAGTTTTGCTTACTCAAAAGCTTCCATTTTGACCCGTTTCAGGCACAGAAATGACTTTAAACACACTTATTCTAGTTGACAAAGTCATAATTCACATCCAACAGTAATTTAGAGTCAAAAGATTAAATGTTGAAATTTCATCATTATAGGCCATTTTGGTATCGTTCGACAGGTCCGGAGTCATCGTTTTTCATCCGAAAATTGATTTTTTGGACTGTACCAAAAATGATTCAAAATGTCAATTGGATCATGCCTCATGTTGAATAACCACTTTTTAAACCCTCACAGTGACCAAAATTGCCATTTTTACAGAGTTTTGCTTACTCAAAAGCTTCCATTTTGACCCGTTTCAGGCACAGAAATGACTTTAAACACACTTATTCTAGTTGACAAAGTCATAATTCACATCCAACAGTAATTTAGAGTCAAAAGATTAAATGTTGAAATTTCATCATTATAGACCATTTTATGATCGTTCGACAGGTCCGGAGTCATCGTTTTTAACCTGAAAATTGATTTTTTGGACTGTACCAAAAATGATTCAAAATGTCAATTGGATCATGCCTCATGTTGAATAACCCTTTTTAAACCCTCACAGTGACCGAAATTGCCATTTTTACAGAGTTTTGCTTACTCAAAAGCTTCAATTTTGACCCGTTTCAGGCACAGAAATGACTTTAAACACACTTATTTTAGTTGACAAAGTCATAATTCACATCCAACAGTAATTTAGAGTCAAAAGATTAAATGTTAAAATTTCATCATTATAGACCATTTTGGGATCGTTCGGCAGGTCCGGAGTCATCGTTTTTCATCCGAAAATTGATTTTTTGGACTGTACCAAAAAAGATTCAAAATGTCAATTGGATCATGCCTCATGTTGAATAACCACTTTTTAAACCCTCACATTGACCAAAATTGCCATTTTTACAGAGTTTTGCTTACTCAAAAGCTTCCATTTTGACCCGTTTCAGGCACAGAAATGACTTTAAACACACTTATTCTAGTTGACAAAGTCATAATTCACATCCAACAGTCATTTAGAGTCAAAAGATTAAATGTTGAAATTTCATCATTATAGACCATTTTGGGATCGTTCGACAGGTCCGGAGTCATCGTTTTTCATCCGAAAATTGATTTTTTGGACTGTACCAAAAATGATTCAAAATGTCAATTGGATCATGCCTCATGTTGAATAACCACTTTTTAAACCCTCACAGTGACCAAAATTGCCATTTTTACAGAGTTTTGCTTACTCAAAAGCTTCCATTTTGACCCGTTTCAGGCACAGAAATGACTTTAAACACACTTATTCTAGTTGACAAAGTCATAATTCACATCCAACAGTAATTTAGAGTCAAAAGATTAAATGTTGAAATTTCATCATTATAGACCATTTTGGGATCGTTCGACAGGTCCGGAGTCATCGTTTTTCATCCGAAAATTGATTTTTTGGACTGTACCAAAAATGATTCAAAATGTCAATTGGATCATGCCTCATGTTGAATAACCACTTTTTAAACCCTCACAGTGACCAAAATTGCCATTTTTACAGAGTTTTGCTTACTCAAAAGCTTCCATTTTGACCCGTTTCAGGCTCAGAAATGACTTTAAACACACTTATTCTAGTTGACAAAGTCATAATTCACATCCAACAGTAATTTAGAGTCAAAAGATTAAATGTTAAAATTTCATCATTATAGACCATTTTGGGATCGTTCGACAGGTCCGGAGTCATTGTTTTTCATCCGAAAATTGATTTTTTGGACTGTACCAAAAATGATTCAAAATGTCAATTGGATCATGCCTCATGTTGAATAACCACTTTTTAAACCCTCACAATGACCAAAATTGCAATTTTTACAGAGTTTTGCTTACTCAAAAGCTTCCATTTTGACCCGTTTCAGGCACAGAAATGACTTTAAACACACTTATTCTAGTTGACAAAGTCATAATTCACATCCAACAGTAATTTAGAGTCAAAAGATTAAATGTTGAAATTTCATCATTATAGACCATTTTATGATCGTTCGACAGGTCCGGAGTCATCGTTTTTAACCTGAAACTTGATTTTTTGGACTGTACCAAAAATGATTCAAAATGTCAATTGGATCATGCCTCATGTTGAATAACCACTTTTTAAACCCTCACAGTGACCGAAATTTCCATTTTTACAGAGTTTTGCTTACTCAAAAGCTTCCATTTGACCCGGTTCAGGCACAGAAATGACTTTAAACACACTTATTCTAGTTGACAAAGTCATAATTCACATCCAACAGTAATTTAGAGTCAAAAGATTAAATGTTGAAATTTCATCATTATAGACCATTTTATGATCGTTCGACAGGTCCGGAGTCATCGTTTTTCATCCGAAAATTGATTTTTTTGGACTGTACCAAAAATGATTCAAAATGTCAATTGGATCATGCCTCATGTTGAATAACCACTTTTTGAACCCTCACAGTGACCAAAATTGCCATTTTTACAGAGTTTTGCTTACTCAAAAGCTTCCATTTTGACCCGTTTCAGGCACAGAAATGACTTTAAACACACTTATTCTAGTTAACAAAGTCATAATTCACATCCAACAGTAATTTAGAGTCAAAAGATTAAATGTTGAAATTTCATCATTATAGACCATTTTGGGATCGTTCGACAGGTCCGGAGTCATCGTTTTTCATCCGAAAATTGACTTGTTTGGACTGTACCAAAAATGATTCAAAATGTCAATTGGATCATGCCTCGTGTTGAATAACCACTTTTTAAAACCTCACAGTGACCAAAATTGCCATTTTTACAGAGTTTTGCTTACTCAAAAGCTTCCATTTTGACCCGTTTCAGGCACAGAAATGACTTTAAACACACTTATTCTAGTTGACAAAGTCATAATTCACATCCAACAGTAATTTAGAGTCAAAAGATTAAATGTTAAAATTTCATCATTATAGACCATTTTGGGATCGTTCGACAGGTCCGGAGTCATCGTTTTTCATCCGAAAATTGATTTTTTGGACTGTACCAAAAATGATTCAAAATGTCAATTGGATCATGCCTCATGTTGAATAACCACTTTTTAAACCCTCACAATGACCAAAATTGCAATTTTTACAGAGTTTTGCTTACTCAAAAGCTTCCATTTTGACCCGTTTCAGGCACAGAAATGACTTTAAACACACTTATTCTAGTTGACAAAGTCATAATTCACATCCAACAGTAATTTAGAGTCAAAAGATTAAATGTTGAAATTTCATCATTATAGGCCATTTTGGTATCGTTCGACAGGTCCGGAGTCATCGTTTTTCATCCGAAAATTGATTTTTTGGACTGTACCAAAAATGATTCAAAATGTCAATTGGATCATGCCTCATGTTGAATAACCACTTTTTAAACCCTCACAATGACCAAAATTGCAATTTTTACAGAGTTTTGCTTACTCAAAAGCTTCCATTTTGACCCGTTTCAGGCACAGAAATGACTTTAAACACACCTATTCTAGTTGACAAAGTCATAATTCACATCCAACAGTAATTTAGAGTCAAAAGATTAAATGTTGAAATTTCATCATTATAGACCATTTTGGGATCGTTCGACAGGTCCGGAGTCATCGTTTTTCATCCGAAAATTGACTTTTTTGGACTGTACCAAAAATGATTCAAAATGTCATTTGGATCATGCCTCATGTTGAATAACCACTTTTTAAACCCTCACAGTGACCAAAATTGCCATTTTTACAGAGTTTTGCTTACTCAAAAGCTTCCATTTTGACCCGTTTCAGGCACAGAAATGACTTTAAACACACTTATTCTAGTTGACAAAGTCATAATTCACATCCAACAGTAATTTAGAGTCAAAAGATTAAATGTTAAAATTTCATCATTATAGACCATTTTGGGATCGTTCGACAGGTCCGGAGTCCTCGTTTTTCATCCGAAAATTGATTTTTTGGACTGTACCAAAAATGATTCAAAATGTCAATTGGATCATGCCTCCTGTTGAATAACCACTTTTTAAACCCTCACAATGACCAAAATTGCAATTTTTACAGAGTTTTGCTTACTCAAAAGCTTCCATTTTGACCCGGTTCAGGCACAGAAATGACTTTAAACACACTTATTCTAGTTGACAAAGTCATAATTCACATCCAACAGTAATTTAGAGTCAAAAGATTAAATGTTGAAATTTCATCATTATAGACCATTTTATGATCGTTCGACAGGTCCGGAGTCATCGTTTTTCATCCGAAAATTGATTTTTTTGGACTGTACCAAAAATGATTCAAAATGTCAATTGGATCATGCCTCATGTTGAATAACCACTTTTTGAACCCTCACAGTGACCAAAATTGCCATTTTTACAGAGTTTTGCTTACTCAAAAGCTTCCATTTTGACCCGTTTCAGGCACAGAAATGACTTTAAACACACTTATTCTAGTTGACAAAGTCATAATTCACATCCAACAGTAATTTAGAGTCAAAAGATTAAATGTTGAAATTTCATCATTATAGACCATTTTGGGATCGTTCGACAGGTCCGGAGTCATCGTTTTTCATCCGAAAATTGACTTTTTTGGACTGTACCAAAAATGATTCAAAATGTCAATTGGATCATGCCTCATGTTGAATAACCACTTTTTAAACCCTCACAGTGACCAAAATTGCCATTTTTACAGAGTTTTGCTTACTCAAAAGCTTCCATTTTGACCCGTTTCAGGCACAGAAATGACTTTAAACACACTTATTCTAGTTGACAAAGTCATAATTCACATCCAACAGTAATTTAGAGTCAAAAGATTAAATGTTAAAATTTCATCATTATAGACCATTTTGGGATCGTTCGACAGGTCCGGAGTCATCGTTTTTCATCCGAAAATTGATTTTTTGGACTGTACCAAAAATGATTCAAAATGTCAATTGGATCATGCCTCATGTTGAATAACCACTTTTTAAACCCTCACAATGACCAAAATTGCAATTTTTACAGAGTTTTGCTTACTCAAAAGCTTCCATTTTGACCCGGTTCAGGCACAGAAATGACTTTAAACACACTTATTCTAGTTGACAAAGTCATAATTCACATCCAACAGTAATTTAGAGTCAAAAGATTAAATGTTGAAATTTCATCATTATAGACCATTTTATGATCGTTCGACAGGTCCGGAGTCATCGTTTTTCATCCGAAAATTGATTTTTTTGGACTGTACCAAAAATGATTCAAAATGTCAATTGGATCATGCCTCATGTTGAATAACCACTTTTTGAACCCTCACAGTGACCAAAATTGCCATTTTTACAGAGTTTTGCTTACTCAAAAGCTTCCATTTTGACCCGTTTCAGGCACAGAAATGACTTTAAACACACTTATTCTAGTTGACAAAGTCATAATTCACATCCAACAGTAATTTAGAGTCAAAAGATTAAATGTTGAAATTTCATCATTATAGACCATTTTGGGATCGTTCGACAGGTCCGGAGTCATCGTTTTTCATCCGAAAATTGACTTGTTTGGACTGTACCAAAAATGATTCAAAATGTCAATTGGATCATGCCTCGTGTTGAATAACCACTTTTTAAAACCTCACAGTGACCAAAATTGCCATTTTTACAGAGTTTTGCTTACTCAAAAGCTTCCATTTTGACCCGTTTCAGGCACAGAAATGACTTTAAACACACTTATTCTAGTTGACAAAGTCATAATTCACATCCAACAGTAATTTAGAGTCAAAAGATTAAATGTTAAAATTTCATCATTATAGACCATTTTGGGATCGTTCGACAGGTCCGGAGTCATCGTTTTTCATCCGAAAATTGATTTTTTGGACTGTACCAAAAATGATTCAAAATGTCAATTGGATCATGCCTCATGTTGAATAACCACTTTTTAAACCCTCAATATGACCAAAATTGCAATTTTTACAGAGTTTTGCTTACTCAAAAGCTTCCATTTTGACCCGTTTCAGGCACAGAAATGACTTTAAACACACTTATTCTAGTTGACAAAGTCATAATTCACATCCAACAGTAATTTAGAGTCAAAAGATTAAATGTTGAAATTTCATCATTATAGGCCATTTTGGTATCGTTCGACAGGTCCGGAGTCATCGTTTTTCATCCGAAAATTGATTTTTTGGACTGTACCAAAAATGATTCAAAATGTCAATTGGATCATGCCTCATGTTGAATAACCACTTTTTAAACCCTCACAATGACCAAAATTGCAATTTTTACAGAGTTTTGCTTACTCAAAAGCTTCCATTTTGACCCGTTTCAGGCACAGAAATGACTTTAAACACACCTATTCTAGTTGACAAAGTCATAATTCACATCCAACAGTAATTTAGAGTCAAAAGATTAAATGTTGAAATTTCATCATTATAGACCATTTTGGGATCGTTCGACAGGTCCGGAGTCATCGTTTTTCATCCGAAAATTGACTTTTTTGGACTGTACCAAAAATGATTCAAAGTGTCATTTGGATCATGCCTCATGTTGAATAACCACTTTTTAAACCCTCACAGTGACCAAAATTGCCATTTTTACAGAGTTTTGCTTACTCAAAAGCTTCCATTTTGACCCGTTTCAGGCACAGAAATGACTTTAAACACACTTATTCTAGTTGACAAAGTCATAATTCACATCCAACAGTAATTTAGAGTCAAAAGATTAAATGTTCAAATTTCATCATTATAGACCATTTTGGGATCGTTCGACAGGTCCGGAGTCCTCGTTTTTCATCCGAAAATTGATTTTTTGGACTGTACCAAAAATGATTCAAAATGTCAATTGGATCATGCCTCCTGTTGAATAACCACTTTTTAAACCCTCACAATGACCAAAATTGCAATTTTTACAGAGTTTTGCTTACTCAAAAGCTTCCATTTTGACCCGGTTCAGGCACAGAAATGACTTTAAACACACTTATTCTAGTTGACAAAGTCATAATTCACATCCAACAGTAATTTAGAGTCAAAAGATTAAATGTTGAAATTTCATCATTATAGACCATTTTATGATCGTTCGACAGGTCCGGAGTCATCGTTTTTCATCCGAAAATTGATTTTTTTGGACTGTACCAAAAATGATTCAAAATGTCAATTGGATCATGCCTCATGTTGAATAACCACTTTTTGAACCCTCACAGTGACCAAAATTGCCATTTTTACAGAGTTTTGCTTACTCAAAAGCTTCCATTTTGACCCGTTTCAGGCACAGAAATGACTTTAAACACACTTATTCTAGTTGACAAAGTCATAATTCACATCCAACAGTAATTTAGAGTCAAAAGATTAAATGTTGAAATTTCATCATTATAGACCATTTTGGGATCGTTCGACAGGTCCGGAGTCATCGTTTTTCATCCGAAAATTGACTTTTTTGGACTGTACCAAAAATGATTCAAAATGTCAATTGGATCATGCCTCATGTTGAATAACCACTTTTTAAACCCTCACAGTGACCAAAATTGCCATTTTTACAGAGTTTTGCTTACTCAAAAGCTTCCATTTTGACCCGTTTCAGGCACAGAAATGACTTTAAACACACTTATTCTAGTTGACAAAGTCATAATTCACATCCAACAGTAATTTAGAGTCAAAAGATTAAATGTTAAAATTTCATCATTATAGACCATTTTGGGATCGTTCGACAGGTCCGGAGTCATCGTTTTTCATCCGAAAATTGATTTTTTGGACTGTACCAAAAATGATTCAAAATGTCAATTGGATCATGCCTCATGTTGAATAACCACTTTTTAAACCCTCACAATGACCAAAATTGCAATTTTTACAGAGTTTTGCTTACTCAAAAGCTTCCATTTTGACCCGTTTCAGGCACAGAAATGACTTTAAACACACTTATTCTAGTTGACAAAGTCATAATTCACATCCAACAGTAATTTAGAGTCAAAAGATTAAATGTTGAAATTTCATCATTATAGGCCATTTTGGTATCGTTCGACAGGTCCGGAGTCATCGTTTTTCATCCGAAAATTGATTTTTTGGACTGTACCAAAAATGATTCAAAATGTCAATTGGATCATGCCTCATGTTGAATAACCACTTTTTAAACCCTCACAGTGACCAAAATTGCCATTTTTACAGAGTTTTGCTTACTCAAAAGCTTCCATTTTGACCCGTTTCAGGCACAGAAATGACTTTAAACACACTTATTCTAGTTGACAAAGTCATAATTCACATCCAACAGTAATTTAGAGTCAAAAGATTAAATGTTGAAATTTCATCATTATAGACCATTTTATGATCGTTCGACAGGTCCGGAGTCATCGTTTTTAACCTGAAAATTGATTTTTTGGACTGTACCAAAAATGATTCAAAATGTCAATTGGATCATGCCTCATGTTGAATAACCACTTTTTAAACCCTCACAGTGACCGAAATTGCCATTTTTACAGAGTTTTGCTTACTCAAAAGCTTCAATTTTGACCCGTTTCAGGCACAGAAATGACTTTAAACACACTTATTTTAGTTGACAAAGTCATAATTCACATCCAACAGTAATTTAGAGTCAAAAGATTAAATGTTGAAATTTCATCATTATAGGCCATTTTGGTATCGTTCGACAGGTCCGGAGTCATCGTTTTTCATCCGAAAATTGATTTTTTGGACTGTACCAAAAATGATTCAAAATGTCAATTGGATCATGCCTCATGTTGAATAACCACTTTTTAAGCCCTCACAATGACCAAAATTGCAATTTTTACAGAGTTTTGCTTACTCAAAAGCTTCCATTTTGACCCGTTTCAGGCACAGAAATGACTTTAAACACACCTATTCTAGTTGACAAAGTCATAATTCACATCCAACAGTAATTTAGAGTCAAAAGATTAAATGTTGAAATTTCATCATTATAGACCATTTTGGGATCGTTCGACAGGTCCGGAGTCATCGTTTTTCATCCGAAAATTGACTTTTTTGGACTGTACCAAAAATGATTCAAAATGTCAATTGGATCATACCTCATGTTGAATAACCACTTTTTAAACCCTCACAGTGACCAAAATTGCCATTTTTACAGAGTTTTGCTTACTCAAAAGCTTCCATTTTGACCCGTTTCAGGCACAGAAATGACTTTAAACACACTTATTCTAGTTGACAAAGTCATAATTCACATCCAACAGTAATTTAGAGTCAAAAGATTAAATGTTAAAATTTCATCATTATAGACCATTTTGGGATCGTTCGACAGGTCCGGAGTCCTCGTTTTTCATCCGAAAATTGATTTTTTGGACTGTACCAAAAATGATTCAAAATGTCAATTGGATCATGCCTCCTGTTGAATAACCACTTTTTAAACCCTCACAATGACCAAAATTGCAATTTTTACAGAGTTTTGCTTACTCAAAAGCTTCCATTTTGACCCGGTTCAGGCACAGAAATGACTTTAAACACACTTATTCTAGTTGACAAAGTCATAATTCACATCCAACAGTAATTTAGAGTCAAAAGATTAAATGTTGAAATTTCATCATTATAGACCATTTTATGATCGTTCGACAGGTCCGGAGTCATCGTTTTTCATCCGAAAATTGATTTTTTTGGACTGTACCAAAAATGATTCAAAATGTCAATTGGATCATGCCTCATGTTGAATAACCACTTTTTGAACCCTCACAGTGACCAAAATTGCCATTTTTACAGAGTTTTGCTTACTCAAAAGCTTCCATTTTGACCCGTTTCAGGCACAGAAATGACTTTAAACACACTTATTCTAGTTGACAAAGTCATAATTCACATCCAACAGTAATTTAGAGTCAAAAGATTAAATGTTGAAATTTCATCATTATAGACCATTTTGGGATCGTTCGACAGGTCCGGAGTCATCGTTTTTCATCCGAAAATTGACTTTTTTGGACTGTACCAAAAATGATTCAAAATGTCAATTGGATCATGCCTCATGTTGAATAACCACTTTTTAAACCCTCACAGTGACCAAAATTGCCATTTTTACAGAGTTTTGCTTACTCAAAAGCTTCCATTTTGACCCGTTTCAGGCACAGAAATGACTTTAAACACACTTATTCTAGTTGACAAAGTCATAATTCACATCCAACAGTAATTTAGAGTCAAAAGATTAAATGTTAAAATTTCATCATTATAGACCATTTTGGGATCGTTCGACAGGTCCGGAGTCATCGTTTTTCATCCGAAAATTGATTTTTTGGACTGTACCAAAAATGATTCAAAATGTCAATTGGATCATGCCTCATGTTGAATAACCACTTTTTAAACCCTCACAATGACCAAAATTGCAATTTTTACAGAGTTTTGCTTACTCAAAAGCTTCCATTTTGACCCGTTTCAGGCACAGAAATGACTTTAAACACACTTATTCTAGTTGACAAAGTCATAATTCACATCCAACAGTAATTTAGAGTCAAAAGATTAAATGTTGAAATTTCATCATTATAGGCCATTTTGGTATCGTTCGACAGGTCCGGAGTCATCGTTTTTCATCCGAAAATTGATTTTTTGGACTGTACCAAAAATGATTCAAAATGTCAATTGGATCATGCCTCATGTTGAATAACCACTTTTTAAACCCTCACAGTGACCAAAATTGCCATTTTTACAGAGTTTTGCTTACTCAAAAGCTTCCATTTTGACCCGTTTCAGGCACAGAAATGACTTTAAACACACTTATTCTAGTTGACAAAGTCATAATTCACATCCAACAGTAATTTAGAGTCAAAAGATTAAATGTTGAAATTTCATCATTATAGACCATTTTATGATCGTTCGACAGGTCCGGAGTCATCGTTTTTAACCTGAAAATTGATTTTTTGGACTGTACCAAAAATGATTCAAAATGTCAATTGGATCATGCCTCATGTTGAATAACCACTTTTTAAACCCTCACAGTGACCGAAATTGCCATTTTTACAGAGTTTTGCTTACTCAAAAGCTTCAATTTTGACCCGTTTCAGGCACAGAAATGACTTTAAACACACTTATTTTAGTTGACAAAGTCATAATTCACATCCAACAGTAATTTAGAGTCAAAAGATTAAATGTTAAAATTTCATCATTATAGACCATTTTGGGATCGTTCGGCAGGTCCGGAGTCATCGTTTTTCATCCGAAAATTGATTTTTTGGACTGTACCAAAAAAGATTCAAAATGTCAATTGGATCATGCCTCATGTTGAATAACCACTTTTTAAACCCTCACAGTGACCAAAATTGCCATTTTTACAGAGTTTTGCTTACTCAAAAGCTTCCATTTTGACCCGTTTCAGGCACAGAAATGACTTTAAACACACTTATTCTAGTTGACAAAGTCATAATTCACATCCAACAGTAATTTAGAGTCAAAAGATTAAATGTTGAAATTTCATCATTATAGACCATTTTGGGATCGTTCGACAGGTCCGGAGTCATCGTTTTTCATCCGAAAATTGATTTTTTGGACTGTACCAAAAATGATTCAAAATGTCAATTGGATCATGCCTCATGTTGAATAACCACTTTTTAAACCCTCACAATGACCAAAATTGCAATTTTTACAGAGTTTTGCTTACTCAAAAGCTTCCATTTTGACCCGTTTCAGGCACAGAAATGACTTTAAACACACTTATTCTAGTTGACAAAGTCATTATTCACATCCAACAGTAATTTAGAGTCAAAAGATTAAATGTTGAAATTTCATCATTATAGACCATTTTATGATCGTTCGACAGGTCCGGAGTCATCGTTTTTAACCTGAAAATTGATTTTTTGGACTGTACCAAAAATGATTCAAAATGTCAATTGGATCATGCCTCATGTTGAATAACCACTTTTTAAACCCTCACAGTGACCGAAATTTCCATTTTTACAGAGTTTTGCTTACTCAAAAGCTTCCATTTGACCCGGTTCAGGCACAGAAATGACTTTAAACACACTTATTCTAGTTGACAAAGTCATAATTCACATCCAACAGTAATTTAGAGTCAAAAGATTAAATGTTGAAATTTCATCATTATAGACCATTTTATGATCGTTCGACAGGTCCGGAGTCATCGTTTTTCATCCGAAAATTGATTTTTTTGGACTGTACCAAAAATGATTCAAAATGTCAATTGGATCATGCCTCATGTTGAATAACCACTTTTTGAACCCTCACAGTGACCAAAATTGCCATTTTTACAGAGTTTTGCTTACTCAAAAGCTTCCATTTTGACCCGTTTCAGGCACAGAAATGACTTTAAACACACTTATTCTAGTTGACAAAGTCATAATTCACATCCAACAGTAATTTAGAGTCAAAAGATTAAATGTTGAAATTTCATCATTATAGACCATTTTGGGATCGTTCGACAGGTCCGGAGTCATTGTTTTTCATCCGAAAATTGACTTTTTTGGACTGTACCAAAAATGATTCAAAATGTCAATTGGATCATGCCTCATGTTGAATAACCACTTTTTAAACCCTCACAGTGACCAAAATTGCCATTTTTACAGAGTTTTGCTTACTCAAAAGCTTCCATTTTGACCCGTTTCAGGCACAGAAATGACTTTAAACACATTTATTCTAGTTGACAAAGTCATAATTCACATCCAACAGTAATTTAGAGTCAAAAGATTAAATGTTGAAATTTCATCATTATAGACCATTTTATGATCGTTCGACAGGTCCGGAGTCATCGTTTTTAACCTGAAAATTGATTTTTTGGACTGTACCAAAAATGATTCAAAATGTCAATTGGATCATGCCTCATGTTGAATAACCACTTTTTAAACCCTCACAGTGACCGAAATTGCCATTTTTACAGAGTTTTGCTTACTCAAAAGCTTCAATTTTGACCCGTTTCAGGCACAGAAATGACTTTAAACACACTTATTTTAGTTGACAAAGTCATAATTCACATCCAACAGTAATTTAGAGTCAAAAGATTAAATGTTAAAATTTCATCATTATAGACCATTTTGGGATCGTTCGGCAGGTCCGGAGTCATCGTTTTTCATCCGAAAATTGAATTTTTTGGACTGTACCTAAAAAGATTCAAAATGTCAATTGGATCATGCCTCATGTTGAATAACCACTTTTTAAACCCTCACAGTGACCAAAATTGCCATTTTTACAGAGTTTTGCTTACTCAAAAGCTTCCATTTTGACCCGTTTCAGTCACAGAAATGACTTTAAACACACTTATTCTAGTTGACAAAGTCATAATTCACATCCAACAGTCATTTAGAGTCAAAAGATTAAATGTTGAAATTTCATCATTATAGACCATTTTGGGATCGTTCGACAGGTCCGGAGTCATCGTTTTTCATCCGAAAATTGATGTTTTGGACTGTACCAAAAATGATTCAAAATGTCAATTGGATCATGCCTCATGTTGAATAACCACTTTTTAAACCCTCACAGTGACCAAAATTGCCATTTTTACAGAGTTTTGCTTACTCAAAAGCTTCCATTTTGACCCGTTTCAGGCACAGAAATGACTTTAAACACACTTATTCTAGTTGACAAAGTCATAATTCACATCCAACAGTAATTTAGAGTCAAAAGATTAAATGTTGAAATTTCATCATTATAGACCATTTTGGGATCGTTCGACAGGTCCGGAGTCATCGTTTTTCATCCGAAAATTGATTTTTTGGACTGTACCAAAAATGATTCAAAATGTCAATTGGATCATGCCTCATGTTGAATAACCACTTTTTAAACCCTCACAGTGACCAAAATTGCCATTTTTACAGAGTTTTGCTTACTCAAAAGGTTCCATTTTGACCTGTTTCAGGCTCAGAAATGACTTTAAACACACTTATTCTAGTTGACAAAGTCATAATTCACATCCAACAGTAATTTAGAGTCAAAAGATTAAATGTTAAAATTTCATCATTATAGACCATTTTGGGATCGTTCGACAGGTCCGGAGTCATTGTTTTTCATCCGAAAATTGATTTTTTGGACTGTACCAAAAATGATTCAAAATGTCAATTGGATCATGCCTCATGTTGAATAACCACTTTTTAAACCCTCACAATGACCAAAATTGCAATTTTTACAGAGTTTTGCTTACTCAAAAGCTTCCATTTTGATCCGTTTCAGGCACAGAAATGACTTTAAACACACTTATTCTAGTTGACAAAGTCATAATTCACATCCAACAGTAATTTAGAGTCAAAAGATTAAATGTTGAAATTTCATCATTATAGACCATTTTATGATCGTTCGACAGGTCCGGAGTCATCGTTTTTAACCTGAAAATTGATTTTTTGGACTGTACCAAAAATGATTCAAAATGTCAATTGGATCATGCCTCATGTTGAATAACCACTTTTTAAACCCTCACAGTGACCGAAATTTCCATTTTTACAGAGTTTTGCTTACTCAAAAGCTTCCATTTGACCCGGTTCAGGCACAGAAATGACTTTAAACACACTTATTCTAGTTGACAAAGTCATAATTCACATCCAACAGTAATTTAGAGTCAAAAGATTAAATGTTGAAATTTCATCATTATAGACCATTTTATGATCGTTCGACAGGTCCGGAGTCATCGTTTTTCATCCGAAAATTGATTTTTTGGACTGTACCAAAAATGATTCAAAATGTCAATTGGATCATGCCTCATGTTGAATAACCACTTTTTAAACCCTCACAATGACCAAAATTGCAATTTTTACAGAGTTTTGCTTACTCAAAAGCTTCCATTTTGACCCGTTGCAGGCACAGAAATGACTTTAAACACACCTATTCTAGTTGACAAAGTCATAATTCACATCCAACAGTAATTTAGAGTCAAAAGATTAAATGTTGAAATTTCATAATTATAGACCATTTTGGGATCGTTCGACAGGTCCGGAGTCATCGTTTTTCATCCGAAAATTGACTTTTTTGGACTGTACCAAAAATGATTCAAAATGTCAATTGGATCATGCCTCATGTTGAATAACCACTTTTTAAACCCTCACAGTGACCAAAATTGCCATTTTTTACAGAGTTTTGCTTACTCAAAAGCTTCCATTTTGACCCGTTTCAGGCACAGAAATGACTTTAAACACACTTATTCTAGTTGACAAAGTCATAATTCACATCCAACAGTAATTTAGAGTCAAAAGATTAAATGTTGAAATTTCATCATTATAGACCATTTTGGGATCGTTCGACAGGTCCGGAGTCATCGTTTTTCATCCGAAAATTGATTTTTTGGACTGTACCAAAAATGATTCAAAATGTCAATTGGATCATGCCTCATGTTGAATAACCACTTTTTAAACCCTCACAATGACCAAAATTGCAATTTTTACAGAGTTTTGCTTACTCAAAAGCTTCCATTTTGACCCGTTTCAGGCACAGAAATGACTTTAAACACACCTATTCTAGTTGACAAAGTCATAATTCACATCCAACAGTAATTTAGAGTCAAAAGATTAAATGTTGAAATTTCATAATTATAGACCATTTTGGGATCGTTCGACAGGTCCGGAGTCATCGTTTTTCATCCGAAAATTGACTTTTTTGGACTGTACCAAAAATGATTCAAAATGTCAATTGGATCATGCCTCATGTGGAATAACCACTTTTTAAACCCTCACAGTGACCAAAATTGCCATTTTTACAGAGTTTTGCTTACTCAAAAGCTTCCATTTTGACCCGTTTCAGGCACAGAAATGACTTTAAACACACTTATTCTAGTTGACAAAGTCATAATTCACATCTAACAGTAATTTAGAGTCAAAAGATTAAATGTTGAAATTTCATCATTATAGACCATTTTATGATCGTTCGACAGGTCCGGAGTCATCGTTTTTAACCTGAAAATTGATTTTTTGGACTGTACCAAAAATGATTCAAAATGTCAATTGGATCATGCCTCATGTTGAATAACCACTTTTTAAACCCTCACAGTGACCGAAATTTCCATTTTTACAGAGTTTTGCTTACTCAAAAGCTTCCATTTGACCCGGTTCAGGCACAGAAATGACTTTAAACACACTTATTCTAGTTGACAAAGTCATAATTCACATCCAACAGTAATTTAGAGTCAAAAGATTAAATGTTGAAATTTCATCATTATAGACCATTTTATGATCGTTCGACAGGTCCGGAGTCATCGTTTTTCATCCGAAAATTGATTTTTTGGACTGTACCAAAAATGATTCAAAATGTCAATTGGATCATGCCTCATGTTGAATAACCACTTTTTGAACCCTCACAGTGACCAAAATTGCCATTTTTACAGAGTTTTGCTTACTCAAAAGCTTCCATTTTGACCCGTTTCAGGCACAGAAATGACTTTAAACACACTTATTCTAGTTGACAAAGTCATAATTCACATCCAACAGTAATTTAGAGTCAAAAGATTAAATGTTGAAATTTCATCATTATAGACCATTTTGGGATCGTTCGACAGGTCCGGAGTCATCGTTTTTCATCCGAAAATTGACTTTTTTGGACTGTACCAAAAATGATTCAAAATGTCAATTGGATCATGCCTCATGTTGAATAACCACTTTTTAAACCCTCACAGTGACCAAAATTGCCATTTTTACAGAGTTTTGCTTACTCAAAAGCTTCCATTTTGACCCGTTTCAGGCACAGAAATGACTTTAAACACACTTATTCTAGTTGACAAAGTCATAATTCACATCCAACAGTAATTTAGAGTCAAAAGATTAAATGTTAAAATTTCATCATTATAGACCATTTTGGGATCGTTCGACAGGTCCGGAGTCATCGTTTTTCATCCGAAAATTGATTTTTTGGACTGTACCAAAAATGATTCAAAATGTCAATTGGATCATGCCTCATGTTGAATAACCACTTTTTAAACCCTCACAATGACCACAATTGCAATTTTTACAGAGTTTTGCTTACTCAAAAGCTTCCATTTTGACCCGTTTCAGGCACAGAAATGACTTTAAACACACTTATTCTAGTTGACAAAGTCATAATTCACATCCAACAGTAATTTAGAGTCAAAAGATTAAATGTTGAAATTTCATCATTATAGGCCATTTTGGTATCGTTCGACAGGTCCGGAGTCATCGTTTTTCATCCGAAAATTGATTTTTTGGACTGTACCAAAAATGATTCAAAATGTCAATTGGATCATGCCTAATGTTGAATAACCACTTTTTAAACCCTCACCGTGACCAAAATTGCCATTTTTACAGAGTTTTGCTTACTCAAAAGCTTCCATTTTGACCCGTTTCAGGCACAGAAATGACTTTAAACACACTTATTCTAGTTGACAAAGTCATAATTCACATCCAACAGTAATTTAGAGTCAAAAGATTAAATGTTGAAATTTCATCATTATAGACCATTTTGGGATCGTTCGACAGGTCCGGAGTCATCGTTTTTCATCCGAAAATTGACTTTTTTGGACTGTACCAAAAATGATTCAAAATGTCAATTGGATCATGCCTCATGTTGAATAACCACTTTTTAAACCCTCACAGTGACCAAAATTGCCATTTTTACAGAGTTTTGCTTACTCAAAAGCTTCCATTTTGACCCGTTTCATGCACAGAAATGACTTTAAACACACTTATTCTAGTTGACAAAGTCATAATTCACATCCAACAGTAATTTAGAGTCAAAAGATTAAATGTTAAAATTTCATCATTATAGACCATTTTGGGATCGTTCGACAGGTCCGGAGTCATCGTTTTTCATCCGAAAATTGATTTTTTGGACTGTACCAAAAATGATTCAAAATGTCAATTGGATCATGCCTCATGTTGAATAACCACTTTTTAAACCCTCACAATGACCAAAATTGCCATTTTTACAGAGTTTTGCTTACTCAAAAGCTTCCATTTTGACCCGTTTCAGGCACAGAAATGACTTTAAACACACTTATTCTAGTTGACAAAGTCATAATTCACATCCAACAGTAATTTAGAGTCAAAAGATTAAATGTTGAAATTTCATCATTATAGGCCATTTTGGTATCGTTCGACAGGTCCGGAGTCATCGTTTTTCATCCGAAAATTGATTTTTTGGACTGTACCAAAAATGATTCAAAATGTCAATTGGATCATGCCTCATGTTGAATAACCACTTTTTAAACCCTCACAATGACCAAAATTGCAATTTTTACAGAGTTTTGCTTACTCAAAAGCTTCCATTTTGACCCGTTTCAGGCACAGAAATGACTTTAAACACACCTATTCTAGTTGACAAAGTCATAATTCACATCCAACAGTAATTTAGAGTCAAAAGATTAAATGTTGAAATTTCATAATTATAGACCATTTTGGGATCGTTCGACAGGTCCGGAGTCATCGTTTTTCATCCGAAAATTGACTTTTTTGGACTGTACCAAAAATGATTCAAAATGTCAATTGGATCATGCCTCATGTTGAATAACCACTTTTTAAACCCTCACAGTGACCAAAATTGCCATTTTTACAGAGTTTTGCTTACTCAAAAGCTTCCATTTTGACCCGTTTCAGGCACAGAAATGACTTTAAACACACTTATTCTAGTTGACAAAGTCATAATTCACATCCAACAGTAATTTAGAGTCAAAAGATTAAATGTTAAAATTTCATCATTATAGACCATTTTGGGATCGTTCGACAGGTCCGGAGTCATCGTTTTTCATCTAAAAATTGATTTTTTGGACTATACCAAAAATGATTCAAAATGTCAATTGGATCATGCCTCATGTTGAATAACCACTTTTTAAACCCTCACAATGACCAAAATTGCAATTTTTACAGAGTTTTGCTTACTCAAAAGCTTCCATTTTGACCCGTTTCAGGCACAGAAATGACTTTAAACACACTTATTCTAGTTGACAAAGTCATAATTCACATCCAACAGTAATTTAGAGTCAAAAGATTAAATGTTGAAATTTCATCATTATAGGCCATTTTGGTATCGTTCGACAGGTCCGGAGTCATCGTTTTTCATCCGAAAATTGATTTTTTGGACTGTACCAAAAATAATTCAAAATGTCAATTGGATCATGCCTCATGTTGAATAACCACTTTTTAAACCCTCACAGTGACCAAAATTGCCATTTTTACAGAGTTTTGCTTACTCAAAAGCTTCCATTTTGACCAGTTTCAGGCACAGAAATGACTTTAAACACACTTATTCTAGTTGACAAAGTCATAATTCACATCCAACAGTAATTTAGAGTCAAAAGATTAAATGTTGAAATTTCATCATTATAGACCATTTTGGGATCGTTCGACAGGTCCGGAGTCATCGTTTTTCATCCGAAAATTGATTTTTTGGACTGTACCAAAAATGATTCAAAATGTCAATTGGATCATGCCTAATGTTGAATAACCACTTTTTAAACCCTCACCGTGACCAAAATTGCCATTTTTACAGAGTTTTGCTTACTCAAAAGCTTCCATTTTGACCCGTTTCAGGCACAGAAATGACTTTAAACACACTTATTCTAGTTGACAAAGTCATAATTCACATCCAACAGTAATTTAGAGTCAAAAGATTAAATGTTAAAATTTCATCATTATAGACCATTTTGGGATCGTTCGACAGGTCCGGAGTCATCGTTTTTCATCCGAAAATTGATTTTTTGGACTGTACCAAAAATGATTCAAAATGTCAATTGGATCATGCCTCATGTTGAATAACCACTTTTTAAACCCTCACAATGACCAAAATTGCAATTTTTACAGAGTTTTGCTTACTCAAAAGCTTCCATTTTGACCCGTTTCAGGCACAGAAATGACTTTAAACACACTTATTCTAGTTGACAAAGTCATAATTCACATCCAACAGTAATTTAGAGTCAAAAGATTAAATGTTGAAATTTCATCATTATAGGCCATTTTGGTATCGTTCGACAGGTCCGGAGTCATCGTTTTTCATCCGAAAATTGATTTTTTGGACTGTACCAAAAATGATTCAAAATGTCAATTGGATCATGCCTCATGTTGAATAACCACTTTTTAAACCCTCACAGTGACCAAAATTGCCATTTTTACAGAGTTTTGCTTACTCAAAAGCTTCCATTTTGACCCGTTTCAGGCACAGAAATGACTTTAAACACACTTATTCTAGTTGACAAAGTCATAATTCACATCCAACAGTAATTTAGAGTCAAAAGATTAAATGTTGAAATTTCATCATTATAGGCCATTTTGGTATCGTTCGACAGGTCCGGAGTCATCGTTTTTCATCCGAAAATTGATTTTTTGGACTGTACCAAAAATGATTCAAAATGTCAATTGGATCATGCCTCATGTTGAATAACCACTTTTTAAACCCTCACAATGACCAAAATTGCAATTTTTACAGAGTTTTGCTTACTCAAAAGCTTCCATTTTGACCCGTTTCAGGCACAGAAATGACTTTAAACACACTTATTCTAGTTGACAAAGTCATAATTCACATCCAACAGTAATTTAGAGTCAAAAGATTAAATGTTGAAATTTCATCATTATAGGCCATTTTGGTATCGTTCGACAGGTCCGGAGTCATCGTTTTTCATCCGAAAATTGATTTTTTGGACTGTACCAAAAATAATTCAAAATGTCAATTGGATCATGCCTCATGTTGAATAACCACTTTTTAAACCCTCACAGTGACCAAAATTGCCATTTTTACAGAGTTTTGCTTACTCAAAAGCTTCCATTTTGACCAGTTTCAGGCACAGAAATGACTTTAAACACACTTATTCTAGTTGACAAAGTCATAATTCACATCCAACAGTAATTTAGAGTCAAAAGATTAAATGTTGAAATTTCATCATTATAGACCATTTTGGGATCGTTCGACAGGTCCGGAGTCATCGTTTTTCATCCGAAAATTGATTTTTTGGACTGTACCAAAAATGATTCAAAATGTCAATTGGATCATGCCTAATGTTGAATAACCACTTTTTAAACCCTCACCGTGACCAAAATTGCCATTTTTACAGAGTTTTGCTTACTCAAAAGCTTCCATTTTGACCCGTTTCAGGCACAGAAATGACTTTAAACACACTTATTCTAGTTGACAAAGTCATAATTCACATCCAACAGTAATTTAGAGTCAAAAGATTAAATGTTAAAATTTCATCATTATAGACCATTTTGGGATCGTTCGACAGGTCCGGAGTCATCGTTTTTCATCCGAAAATTGATTTTTTGGACTGTACCAAAAATGATTCAAAATGTCAATTGGATCATGCCTCATGTTGAATAACCACTTTTTAAACCCTCACAATGACCAAAATTGCAATTTTTACAGAGTTTTGCTTACTCAAAAGCTTCCATTTTGACCCGTTTCAGGCACAGAAATGACTTTAAACACACTTATTCTAGTTGACAAAGTCATAATTCACATCCAACAGTAATTTAGAGTCAAAAGATTAAATGTTGAAATTTCATCATTATAGGCCATTTTGGTATCGTTCGACAGGTCCGGAGTCATCGTTTTTCATCCGAAAATTGATTTTTTGGACTGTACCAAAAATGATTCAAAATGTCAATTGGATCATGCCTCATGTTGAATAACCACTTTTTAAACCCTCACAGTGACCAAAATTGCCATTTTTACAGAGTTTTGCTTACTCAAAAGCTTCCATTTTGACCCGTTTCAGGCACAGAAATGACTTTAAACACACTTATTCTAGTTGACAAAGTCATAATTCACATCCAACAGTAATTTAGAGTCAAAAGATTAAATGTTGAAATTTCATCATTATAGGCCATTTTGGTATCGTTCGACAGGTCCGGAGTCATCGTTTTTCATCCGAAAATTGATTTTTTGGACTGTACCAAAAATGATTCAAAATGTCAATTGGATCATGCCTCATGTTGAATAACCACTTTTTAAACCCTCACAGTGACCAAAATGGCAATTTTTACAGAGTTTTGCTTACTCAAAAGCTTCCATTTTGACCCGTTTCAGGCACAGAAATGACTTTAAACACACTTATTCTAGTTGACAAAGTCATAATTCACATCCAACAGTAATTTAGAGTCAAAAGATTAAATGTTAAAATTTCATCATTATAGACCATTTTGGGATCGTTCGACAGGTCCGGAGTCATCGTTTTTCATCTGAAAATTGATTTTTTGGACTATACCAAAAATGATTCAAAATGTCAATTGGATCATGCCTCATGTTGAATAACCACTTTTTAAACCCTCACAATGACCAAAATTGCAATTTTTACAGAGTTTTGCTTACTCAAAAGCTTCCATTTTGACCCGTTTCAGGCACAGAAATGACTTTAAACACACTTATTCTAGTTGACAAAGTCATAATTCACATCCAACAGTAATTTAGAGTCAAAAGATTAAATGTTGAAATTTCATCATTATAGGCCATTTTGGTATCGTTCGACAGGTCCGGAGTCATCGTTTTTCATCCGAAAATTGATTTTTTGGACTGTACCAAAAATGATTCAAAATGTCAATTGGATCATGCCTCATGTTGAATAACCACTTTTTAAACCCTCACAGTGACCAAAATTGCCATTTTTACAGAGTTTTGCTTACTCAAAAGCTTCCATTTTGACCCGTTTCAGGCACAGAAATGACTTTAAACACACTTATTCTAGTTGACAAAGTCATAATTCACATCCAACAGTAATTTAGAGTCAAAAGATTAAATGTTAAAATTTCATCATTATAGACCATTTTGGGATCGTTCGACAGGTCCGGAGTCATCGTTTTTCATCCGAAAATTGATTTTTTGGACTGTACCAAAAATGATTCAAAATGTCAATTGGATCATGCCTCATGTTGAATAACCACTTTTTAAACCCTCACAATGACCAAAATTGCAATTTTTACAGAGTTTTGCTTACTCAAAAGCTTCCATTTTGACCCGTTTCAGGCACAGAAATGACTTTAAACACACTTATTCTAGTTGACAAAGTCATAATTCATATCCAACAGTAATTTAGAGTCAAAAGATTAAATGTTGAAATTTCATCATTATAGGCCATTTTGGTATCGTTCGACAGGTCCGGAGTCATCGTTTTTCATCCGAAAATTGATTTTTTGGACTGTACCAAAAATGATTCAAAATGTCAATTGGATCATGCCTCATGTTGAATAACCACTTTTTAAACCCTCACAATGACCAAAATTGCAATTTTTACAGAGTTTTGCTTACTCAAAAGCTTCCATTTTGACCCGTTGCAGGCACAGAAATGACTTTAAACACACCTATTCTAGTTGACAAAGTCATAATTCACATCCAACAGTAATTTAGAGTCAAAAGATTAAATGTTGAAATTTCATAATTATAGACCATTTTGGGATCGTTCGACAGGTCCGGAGTCATCGTTTTTCATCCGAAAATTGACTTTTTTGGACTGTACCAAAAATGATTCAAAATGTCAATTGGATCATGCCTCATGTTGAATAACCACTTTTTAAACCCTCACAGTGACCAAAATTGCCATTTTTTACAGAGTTTTGCTTACTCAAAAGCTTCCATTTTGACCCGTTTCAGGCACAGAAATGACTTTAAACACACTTATTCTAGTTGACAAAGTCATAATTCACATCCAACAGTAATTTAGAGTCAAAAGATTAAATGTTGAAATTTCATCATTATAGACCATTTTGGGATCGTTCGACAGGTCCGGAGTCATCGTTTTTCATCCGAAAATTGATTTTTTGGACTGTACCAAAAATGATTCAAAATGTCAATTGGATCATGCCTCATGTTGAATAACCACTTTTTAAACCCTCACAATGACCAAAATTGCAATTTTTACAGAGTTTTGCTTACTCAAAAGCTTCCATTTTGACCCGTTTCAGGCACAGAAATGACTTTAAACACACCTATTCTAGTTGACAAAGTCATAATTCACATCCAACAGTAATTTAGAGTCAAAAGATTAAATGTTGAAATTTCATAATTATAGACCATTTTGGGATCGTTCGACAGGTCCGGAGTCATCGTTTTTCATCCGAAAATTGACTTTTTTGGACTGTACCAAAAATGATTCAAAATGTCAATTGGATCATGCCTCATGTGGAATAACCACTTTTTAAACCCTCACAGTGACCAAAATTGCCATTTTTACAGAGTTTTGCTTACTCAAAAGCTTCCATTTTGACCCGTTTCAGGCACAGAAATGACTTTAAACACACTTATTCTAGTTGACAAAGTCATAATTCACATCCAACAGTAATTTAGAGTCAAAAGATTAAATGTTGAAATTTCATCATTATAGACCATTTTATGATCGTTCGACAGGTCCGGAGTCATCGTTTTTAACCTGAAAATTGATTTTTTGGACTGTACCAAAAATGATTCAAAATGTCAATTGGATCATGCCTCATGTTGAATAACCACTTTTTAAACCCTCACAGTGACCGAAATTTCCATTTTTACAGAGTTTTGCTTACTCAAAAGCTTCCATTTGACCCGGTTCAGGCACAGAAATGACTTTAAACACACTTATTCTAGTTGACAAAGTCATAATTCACATCCAACAGTAATTTAGAGTCAAAAGATTAAATGTTGAAATTTCATCATTATAGACCATTTTATGATCGTTCGACAGGTCCGGAGTCATCGTTTTTCATCCGAAAATTGATTTTTTGGACTGTACCAAAAATGATTCAAAATGTCAATTGGATCATGCCTCATGTTGAATAACCACTTTTTGAACCCTCACAGTGACCAAAATTGCCATTTTTACAGAGTTTTGCTTACTCAAAAGCTTCCATTTTGACCCGTTTCAGGCACAGAAATGACTTTAAACACACTTATTCTAGTTGACAAAGTCATAATTCACATCCAACAGTAATTTAGAGTCAAAAGATTAAATGTTGAAATTTCATCATTATAGACCATTTTGGGATCGTTCGACAGGTCCGGAGTCATCGTTTTTCATCCGAAAATTGACTTTTTTGGACTGTACCAAAAATGATTCAAAATGTCAATTGGATCATGCCTCATGTTGAATAACCACTTTTTAAACCCTCACAGTGACCAAAATTGCCATTTTTACAGAGTTTTGCTTACTCAAAAGCTTCCATTTTGACCCGTTTCAGGCACAGAAATGACTTTAAACACACTTATTCTAGTTGACAAAGTCATAATTCACATCCAACAGTAATTTAGAGTCAAAAGATTAAATGTTAAAATTTCATCATTATAGACCATTTTGGGATCGTTCGACAGGTCCGGAGTCATCGTTTTTCATCCGAAAATTGATTTTTTGGACTGTACCAAAAATGATTCAAAATGTCAATTGGATCATGCCTCATGTTGAATAACCACTTTTTAAACCCTCACAATGACCACAATTGCAATTTTTACAGAGTTTTGCTTACTCAAAAGCTCCATTTTGACCCGTTTCAGGCACAGAAATGACTTTAAACACACTTATTCTAGTTGACAAAGTCATAATTCACATCCAACAGTAATTTAGAGTCAAAAGATTAAATGTTGAAATTTCATCATTATAGGCCATTTTGGTATCGTTCGACAGGTCCGGAGTCATCGTTTTTCATCCGAAAATTGATTTTTTGGACTGTACCAAAAATGATTCAAAATGTCAATTGGATCATGCCTAATGTTGAATAACCACTTTTTAAACCCTCACCGTGACCAAAATTGCCATTTTTACAGAGTTTTGCTTACTCAAAAGCTTCCATTTTGACCCGTTTCAGGCACAGAAATGACTTTAAACACACTTATTCTAGTTGACAAAGTCATAATTCACATCCAACAGTAATTTAGAGTCAAAAGATTAAATGTTGAAATTTCATCATTATAGACCATTTTGGGATCGTTCGACAGGTCCGGAGTCATCGTTTTTCATCCGAAAATTGACTTTTTTGGACTGTACCAAAAATGATTCAAAATGTCAATTGGATCATGCCTCATGTTGAATAACCACTTTTTAAACCCTCACAGTGACCAAAATTGCCATTTTTACAGAGTTTTGCTTACTCAAAAGCTTCCATTTTGACCCGTTTCATGCACAGAAATGACTTTAAACACACTTATTCTAGTTGACAAAGTCATAATTCACATCCAACAGTAATTTAGAGTCAAAAGATTAATGTTAAAATTTCATCATTATAGACCATTTTGGGATCGTTCGACAGGTCCGGAGTCATCGTTTTTCATCCGAAAATTGATTTTTTGGACTGTACCAAAAATGATTCAAAATGTCAATTGGATCATGCCTCATGTTGAATAACCACTTTTTAAACCCTCACAATGACCAAATTGCCATTTTTACAGAGTTTTGCTTACTCAAAAGCTTCCATTTTGACCCGTTTCAGGCACAGAAATGACTTTAAACACACTTATTCTAGTTGACAAAGTCATAATTCACATCCAACAGTAATTTAGAGTCAAAAGATTAAATGTTGAAATTTCATCATTATAGGCCATTTGGTATCGTTCGACAGGTCCGGAGTCATCGTTTTTCATCCGAAAATTGATTTTTTGGACTGTACCAAAAATGATTCAAAATGTCAATTGGATCATGCCTCATGTTGAATAACCACTTTTTAAACCCTCACAATGACCAAAATTGCAATTTTTACAGAGTTTTGCTTACTCAAAAGCTTCCATTTTGACCCGTTTCAGGCACAGAAATGACTTTAAACACACCTATTCTAGTTGACAAAGTCATAATTCACATCCAACAGTAATTTAGAGTCAAAAGATTAAATGTTGAAATTTCATAATTATAGACCATTTTGGGATCGTTCGACAGGTCCGGAGTCATCGTTTTTCATCCGAAAATTGACTTTTTTGGACTGTACCAAAAATGATTCAAAATGTCAATTGGATCATGCCTCATGTTGAATAACCACTTTTTAAACCCTCACAGTGACCAAAATTGCCATTTTTACAGAGTTTTGCTTACTCAAAAGCTTCCATTTTGACCCGTTTCAGGCACAGAAATGACTTTAAACACACTTATTCTAGTTGACAAAGTCATAATTCACATCCAACAGTAATTTAGAGTCAAAAGATTAAATGTTAAAATTTCATCATTATAGACCATTTTGGGATCGTTCGACAGGTCCGGAGTCATCGTTTTTCATCTAAAAATTGATTTTTTGGACTATACCAAAAATGATTCAAAATGTCAATTGGATCATGCCTCATGTTGAATAACCACTTTTTAAACCCTCACAATGACCAAAATTGCAATTTTTACAGAGTTTTGCTTACTCAAAAGCTTCCATTTTGACCCGTTTCAGGCACAGAAATGACTTTAAACACACTTATTCTAGTTGACAAAGTCATAATTCACATCCAACAGTAATTTAGAGTCAAAAGATTAAATGTTGAAATTTCATCATTATAGGCCATTTTGGTATCGTTCGACAGGTCCGGAGTCATCGTTTTTCATCCGAAAATTGATTTTTTGGACTGTACCAAAAATGATTCAAAATGTCAATTGGATCATGCCTCATGTTGAATAACCACTTTTTAAACCCTCACAGTGACCAAAATTGCCATTTTTACAGAGTTTTGCTTACTCAAAAGCTTCCATTTTGACCCGTTTCAGGCACAGAAATGACTTTAAACACACTTATTCTAGTTGACAAAGTCATAATTCACATCCAACAGTAATTTAGAGTCAAAAGATTAAATGTTGAAATTTCATCATTATAGACCATTTTGGGATCGTTCGACAGGTCCGGAGTCATCGTTTTTCATCCGAAAATTGATTTTTTGGACTGTACCAAAAATGATTCAAAATGTCAATTGGATCATGCCTAATGTTGAATAACCACTTTTTAAACCCTCACCGTGACCAAAATTGCCATTTTTACAGAGTTTTGCTTACTCAAAAGCTTCCATTTTGACCCGTTTCAGGCACAGAAATGACTTTAAACACACTTATTCTAAGTCATAATTCACATCCAACAGTCATTTAGAGTCAAAAGATTAAATGTTGAAATTTCATCATTATAGACCATTTTGGGATCGTTCGACAGGTCCGGAGTCATCGTTTTTCATCCGAAAATTGATTTTTTGGACTGTACCAAAAATGATTCAAAATGTCAATTGGATCATGCCTCATGTTGAATAACCACTTTTTAAACCCTCACAGTGACCAAAATTGCCATTTTTACAGAGTTTTGCGTTCTCAAAAGCTTCCATTTTGACCTGTTTCAGGCACAGAAATGACTTTAAACACACTTATTCTAGTTGACAAAGTCATAATTCACATCCAACAGTAATTTAGAGTCAAAAGATTAAATGTTGAAATTTCATCATTATAGACCATTTTATGATCGTTCGACAGGTCCGGAGTCATCGTTTTTCATCCGAAAATTGATTTTTTGGACTGTACCAAAAATGATTCAAAATGTCAATTGGATCATGCCTCATGTTGAATAACCACTTTTTAAACCCTCACAGTGACCAAAATTGCCATTTTTACAGAGTTTTGCTTACTCAAAAGCTTCCATTTTGACCCGTTTTAGGCACAGAAATGACTTTAAACACACTTATTCTAGTTGACAAAGTCATAATTCACATCCAACAGTCATTTAGAGTCAAAAGATTAAATGTTGAAATTTCATCATTATAGACCATTTTGGGATCGTTCGACAGGTCCGGAGTCATCGTTTTTCATCCGAAAATTGATTTTTTGGACTGTACCAAAAATGATTCAAAATGTCAATTGGATCATGCCTCATGTTGAATAACCACTTTTTAAACCCTCACAGTGACCAAAATTGCCATTTTTACAGAGTTTTGCGTTCTCAAAAGCTTCCATTTTGACCTGTTTCAGGCACAGAAATGACTTTAAACACACTTATTCTAGTTGACAAAGTCATAATTCACATCCAACAGTAATTTAGAGTCAAAAGATTAAATGTTGAAATTTCATCATTATAGACCATTTTGGGATCGTTCGAAAGGTCCGGAGTCATCGTTTTTCATCCGAAAATTGACTTTTTTGGACTGTACCAAAAATGATTCAAAATGTCAATTGGATCATGCCTCATGTTGAATAACCACTTTTTAAACCCTCACAGTGACCAAAATTGCCATTTTTACAGAGTTTTGCTTACTCAAAAGCTTCCATTTTGACCCGTTTCAGGCACAGAAATGACTTTAAACACACTTATTCTAGTTGACAAAGTCATAATTCACATCCAACAGTAATTTAGAGTCAAAAGATTAAATGTTGAAATTTCATCATTATAGACCATTTTATGATCGTTCGACAGGTCCGGAGTCATCGTTTTTAACCTGAAAATTGATTTTTTGGACTGTACCAAAAATGATTCAAAATGTCAATTGGATCATGCCTCATGTTGAATAACCACTTTTTAAACCCTCACAGTGACCGAAATTGCCATTTTTACAGAGTTTTGCTTACTCAAAAGTTTCAATTTTGACCCGTTTCAGGCACAGAAATGACTTTAAACACACTTATTTTAGTTGACAAAGTCATAATTCACATCCAACAGTAATTTAGAGTCAAAAGATTAAATGTTAAAATTTCATCAATATAGACCATTTTGGTATCGTTCGACAGGTCCGGAGTCATCGTTTTTCATCCGAAAATTGATTTTTTGGACTGTACCAAAAATGATTCAAAATGTCAATTGGATCATGCCTCATGTTGAATAACCACTTTTAAAACCCTCACAGGGACCAAAATTGACATTTTTACAGAGTTTTGCTTACTCAAAAGCTTCCATTTTGACCCGTTTCAGGCACAGAAATGACTTTAAACACACTTATTCTAGTTGACAAAGTCATAATTCACATCCAACAGTAATTTAGAGTCAAAAGATTAAATGTTGAAATTTCATCATTATAGACCATTTTATGATCGTTCGACAGGTCCGGAGTCATCGTTTTTCATCCGAAAATTGTTTTTTTGGACTGTACCAAAAATGATTCAGAATGTCAATTGGATCATGCCTCATGTTGAATAACCACTTTTTAAACCCTCACAGTGACCAAAATTGCCATTTTTACAGAGTTTTGCTTACTCAAAAGCTTCAATTTTGACCCGTTTCAGGCACAGAAATGACTTTAAACACACTTATTTTAGTTGACAAAGTCCTAATTCACATCCAACAGTAATTTAGAGTCAAAAGATTAAATGTTAAAATTTCATCATTATAGACCATTTTGGTATCGTTCGACAGGTCCGGAGTCATCGTTTTTCATCCGATAATTGATTTTTTGGACTGTACCAAAAATGATTCAAAATGTCAATTGGATCATGCCTCATGTTGAATAACCACTTTTTAAACCCTCACAGTGACCAAAATTGCCATTTTTACAGAGTTTTGCTTACTCAAAAGCTTCCATTTTGACCCGTTTCAGGCACAGAAATGACTTTAAACACACTTATTCTAGTTGACAAAGTCATAATTCACATCCAACAGTAATTTAGAGTCAAAAGATTAAATGTTGAAATTTCATCATTATAGACCATTTTATGATCGTTCGACAGGTCCGGAGTCATCGTTTTTCATCCGAAAATTGATTTTTTTGGACTGTACCAAAAATGATTCAAAATGTCAATTGGATCATGCCTCATGTTGAATAACCACTTTTTAAACCCTCACAGTGACCAAAATTGCCATTTTTACAGAGTTTTGCTTACTCAAAAGCTTCCATTTTGACCCGTTTCAGGCACAGAAATGACTTTAAACACACTTATTCTAGTTGACAAAGTCATAATTCACATCCAACAGTAATTTAGAGTCAAAAGATTAAATGTTGAAATTTCATCATTATAGACCATTTTATGATCGTTCGACAGGTCCGGAGTCATCGTTTTTAACCTGAAAATTGATTTTTTGGACTGTACCAAAAATGATTCAAAATGTCAATTGGATCATGCCTCATGTTGAATAACCACTTTTTAAACCCTCACAGTGACCGAAATTGCCATTTTTACAGAGTTTTGCTTACTCAAAAGTTTCAATTTTGACCCGTTTCAGGCACAGAAATGACTTTAAACACACTTATTTTAGTTGACAAAGTCATAATTCACATCCAACAGTAATTTAGAGTCAAAAGATTAAATGTTAAAATTTCATCAATATAGACCATTTTGGTATCGTTCGACAGGTCCGGAGTCATCGTTTTTCATCCGAAAATTGATTTTTTGGACTGTACCAAAAATGATTCAAAATGTCAATTGGATCATGCCTCATGTTGAATAACCACTTTTAAAACCCTCACAGGGACCAAAATTGACATTTTTACAGAGTTTTGCTTACTCAAAAGCTTCCATTTTGACCCGTTTCAGGCACAGAAATGACTTTAAACACACTTATTCTAGTTGACAAAGTCATAATTCACATCCAACAGTAATTTAGAGTCAAAAGATTAAATGTTGAAATTTCATCATTATAGACCATTTTATGATCGTTCGACAGGTCCGGAGTCATCGTTTTTCATCCGAAAATTGTTTTTTTGGACTGTACCAAAAATGATTCAGAATGTCAATTGGATCATGCCTCATGTTGAATAACCACTTTTTAAACCCTCACAGTGACCAAAATTGCCATTTTTACAGAGTTTTGCTTACTCAAAAGCTTCAATTTTGACCCGTTTCAGGCACAGAAATGACTTTAAACACACTTATTTTAGTTGACAAAGTCCTAATTCACATCCAACAGTAATTTAGAGTCAAAAGATTAAATGTTAAAATTTCATCATTATAGACCATTTTGGTATCGTTCGACAGGTCCGGAGTCATCGTTTTTCATCCGATAATTGATTTTTTGGACTGTACCAAAAATGATTCAAAATGTCAATTGGATCATGCCTCATGTTGAATAACCACTTTTTAAACCCTCACAGTGACCAAAATTGCCATTTTTACAGAGTTTTGCTTACTCAAAAGCTTCCATTTTGACCCGTTTCAGGCACAGAAATGACTTTAAACACACTTATTCTAGTTGACAAAGTCATAATTCACATCCAACAGTAATTTAGAGTCAAAAGATTAAATGTTGAAATTTCATCATTATAGACCATTTTATGATCGTTCGACAGGTCCGGAGTCATCGTTTTTCATCCGAAAATTGATTTTTTTGGACTGTACCAAAAATGATTCAAAATGTCAATTGGATCATGCCTCATGTTGAATAACCACTTTTTAAACCCTCACAGTGACCAAAATTGCCATTTTTACAGAGTTTTGCTTACTCAAAAGCTTCCATTTTGACCCGTTTTAGGCACAGAAATGACTTTAAACACACTTATTCTAGTTGACAAAGTCATAATTCACATCCAACAGTCATTTAGAGTCAAAAGATTAAATGTTGAAATTTCATCATTATAGACCATTTTGGGATCGTTCGACAGGTCCGGAGTCATCGTTTTTCATCCGAAAATTGATTTTTTGGACTGTACCAAAAATGATTCAAAATGTCAATTGGATCATGCCTCATGTTGAATAACCACTTTTTAAACCCTCACAGTGACCAAAATTGCCATTTTTACAGAGTTTGGCGTTCTCAAAAGCTTCCATTTTGACCTGTTTCAGGCACAGAAATGACTTTAAACACACTTATTCTAGTTGACAAAGTCATAATTCACATCCAACAGTAATTTAGAGTCAAAAGATTAAATGTTGAAATTTCATCATTATAGACCATTTTGGGATCGTTCGAAAGGTCCGGAGTCATCGTTTTTCATCCGAAAATTGACTTTTTTGGACTGTACCAAAAATGATTCAAAATGTCAATTGGATCATGCCTCATGTTGAATAACCACTTTTTAAACCCTCACAGTGACCAAAATTGCCATTTTTACAGAGTTTTGCTTACTCAAAAGCTTCCATTTTGACCCGTTTCAGGCACAGAAATGACTTTAAACACACTTATTCTAGTTGACAAAGTCATAATTCACATCCAACAGTAATTTAGAGTCAAAAGATTAAATGTTGAAATTTCATCATTATAGACCATTTTATGATCGTTCGACAGGTCCGGAGTCATCGTTTTTAACCTGAAAATTGATTTTTTGGACTGTACCAAAAATGATTCAAAATGTCAATTGGATCATGCCTCATGTTGAATAACCACTTTTTAAACCCTCAAAGTGACCGAAATTGCCATTTTTACAGAGTTTTGCTTACTCAAAAGTTTCAATTTTGACCCGTTTCAGGCACAGAAATGACTTTAAACACACTTATTTTAGTTGACAAAGTCATAATTCACATCCAACAGTAATTTAGAGTCAAAAGATTAAATGTTAAAATTTCATCATTATAGACCATTTTGGGATCGTTCGACAGGTCCGGAGTCATCGTTTTTCATCCGAAAATTGATTTTTTGGACTGTACCAAAAAAGATTCAAAATGTCAATTGGATCATGCCTCATGTTGAATAACCACTTTTTAAACCCTCACAGTGACCAAAAAAGCCATTTTTACAGAGTTTTGCTTACTCAAAAGCTTCCATTTTGACCCGTTTCAGGCACAGAAATGACGTTAAACACACTTATTCTAGTTGACAAAGTCATAATTCACATCCAACAGTCATTTAGAGTCAAAAGATTAAATGTTGAAATTTCATCATTATAGACCATTTTGGGATCATTCGACAGGTCCGGAGTCATCGTTTTTCATCCGAAAATTGATTTTTTGGACTGTACCAAAAATGATTCAAAATGTCAATTGGATCATGCCTCATGTTGAATAACCACTTTTTAAACCCTCACAGTGACCAAAATTGCCATTTTTACAGAGTTTGGCGTTCTCAAAAGCTTCAATTTTGACCCGTTTCAGGCACAGAAATGACTTTAAACACACTTATTTTAGTTGACAAAGTCCTAATTCACATCCAACAGTAATTTAGAGTCAAAAGATTAAATGTTAAAATTTCATCATTATAGACCATTTTGGGATCGTTCGACAGGTCCGGAGTCATCGTTTTTCATCCGAAAATTGATTTTTTGGACTGTACCAAAAATGATTCAAAATGTCAATTGGATCATGCCTCATGTTGAATAACCACTTTTTAAACCCTCACAGTGACCAAAATTGCCATTTTTACAGAGTTTTGCTTACTCAAAAGCTTCCATTTTGACCCGTTTCAGGCACAGAAATGACTTTAAACACACTTATTCTAGTTGACAAAGTCATAATTCACATCCAACAGTAATTTAGAGTCAAAAGATTAAATGTTGAAATTTCATCATTATAGACCATTTTATGATCGTTCGACAGGTCCGGAGTCATCGTTTTTCATCCGAAAATTGATTTTTTGGACTGTACCAAAAATGATTCAAAATGTCAATTGGATCATGCCTCATGTTGAATAACCACTTTTTAAACCCTCACAGTGACCAAAATTGCCATTTTTACAGAGTTTTGCTTACTGAAAAGCTTCCATTTTGACCCGTTTCAGGCACAGAAATGACTTTAAACACACTTATTCTAGTTGACAAAGTCATAATTCACATCCAACAGTCATTTAGAGTCAAAAGATTAAATGTTAAAATTTCATCATTATAGACCATTTTGGTATCGTTCGACAGGTCCGGAGTCATCGTTTTTCATCCGATAATTGATTTTTTGGACTGTACCAAAAATGATTCAAAATGTCAATTGGATCATGCCTCATGTTGAATAACCACTTTTTAAACCCTCACAGTGACCAAAATTGCCATTTTTACAGAGTTTTGCTTACTCAAAAGCTTCCATTTTGACCCGTTTCAGGCACAGAAATGACTTTAAACACACTTATTCTAGTTGACAAAGTCATAATTCACATCCAACAGTAATTTAGAGTCAAAAGATTAAATGTTGAAATTTCATCATTATAGACCATTTTATGATCGTTCGACAGGTCCGGAGTCATCATTTTTCATCCGAAAATTGATTTTTTGGACTGTACCAAAAATGATTCAAAATGTCAATTGGATCATGCCTCATGTTGAATAACCACTTTTTAAACCCTCACAGTGACCAAAATTGCCATTTTTACAGAGTTTTGCTTACTCAAAAGCTTCCATTTTGACCCGTTTTAGGCACAGAAATGACTTTAAACACACTTATTCTAGTTGACAAAGTCATAATTCACATCCAACAGTCATTTAGAGTCAAAAGATTAAATGTTGAAATTTCATCATTATAGACCATTTTGGGATCGTTCGAGAGGTCCGGAGTCATCGTTTTTCATCCGAAAATTGATTTTTTGGACTGTACCAAAAATGATTCAAAATGTCAATTGGATCATGCCTCATGTTGAATAACCACTTTTTAAACCCTCACAGTGACCAAAATTGCCATTTTTACAGAGTTTTGCGTTCTCAAAAGCTTCCATTTTGACCTGTTTCAGGCACAGAAATGACTTTAAACACACTTATTCTAGTTGACAAAGTCATAATTCACATCCAACAGTAATTTAGAGTCAAAAGATTAAATGTTGAAATTTCATCATTATAGACCATTTTGGGATCGTTCGAAAGGTCCGGAGTCATCGTTTTTCATCCGAAAATTGACTTTTTTGGACTGTACCAAAAATGATTCAAAATGTCAATTGGATCATGCCTCATGTTGAATAACCACTTTTTAAACCCTCACAGTGACCAAAATTGCCATTTTTACAGAGTTTTGCTTACTCAAAAGCTTCCATTTTGACCCGTTTCAGGCACAGAAATGACTTTAAACACACTTATTCTAGTTGACAAAGTCATAATTCACATCCAACAGTAATTTAGAGTCAAAAGATTAAATGTTGAAATTTCATCATTATAGACCATTTTATGATCGTTCGACAGGTCCGGAGTCATCGTTTTTAACCTGAAAATTGATTTTTTGGACTGTACCAAAAATGATTCAAAATGTCAATTGGATCATGCCTCATGTTGAATAACCACTTTTTAAACCCTCACAGTGACCGAAATTGCCATTTTTACAGAGTTTTGCTTACTCAAAAGTTTCAATTTTGACCCGTTTCAGGCACAGAAATGACTTTAAACACACTTATTTTAGTTGACAAAGTCATAATTCACATCCAACAGTAATTTAGAGTCAAAAGATTAAATGTTAAAATTTCATCAATATAGACCATTTTGGGATCGTTCGACAGGTCCGGAGTCATCGTTTTTCATCCGAAAATTGATTTTTTGGACTGTACCAAAAATGATTCAAAATGACAATTGGATCATGCCTCATGTTGAATAACCACTTTTTAAACCCTCACAATGACCAAAATTGCAATTTTTACAGAGTTTTGCTTACTCAAAAGCTTCCATTTTGACCTGTTTCAGGCACAGAAATGACTTTAAACACACTTATTCTAGTTGACAAAGTCATAATTCACATCCAACAGTAATTTAGAGTCAAAAGATTAAATGTTGAAATTTCATCATTATAGGCCATTTTGGTATCGTTCGACAGGTCCGGAGTCATCGTTTTTCATCCGAAAATTGATTTTTTGGACTGTACCAAAAATGATTCAAAATGTCAATTGGATCATGCCTCATGTTGAATAACCACTTTTAAAACCCTCACAGGGACCAAAATTGACATTTTTACAGAGTTTTGCTTACTCAAAAGCTTCCATTTTGACCCGTTTCAGGCACAGAAATGACTTTAAACACACTTATTCTAGTTGACAAAGTCATAATTCACATCCAACAGTAATTTAGAGTCAAAAGATTAAATGTTGAAATTTCATCATTATAGACCATTTTATGATCGTTCGACAGGTCCGGAGTCATCGTTTTTCATCCGAAAATTGTTTTTTTGGACTGTACCAAAAATGATTCAGAATGTCAATTGGATCATGCCTCATGTTGAATAACCACTTTTTAAACCCTCACAGTGACCAAAATTGCCATTTTTACAGAGTTTTGCTTACTCAAAAGCTTCAATTTTGACCCGTTTCAGGCACAGAAATGACTTTAAACACACTTATTTTAGTTGACAAAGTCCTAATTCACATCCAACAGTAATTTAGAGTCAAAAGATTAAATGTTAAAATTTCATCATTATAGACCATTTTGGTATCGTTCGACAGGTCCGGAGTCATCGTTTTTCATCCGATAATTGATTTTTTGGACTGTACCAAAAATGATTCAAAATGTCAATTGGATCATGCCTCATGTTGAATAACCACTTTTTAAACCCTCACAGTGACCAAAATTGCCATTTTTACAGAGTTTTGCTTACTCAAAAGCTTCCATTTTGACCCGTTTCAGGCACAGAAATGACTTTAAACACACTTATTCTAGTTGACAAAGTCATAATTCACATCCAACAGTAATTTAGAGTCAAAAGATTAAATGTTGAAATTTCATCATTATAGACCATTTTATGATCGTTCGACAGGTCCGGAGTCATCGTTTTTCATCCGAAAATTGATTTTTTTGGACTGTACCAAAAATGATTCAAAATGTCAATTGGATCATGCCTCATGTTGAATAACCACTTTTTAAACCCTCACAGTGACCAAAATTGCCATTTTTACAGAGTTTTGCTTACTCAAAAGCTTCCATTTTGACCCGTTTTAGGCACAGAAATGACTTTAAACACACTTATTCTAGTTGACAAAGTCATAATTCACATCCAACAGTCATTTAGAGTCAAAAGATTAAATGTTGAAATTTCATCATTATAGACCATTTTGGGATCGTTCGACAGGTCCGGAGTCATCGTTTTTCATCCGAAAATTGATTTTTTGGACTGTACCAAAAATGATTCAAAATGTCAATTGGATCATGCCTCATGTTGAATAACCACTTTTTAAACCCTCACAGTGACCAAAATTGCCATTTTTACAGAGTTTGGCGTTCTCAAAAGCTTCCATTTTGACCTGTTTCAGGCACAGAAATGACTTTAAACACACTTATTCTAGTTGACAAAGTCATAATTCACATCCAACAGTAATTTAGAGTCAAAAGATTAAATGTTGAAATTTCATCATTATAGACCATTTTGGGATCGTTCGAAAGGTCCGGAGTCATCGTTTTTCATCCGAAAATTGACTTTTTTGGACTGTACCAAAAATGATTCAAAATGTCAATTGGATCATGCCTCATGTTGAATAACCACTTTTTAAACCCTCACAGTGACCAAAATTGCCATTTTTACAGAGTTTTGCTTACTCAAAAGCTTCCATTTTGACCCGTTTCAGGCACAGAAATGACTTTAAACACACTTATTCTAGTTGACAAAGTCATAATTCACATCCAACAGTAATTTAGAGTCAAAAGATTAAATGTTGAAATTTCATCATTATAGACCATTTTATGATCGTTCGACAGGTCCGGAGTCATCGTTTTTAACCTGAAAATTGATTTTTTGGACTGTACCAAAAATGATTCAAAATGTCAATTGGATCATGCCTCATGTTGAATAACCACTTTTTAAACCCTCAAAGTGACCGAAATTGCCATTTTTACAGAGTTTTGCTTACTCAAAAGTTTCAATTTTGACCCGTTTCAGGCACAGAAATGACTTTAAACACACTTATTTTAGTTGACAAAGTCATAATTCACATCCAACAGTAATTTAGAGTCAAAAGATTAAATGTTAAAATTTCATCATTATAGACCATTTTGGGATCGTTCGACAGGTCCGGAGTCATCGTTTTTCATCCGAAAATTGATTTTTTGGACTGTACCAAAAAAGATTCAAAATGTCAATTGGATCATGCCTCATGTTGAATAACCACTTTTTAAACCCTCACAGTGACCAAAAAAGCCATTTTTACAGAGTTTTGCTTACTCAAAAGCTTCCATTTTGACCCGTTTCAGGCACAGAAATGACGTTAAACACACTTATTCTAGTTGACAAAGTCATAATTCACATCCAACAGTCATTTAGAGTCAAAAGATTAAATGTTGAAATTTCATCATTATAGACCATTTTGGGATCATTCGACAGGTCCGGAGTCATCGTTTTTCATCCGAAAATTGATTTTTTGGACTGTACCAAAAATGATTCAAAATGTCAATTGGATCATGCCTCATGTTGAATAACCACTTTTTAAACCCTCACAGTGACCAAAATTGCCATTTTTACAGAGTTTGGCGTTCTCAAAAGCTTCAATTTTGACCCGTTTCAGGCACAGAAATGACTTTAAACACACTTATTTTAGTTGACAAAGTCCTAATTCACATCCAACAGTAATTTAGAGTCAAAAGATTAAATGTTAAAATTTCATCATTATAGACCATTTTGGGATCGTTCGACAGGTCCGGAGTCATCGTTTTTCATCCGAAAATTGATTTTTTGGACTGTACCAAAAATGATTCAAAATGTCAATTGGATCATGCCTCATGTTGAATAACCACTTTTTAAACCCTCACAGTGACCAAAATTGCCATTTTTACAGAGTTTTGCTTACTCAAAAGCTTCCATTTTGACCCGTTTCAGGCACAGAAATGACTTTAAACACACTTATTCTAGTTGACAAAGTCATAATTCACATCCAACAGTAATTTAGAGTCAAAAGATTAAATGTTGAAATTTCATCATTATAGACCATTTTATGATCGTTCGACAGGTCCGGAGTCATCGTTTTTCATCCGAAAATTGATTTTTTGGACTGTACCAAAAATGATTCAAAATGTCAATTGGATCATGCCTCATGTTGAATAACCACTTTTTAAACCCTCACAGTGACCAAAATTGCCATTTTTACAGAGTTTTGCTTACTGAAAAGCTTCCATTTTGACCCGTGTCAGGCACAGAAATGACTTTAAACACACTTATTCTAGTTGACAAAGTCATAATTCACATCCAACAGTCATTTAGAGTCAAAAGATTAAATGTTGAAATTTCATCATTATAGACCATTTTGGGATCGTTCGACAGGTCCGGAGTCATCGTTTTTCATCCGAAAATTGATTTTTTTGGACTGTACCAAAAATGATTCAAAATGTCAATTGGATCATGCCTCATGTTGAATAACCACTTTTTAAACCCTCACAGTGACCAAAATTGCCATTTTTACAGAGTTTGGCGTTCTCAAAAGCTTCCATTTTGACCCGTTTCAGGCACAGAAATGACTTTAAACACACTTATTCTAGTTGACAAAGTCATAATTCACACCCAACAGTAATTTAGAGTCAAAAGATTAAATGTTGAAATTTCATCATTATAGACCATTTTGGGATCGTTCGACAGGTCCGGAGTCATCGTTTTTCATCCGAAAATTGACTTTTTTGGACTGTACCAAAAATGATTCAAAATGTCAATTGGATCATGCCTCATGTTGAATAACCACTTTTTAAACCCTCACAGTGACCAAAATTGCCATTTTTACAGAGTTTTGCTTACTCAAAAGCTTCCATTTTGACCCGTTTCAGGCACAGAAATGACTTTAAACACACTTATTCTAGTTGACAAAGTCATAATTCACATCCAACAGTAATTTAGAGTCAAAAGATTAAATGTTAAAATTTCATCATTATAGACCATTTTGGGATCGTTCGACAGGTCCGGAGTCATCGTTTTTCATCCGAAAATTTATTTTTTGGACTGTACCAAAAATGATTCAAAATGTCAATTGGATCATGCCTCATGTTGAATAACCACTTTTTAAACCCTCACAATGACCAAAATTGCAATTTTTACAGAGTTTTGCTTACTCAAAAGCTTCCATTTTGACCCGTTTCAGGCACAGAAATGACTTTAAACACACTTATTCTAGTTGACAAAGTCATAATTCACATCCAACAGTAATTTAGAGTCAAAAGATTAAATGTTGAAATTTCATCTTTATAGGCCATTTTGGTATCGTTCGACAGGTCCGGAGTCATCGTTTTTCATCCGAAAATTGATTTTTTGGACTGTACCAAAAATGATTCAAAATGTCAATTGGATCATGCCTCATGTTGAAAAATTTTTAAACCCTCACAGTGACCAAAATTGCCATTTTTACAGAGTTTTGCTTACTCAAAAGCTTCCATTTTGACCCGTTTCAGGCACAGAAATGACTTTAAACACACTTATTCTAGTTGACAAAGTCATAATTCACATCCAACAGTAATTTAGAGTCAAAAGATTAAATGTTGAAATTTCATCATTATAGACCATTTTGGGATCGTTCGACAGGTCCGGAGTCATCGTTTTTCATCCGAAAATTGATTTTTTGGACTGTACCAAAAATGATTCAAAATGTCAAATGGATCATGCCTCATGTTGAATAACCACTTTTTAAACCCTCACAGTGACCAAAATTGCCATTTTTACAGAGTTTTGCTTACTCAAAAGCTTCCATTTTGACCCGTTTCAGGCACAGAAATGACTTTAAACACACTTATTCTAGTTGACAAAGTCATAATTCACATCCAACAGTAATTTAGAGTCAAAAGATTAAATGTTAAAATGTCATCATTATAGACTAGTTTGGGATCGTTCGACAGGTCCGGAGTCATCGTTTTTCATCCGAAAATTGATTTTTTGGACGGTACCAAAAATGATTCAAAATGTCAATTGGATCATGCCTCATGTTGAATAACCACTTTTTAAACCCTCACAATGACCAAAATTGCAATTTTTACAGAGTTTTGCTTACTCAAAAGATTCCATTTTGACCCGTTTCAGGCACAGAAATGACTTTAAACACACTTATTCTAGTTGACAAAGTCATAATTCACATCCAACAGTAATTTAGAGTCAAAAGATTAAATGTTGAAATTTCATCATTATAGGCCATTTTGGTATCGTTCGACAGGTCCGGAGTCATCGTTTTTCATCCGAAAATTGATTTTTTGGACTGTACCAAAAATGATTCAAAATGTCAATTGGATCATGCCTCATGTTGAATAACCACTTTTTAAACCCTCACAGTGACCAAAATTGCCATTTTTACAGAGTTTTGCTCACTCAAAAGCTTCCATTTTGACCCGTTTCAGGCACAGAAATGACTTTAAACACACTTATTTTAGTTGACAAAGTCATAATTCACATCCAACAGTAATTTAGAGTCAAAAGATTAAATGTTAAAATTTCATCATTATAGACCATTTTGGGATCGTTCGACAGGTCCGGAGTCATCGTTTTTCATCCAAAAATTGATTTTTTGGACTGTACCAAAAATGATTCAAAATGTCAATTGGATCATGCCTCATGTTGAATAACCACTTTCCAAACCCTCACAGTGACCAAAATTGCCATTTTTACAGAGTTTTGCTTACTCAAAAGCTTCCATTTTGACCCGTTTCAGGCACAGAAATGACTTTAAACACACTTATTCTAGTTGACAAAGTCATAATTCACATCCAACAGTAATTTAGAGTCAAAAGATTAAATGTTAAAATGTCATCATTATAGACCATTTTGGGATCGTTCGACAGGTCCGGAGTCATCGTTTTTCATCCGAAAATTGATTTTTTGGACTGTACCAAAAATGATTCAAAATGTCAATTGGATCATGCCTCATGTTGAATAACCACTTTTTAAACCCTCACAGTGACCAAAATTGCCATTTTTACAGAGTTTTGCTTACTCAAAAGCTTCCATTTTGACCCGTTTCAGGCACAGAAATGACTTTAAACACACTTATTCTAGTTGACAAAGTCATAATTCACATCCAACAGTAATTTAGAGTCAAAAGATTAAATGTTAAAATTTCATCATTATAGACCATTTTGGGATCGTTCGACAGGTCCGGAGTCATCGTTTTTCATCCGAAAATTGATTTTTTGGACTGTACCAAAAATGATTCAAAATGTCAATTGGATCATGCCTCATGTTGAATAACCACTTTTTAAACCCTCACAGTGACCAAAATTGCCATTTTTACAGAGTTTTGCTTACTCAAAAGCTTCCATTTTGACCCGTTTCAGGCACAGAAATGACTTTAAACACACTTATTCTAGTTGACAAAGTCATAATTCACATCCAACAGTAATTTAGAGTCAAAAGATTAAATGTTAAAATTTCATCATTATAGACCATTTTGGGATCGTTCGACAGGTCCGGAGTCATCGTTTTTCATCCGAAAATTGATTTTTTGGACTGTACCAAAAATGATTCAAAATGTCAATTGGATCATGCCTCATGTTGAATAACCACTTTTTAAACCCTCACAATGACCAAAATTGCAATTTTTACAGAGTTTTGCTTACTCAAAAGATTCCATTTTGACCCGTTTCAGGCACAGAAATGACTTTAAACACACTTATTCTAGTTGACAAAGTCATAATTCACATCAAACAGTAATTTAGAGTCAAAAGATTAAATGTTGAAACTTCATCATTATAGGCCATTTTGGTATCGTTCGACAGGTCCGGAGTCATCGTTTTTCATCCGAAAATTGATTTTTTGGACTGTACCAAAAATGATTCAAAATGTCAATTGGATCATGCCTCATGTTGAATAACCACTTTTTAAACCCTCACAGTGACCAAAATTGCCATTTTTACAGAGTTTTGCTCACTCAAAAGCTTCAATTTTGACCCGTTTCAGGCACAGAAATGACTTTAAACACACTTATTTTAGTTGACAAAGTCATAATTCACATCCAACAGTAATTTAGAGTCAAAAGATTAAATGTTAAAATTTCATCATTATAGACCATTTTGGGATCGTTCGACAGGTCCGGAGTCATCGTTTTTCATCCAAAAATTGATTTTTTGGACTGTACCAAAAATGATTCAAAATGTCAATTGGATCATGCCTCATGTTGAATAACCACTTTCCAAACCCTCACAGTGACCAAAATTGCCATTTTTACAGAGTTTTGCTTACTCAAAAGCTTCCATTTGGACCCGTTTCAGGCACAGAAATGACTTTAAACACACTTATTCTAGTTGACAAAGTCATAATTCACATCCAACAGTAATTTAGAGTCAAAAGATTAAATGTTGAAATTTCATCATTATAGACCATTTTGGGATCGTTCGACAGGTCCGGAGTCATCGTTTTTCATCCGAAAATTGATTTTTTGGACTGTACCAAAAACGATTCAAAATGTCAATTGGATCATGCCTCATGTTGAATAACCACTTTTTAAACCCTCACAGTGACCAAAATTGCCATTTTTACAGAGTTTTGCTTACTCAAAAGCTTCCATTTTGACCCGTTTCAGGCACAGAAATGACTTTAAACACACTTATTCTAGTTGACAAAGTCATAATTCACATCCAACAGTAATTTAGAGTCAAAAGATTAAATGTTAAAATTTCATCATTATAGACCATTTTGGGATCGTTCGACAGGTCCGGAGTCATCGTTTTTCATCCGAAAATTGATTTTTTGGACTGTACCAAAAATGATTCAAAATGTCAATTGGATCATGCCTCATGTTGAATAACCACTTTTTAAACCCTCACAGTGACCAAAATTGCCATTTTTACAGAGTTTTGCTTACTCAAAAGCTTCCATTTTGACCCGTTTCAGGCACAGAAATGACTTTAAACACACTTATTCTAGTTGACAAAGTCATAATTCACATCCAACAGTAATTTAGAGTCAAAAGATTAAATGTTAAAATTTCATCATTATAGACCATTTTGGGATCGTTCGACAGGTCCGGAGTCATCGTTTTTCATCCGAAAATTGATTTTTTGGACTGTACCAAAAATGATTCAAAATGTCAATTGGATCATGCCTCATGTTGAATAACCACTTTTTAAACCCTCACAGTGACCAAAATTGCCATTTTTACAGAGTTTTGCTTACTCAAAAGCTTCCATTTTGACCCATTTCAGGCACAGAAATGACTTTAAACACACTTATTCTAGTTGACAAAGTCATAATTCACATCCAACAGTAATTTAGAGTCAAAAGATTAAATGTTGAAATTTCATCATTATAGACCATTTTATGATCGTTCGACAGGTCCGGAGTCATCGTTTTTAACCTGAAAATTGATTTTTTGGACTGTACCAAAAATGATTCAAAATGTCAATTGGATCATGCCTCATGTTGAATAACCACTTTTTAAACCCTCACAGTGACCAAAATTGCCATTTTTACAGAGTTTTGCTTACTCAAAACCTTCAATTTTGACCCGTTTCAGGCACAGAAATGACTTTAAACACACTTATTTTAGTTGACAAAGTCATAATTCACATCCAACAGTAATTTAGAGTCAAAAGATTAAATGTTAAAATTTCATCATTATAGACCATTTTGGGATCGTTCGACAGGTCCGGAGTCATCGTTTTTCATCCGAAAATTGATTTTTTGGACTGTACCAAAAAAGATTCAAAATGTCAATTGGATCATGCCTCATGTTGAATAACCACTTTTTAAACCCTCACAGTGACCAAAATTGCCATTTTTACAGAGTTTTGCTTACTCAAAAGCTTCCATTTTGACCCGTTTCAGGCACAGAAATGACTTTAAACACACTTATTCTAGTTGACAAAGTCATAATTCACATCCAACAGATATTTAGAGTCAAAAGATTAAATGTTGAAATTTCATCATTATAGACCATTTTGGGATCGTTCGACAGGTCCGGAGTCATCGTTTTTCATCCGAAAATTGATTTTTTGGACTGTACCAAAAATGATTCAAAATGTCAATTGGATCATGCCTCATGTTGAATAACCACTTTTTAAACCCTCACAGTGACCAAAATTGCCATTTTTACAGAGTTTGGCGTTCTCAAAAGCTTCCATTTTGACCCGTTTCAGGCACAGAAATGACTTTAAACACACTTATTCTAGTTGACAAAGTCATAATTCACATCCAACAGTAATTTAGAGTCAAAAGATTAAATGTTGAAATTTCATCATTATAGAACATTTTGGGATCGTTCGACAGGTCCGGAGTCATCGCTTTTCATCCGAAAATTGCTTTTTTGGACTGTACCAAAAATGATTCAAAATGACAATTGGATCATGCCTCATGTTGAATAACCACTTTTTAAACCCTCACAATGACCAAAATTGCAATTTTTACAGAGTTTTGCTTACTCAAAAGCTTCAATTTTGACCCGTTTCAGGCACAGAAATGACTTTAAACACACTTATTTTAGTTGACAAAGTCATAATTCACATCCAACAGTAATTTAGAGTCAAAAGATTAAATGTTAAAATTTCATCATTATAGACCATTTTGGGATCGTTCGACAGGTCCGGAGTCATTGTTTTTCATCCGAAAATTGATTTTTTGGACTGTACCAAAAATGATTCAAAAATATATTTGTGAATTAGAATAAGAATATATGTTACAGCTATAGATATTTGCTATTAAAAAACCATTGAAATTCACTGAAAAAACCATAGGTTTTAGGCCATATATAGTTAGGGATTAGCATTTACAAAACCTTAATTTACTCGCACAAAACCATTAAAATTCGCATATATAGTTAGATGCAATAACTATATATCGCGTACCCGCAATCCACTGCTGATGATGTCACATATTACATCATTCATGACATGGTCAGTGACATCAATGATGACATCACTGATGACAACTCAAATGACATCACTGATGACAACTCAAATGACATCACTGACAACATCACTGATAACATCAATCATGTGATAATGCGATCAACCTCTTCAGACTCTAATATAACCTTAGATACACTCATAGTAAACAGGTTTTTTCAGTGAATATATATATATATATATATATATATATATATATGTGTGTGTGTGTGGCAGATGGGAAAATACAGACCAAAACATTTAGGAAGAGCACTGCAGGCAATACTGTGCTGCAAGCTCAGAGTTTCCATCCCACAAAATTAAAGAATAGTATTCCATATGCAGAGAACCTCCACATGGTAAGGAACTGCAGTAGTCCTGAGAAGCTCCAAAAATCCCAATCTGAACTTACCGAGAGGTTTGAATCACAAGGTTACATCAATGCCAACCTAGAGACAGCCAAGTCCAAAGCGAATTTAAGAGCTAGGGAACAACTCATCTTTACACATGAAAACAGAAAAAGCACTCCAGGTAAAACAGAGCAGAAATGTTGCTTAATTACTAGGTACAACATGCATGCAACACCAAAAAATACGAGTAATCTTTCTGAAACATTGGCATTTAATATGCAGTGATTCCACATTAGGGCCTAAAATACACAACAAACCACTGATAACTTTCCGCAAAGCAAGATCGATGAGACAAGATCTTGTCGACAACAGTCCGGGGATAAAACAGCAGGAAATGTGGCTAAGTGAGAGCAAAGGTTTCAGGCAATGCCATAAATGCAAAGCATGGAACTATGGTGTCGTTACAACAGAGGTGCCCTTGCCATTTTCTGACAGAAAATGGCAGATTATGAAGCCATTACCATGCAGGAGTGAATTTGCTATTTATGCGCTTAGATGCAGTTGTCTTAGGCTCTACATCGGAAGTACAATTTTATGTATACATCAGCGTATTGTAGAGCACATCGGAGGTATTAAGAACAAAGACCAGACATACCGAGTAGCAAGACACTTCGAAAAGGCACATGACAGCAATGTTAATAATTTGGAGTATTTTGTGCTTGATCAGGTTCCGGGTAGATTGAGAGGTGGCAACAGAGAGAGAAATCAAAGACTGTTGGAATCTAGATATATTTTATGGTTTAATTGGAGATTCCCAATGGTCTTAACACTGAAGAAGATATGCATGTCCACCTATGAAATCCAGCAATGGGGTAAATGTATCTCTGAACTGTAGAAGAAGAAGGTCACACTTCAAACAATATTATTTCAATACATTTTCCCACACCGATCCTGGAAATATTAATATATTTTTTACACCTGGAGGCTACTATAGTATCAGTCAGTCAGTCAAAATACACTTTATTCGATTAAAAAAAGTCCTAAAAGGCAAATACAATTACAAACAGGGTTAAAAATCAACAATTCATTAATGTACAAGATCAGTGCTGAGCCCTAGTTAGCCTTTATACATCATATACATAAGTTAAAATCTCTAAAAAACAATACCATGATTAAAATAAAACATTCAGTGAGACTCTTTTGTTCCTAATTCTAAATGCTGCTGCTAAGAAACTTGCAACACTAAAGATAATGTGAGTGTTGCCCAACATCTGGAGGTAAATAAGTGCAGGCCTGACTTGAATAAAGCCAGCCTCTCTCAAAACAGGTGTCAAATATTTTTTCCTTGTGGTAGCATAAAACCCACAAAACATCATAAAATGCATGGTATCTTGATTAGAAAATGTGTCACAATCACAGGGAGGGGCATCTTCTGGTTTAGCCCAAGATTGGTAACAACCTAATGAATAATGAATCATGTTAAACCTCAGTTTTATCAATAAGAATCTGTGTAGAGGTTTGGTGACAATTTTAAGGTACGGTTCCAGGGAGGAGGTGGTGGTTAAGACTAGGTGTGATCTTACTGATGGTTTCACTAGTTCCTTCTCCTCTCTGTCTAAACGTGCCCTCTCCAAAAAATGGTACTTAATCCATTTAAAATCCTCTCTCCTGATGCTGGATGGTATCAAGAAAAGTTAAGGTCTTCCCAGGGATGCAAAGGTGTTTTTTAAATAGTTCAACCAAGGTATTTCCATAGGATGATCCATAGAAACAACATCCGACAGAATTACATGGTTCAAGGTTAGTTCTGAATTGAGCCATGTTTTAGCCCAGAAAAGTAGAGGTGCAAATTTCAACTTGTCCGAAATATAGGGCAGGCCCTCCTCCTCATGGATGGAAAAGGTAGGGGTGGATTTAGGGACAGATACAAAATGTCTTATAAGCCTATTCTCTACCATTTGGATTTTATCATGAGTAGCATAGCCCCACAAGGCGGACCCATAAGTCGCGATGGAGATACACTTGCTATTATAAACTTCCAAAAGTGCCTCCATCGGCCTGGCCCCTAACCTTTTTGAAAAGCCCAACAAGGCAGACGTGGAACTGCCAAAGGATAGACTCTTCGCCTTAATCTGAGGAACCCACGTCCCCCTCTCGTCGAAAAGGACCCCCAGATAGGGAAAGACTGAGACCCTTGAAACCACCTCGCCCTTACAGATGAAGGTTTTGGATCTAGGCTTACATCTCTGTCGGCCTACTATCAAGGAGTGAGATTTTTTTGCATTGACTCTTAGGTCAAGGTTCTCCATGAAGGACCCAAAGAGGTCCAATAAGGCCTGGAGGCCATTACCAGTGCGCGCTATCAAAACTGCGTCATCCGCGTATAGGAGGGCCGGAACATGCACTCCTCCTAAACGCTGGACATCTGCCACCCCTGCCTCTAGATGTTTTCCCAGCCCATTAATGTAGATGATAAAAAGGAGGGGGGCCAGGATGCACCCTTGGCGCACCCCTTTCTCCGACATAAATCTGGACATACACCTACCTTCCTTTGTGACCCGTACTGTGGCAAATAGCTTCTGGTGCAAAGAGGCCATGAATGTAACTAGAGAGACGTCTATCCCTATCTCCTGTAAAATGGACCACAGCTTGGACCTGTTCACCAAATCGAAAGCCGAGGAGAGGTCCATGAAGGCCAAGAATAATGATCCCTCCCCGGCTACTGTGTATTTGGAAATTAAGAGGTGCAAGTTGGAACATTGGTCCAGGGGGCCTCGTTTCTCTCTGAACCCATATTGTATATTCGAGAGCCCCCCACAGACTTCAAGATTTACCCTCAATTTAAACAGTAAGACTCTGCTTAAGATCTTTATGGCAGAGTCGAGAAGGGAAATGGGTCTGTAACACATTGGGTCCTCACGTTGCCCCTTTTTAAATATTGGCACTATAATGGAGGTTGCCCAGGTCCCAGGGAATACATTATCATTGGCTGCACGAAAGACATTATTTAACACCTCAGACCAAAATGTCGGGGAATGTCTATATAGATCCGCAGGTACGCCATCAGGCCCCGGCGCCTTATTTTTTGAGGTCTATAGAATTGCCTTTAACACCTCCTCCTCGTTAAACTCTACCGGGGTGGAAACCCGGACTGCCTTTGTACCACAAGGGACTGAACTGTTCTTGTCGCCATATACATCTTTGAAATGGGAAAGCCACCTCTCGTAGTGAGTAACGCAGTCAGTGACTGCGTTATCTATCCCTGCAAAGAACGGCTGGTTTATAATATCCCAAAGTTGCTTGCTGTCTCGCAGGACGTCTGTAGCGAGTAGTTTATTCCATACCTCGCTTTTGATGGCATTTTTACTCCGGTTTAAAATTAGTTTCTGTTCCCTCCTCAGGTTGGCGATGAGACACGCCACTGAACTTTGGGACCTACTCGACACGGCATCTCCGGACATCGCCTTCCTTACAGAAACCTGGTTGAACACCTCATCAGCGCCCGACATCGCCATAGCCATCCCGGACGCATACAAGATAATCCGAAAAGACCGCACCAACCAAACAGGAGGAGGCATCGCCATCGTCCATAAGAACACCATCCGAATCACGACCAGCTCCGACGATAACCTCACTACCGCCGAACACCTCCACTTCCAGATCCACACCGACCCCAGGACCACACTTAGAGGCACCCTCATCTATAGACCACCAGGAACCCACACACAATTCAATGAAGACATCACTGACTTCATCAGCCCACATGCCCTCAACTCCGAGAACTACATCCTACTGGGAGACCTCAACTTCCACCTGGAAAAGAAAAACGACAGTAACACCACCACCCTTCTTGACAACCTGGCCAATCTCGGACTCAAACAACTTGTTGACACCACCACCCACCTTGCCGGACACACGCTCGACCCCATCTTCACCTCCAGCAAGCACATCTCCTTCGACCACACCACAGCTCTCCATTGGATGGACCACAGCTGCGTTCACTTCAACTACAAAAAGACCTTGACCCACAACCCCCCACAACCTGCTCCTCGAAGAAACTAGAACAAAATCACCGCCGAACAACTCTCCACATCGCTTAACCAAAACCCTCCTGCCATATCATTGGACCCAAACCAAGCTGCCACCAAACTCACACAATGGATTACCCACAGCGCTGACGAACTAGCAGCCTTGAAAAACCACCAAATCAAACTAGGTAGCAAAAAGGCCCCCTGGTTCAACGATGACCTTAAGAAATCCAAGAAATTATGTTGTACTCTCGAGAAAACCTGGAGAAAAAACCCAACCACCAATAACCTGACCACCCTCAAGGCCGCCACACGCAAACACCACCAATTGATCCGATCCACCAAGAAATCAGCATTCAAGGACCGACTCGACAACAACGCCCACAACAGCAAGGAACTATTCAACATCGTCAAAGAATTTACCAACCCCACCGCCGGCACGAACGACATCACTCCCTCACAAGACCTCTGCGACTCCTTATCCTCTTTCTTCCACAACAAAATCGCCGACATACATAACAGCTTTGAAAACCAGTCCGAAGAACAGTCCTCTCCACCCACCCCAGAACCAATACAGAACTCTCACAACCTTCGCGCCTGGAACCCAATCACTACAGAAGACACCATCTGCCTGATGAACTCCATCCACTCAGGATCACCAACCGACCCATGTCGCCACTACATTTTCAACAAAGCAGACTCCATCATCGCACCCCATCTCCGCGATGTCATCAACTGCTCCTTCAACTCCGCTACCTTCCCAGAAAGCTGGAAACATGCCAAACTCAGCACCCTCCTGAAGAAACCCACAGCAGACCCCTCTGAACTTAAGAACTACCGCCCCATCTCACTCCTCCCATTCCCTGCCAAAGTCATTGAGAAAGCCGTCAACAGTCAGCTCGCCGCTTTCCTTGAATCCAACAATTCCCTCGACACCTCACAGTCCGGATTCCGGGCCAAACACAGCACCGAAAACGCCCTCATCGCAGCTACAGACGACATCCGAACGCTACTGGACAACGGAGAAACAGTTGCCCTCATCCTACTTGACCTCTCCGCCACATTCGACACAGTCTGTCTCAGCACCCTCATACAACGCCTCAGCAACGTCGGAATACATGGAAAAGCATTGGACTGGATCATCTCGTTCCTCGCTGGGAGAACCCAGAGAGTCCGCCTTCCCCCATTCAAATCAGAGGCCACCGAAGTCATTTGCGGAGTACCACAAGGATCATCACTCAGTCCCACCCTCTTCAACATTTACATAAGTCCCCTCGCTTCCATCGTGGGACAACACAACCTCAACATCATCTCCTATGCAGACGACACCCAGCTGATCCTCTCCCTCACCAAAGACCCTAACGCCGCCAAAACCAATCTACACGAAGGAATGAAAGAAGTAGCCGAATGGATGAAGAACAGCTGCTTAAAACTAAACTCAGACAAAACGGAAGTCCTCATCTTAGGATCATCCCCCTCTGCCTGGGACAACTCATGGTGGCCCCCGGCCCTGGGCACAGCACCTACACCTACAGACCTCGCACGTAACCTGGGCTTCATCCTAGATTCCCCCCTCTCGATGACCAAACAAGTCAACGTCATCTCATCCTCATGCTTCAACGTACTTCGCATGCTCAAAATAAAATTCCGCTGGATCCCCACCGAAACAAGAAAGACAGTCACCCACGGACTGGTCACTAGCCGACTAGACTATGGAAACACCCTCTACGCCAGAACCACAGCCAAACTAAAGAAAAAACTCCAACGCATCCAAAAGGCCTCAGCCAGACTCATATTGGACATCCCCCGTCAAGCTCACATTACCGATCACCTGAAAGACCTCCACTGGCTCCCCGTCAACAAGAGAATAATGTTCCGTCTCCTCACCCACGCACACAAGGCCCTCCACGTCCTAGGACCCTAATGCCTCAACACACGTCTGTCTTTCTACACACCCACCCACCAACTACAATCATCCAATCAAGCCCTCGCCGCAATTCCGCGCATCCACAGATCCACCATGGGAGGAAGATCCTTCTCCTACTTAGCGGCCAAAACCTGTAATTCTCTCCCCACTCACCTCCGCCTTACACAGAACCACCTTTCCTTCAGAAAGCAGCTTAAAACCTGGCTACTTGATAAGTAATGCACAACCCTCCCCAGAGCGCCTTGAGACCCTCTGGGTGAGTAGTGCGCTATACAAATTCCTGAACTTGAACTTGAACTTAAGCTACTATGAATTCTCGAACAGTTGGTGTCAAACCACTTGAAGGGCCTAGGCGATCTCTGGGTTTGATTTGACGTCAAGTCCCTCGAGATTTGTGTGCAAATGGATTCAAAAGCCTCTATAATTAATTGATTGGGGGCCTTTTGGTCCAAGCAGGTCACTATGTGGCCCTCAATTTTGGGAAGTAAGGTTGCCATAAAATCTTCTGGGACCACCTTGCCCCACTTGTGCCGTCTACCCTGGTCGGTAGGCACCACTGCCGTCCAAGCCTGAGATCGGCCTGCTCGTTTGCACTGGGAATCTCCCCATCGCATCTCTAACAGCAAAGGGTTGTGATCGCTATAGGATGAGGCGATAACCTTATATTTCCTAACCTTAGAGATCAACCCTGATGAGGCGAAAATGTAGTCTATGACAGAACCCTGGTCCTTACCCTTATAGGTGGCTACTCTCTCCCCCCCTCCCGTTTGGAATGGTTCATATAAATTAAAACTAGCTAACAGCACTTCAAGCACTTCACCTCATTTTGTATGTTCAAAATGAGGGGTAATTGCGCCTGCAAAACCCTCAAACTCTCCTGAATAGCAGGAAGAATCACATAAATGAATGTTAAAATCGCCCATTAAGATGAGCTCAAAAGTAGTGTACTTATTTAGACTGAGTTTACATAAAAATGTATCCAGAGAGGCAACGTGATCAGTATCCACTGCCCTCTCCCAAGAATTATAGAAATTAATTAATAAAAGTGTGCAAACCGGTGAAACAGTCCATTCTACAATTAAAAGATTGGGGGAACCTGACTCTAATTGCTTAAATGACCCAGTGAGTTGTAAGGAACAAAAGAGAAGAAGACCCCCCTTTGCTTTCCCACAGAACTAGGTGTTGCTGGTACGGAGAAGCTGGCAAAACCGTCCAGCCAAGAGCATGCTGAAGTATCCCAGGATTCTTGAATGGCTATCACATCGTAGCTAGAGACAAAATTAACCCATAAGGGATCTGCCCTTTTGGCTCCCATGCCAGCAACATTCCAGCTAATCAGTTTGCAGAGTGTAGCATCCTCCTCTCACGAGGGCCCAATTTCAGAGGGAGACAGTGGGGCTGGTTGTCAGTCGATATCCTCCATGTCAGCAAGTGGGGCAAATCCATTAAACAGGACTGGATCAGGACCTGCCCTTATGGGAATAGTTCTGCCCTGTGTGGTCCTATTACTTGCTGCTCTCCATTCATTACCAAGTGTGCCCAGCTGGAAAGGCATATTATTTGGTTCTGTAACAGGATATTTTCTAACTGGAGGCGGATAAAAAAAGCCCAAAGGGACCGATCTCATATTCCCACTATCTTGTATCTCTGAGCCATCCCAAAACAACCTGTCTGCCAGATGTAAACTATCAAAATTGATTATAACGCAGTCACCCTCCACAGATTTAGGGCGGTGTCCAATCCATCCCACCCTTCTGGCCATTATAATCCTAGTAGAAATTACTGTTCCCCCGCTACTAATATCAGCACACCATTGACTAGCCTTTTGTATTAGTGCCGCTGTGGGTTCTATCTCCCCATGTGCTAGGGGGGGTACCCCTACAAACGCAGCAACATAGAGCACAGCCGCCGGGGGGAGGTCTAAATATACTTGGCACTCCTTAGGCCTTGTTCCCGCTGCTAGGCTATTAGCCTCCTGGGGGGTAACAGGGACTCCTGAGGTTGGCTGGCCACTAGGCAAGCTACTTTGGAAATTACCAGGGACCCCTTCTCTAGTAATGTTTACAGCCTTTCCCTTACATGACAATGGAGGAAGCAAAGGTGTTGCAGGTTTCGGGGTAGTAACTACTGCACCTGACATGTCCGTCCTCTTAGGAACCAGGACGGAGTCTAGTTTTTTAGCTAAGTCATCAATCAGGGCACATTTCTTTAACAAACCGGCAAGGCACGTACTCATAGTGTCAACAATGTCTTTGGCTATGTCTACTAACAAGGGTTCAATCCGGGCGACGAATAACGCTTCCAGATGCTCGCCAATAGTGTCCATGTCCAATTGTTTCACAGCGTTATCGCACTCTATCTTTTTCCTCTTTTTAGTGGATAGTTTGGTTTGAGGACCTGGTCCATGAGGTTGGCTTGAGGGCATTGGTGCTAAAGAGCAAACTTGATCTTGACAGGGAAAGTTTGCCGGGCATGACATCGGTTGAAGCACTATCACTTCAGGCTCTAGTGGGATGCCAGAGGCGGGGGTTGATTCCAGTGTATTAGGCTCTACAATTTGTGGGGGAGATAACAAACCCAACTCGTGTTGCGCGGTTGCTATTTCTTTGGTAAGAGCCCCTAACGCAGAGGTCAAGTATGAAATAATTGACTCGGAATGTCTAGCAACTTTGGCCTTTTTACCCCCCTCCTCAGTGTTAGTAATGTTTTTGCGCTTACCCATGGTGAAACGTGATGTCGGGGGGGTGGCCCAGCCCTGCCTCGTCCTGCCCCGGACGGCCACAGAGAGCCCGCCCTTTGTCCGGGCTTCGCCCGGCGCTGCCCGCGCGCATCCTGTGGGGCGGGAGGCGTTACCCGGTTTTAACGCACCTCCGGTCGCGTTGGGCGCGTCACTCCTGCTGCGCCTGACCAGGTGGTGCTGGGAGTTGTAGTATGCCCAGCGCGGTCGCCCTCACGGCGCGGGGCTCTGCTGATGGAAGAGATGCCGTTGCCCTCACGGCAGGAGATGTGAAATGCGGGTAAGTTGCGCCGATCCCCTCACGGCGGTAATGGACTCTGCTGCTCTGCCCCCAGACTCGACCGGCGCTCCCCGGTCTTAACGAACCTCCGGTCGCGTTGGGCGCGTCACTCCTGCTGCGCCTGACCAGGTGGTGCTGGGAGTTGTAGTATGCCCAGCGCGGTCGCCCTCACGGCGCGGGGCTTTGCTGGTGGAAGAGAGGCCGTTGCCCTCATGGCAAGAGATGTGAAATGCGGGTAAGTTGTGCCGATCCCCTCACAGCGGTAATGGACTCTGCTGCTCTGCCCCCAGACTCGACCGGCGCTCCCCGGTCTTAACGCACCTCCGTTCGCCTTGGGCGCGTCACTCCTGCTGCGCCTGACCAGGGGGTGCTGGGAGTTGTAGTATGCCCAGCGCGGTCGCCCTCACGATGCGGGGCTCTGCTGGTGGAAAAGATGCCGTTGCCCTCACGGCAGGAGATGTGAAATGCGGGTAAGTTGCACCGATCCCCTCACGGTGGTAATGGACTCTGCTGCTCTGCCCAGTCAATGAAAGGGTCCAACACCTGGTTACAATCCCCAGCGAGGATAAAATTATCATCAAATCAGGAGAAAATTTGCCAATTCAAAAAACATCACAAAGGAGTGGGGATGGTGAAGCCACGAAGATGAATGGCGCATCCAGACCCAACGGGAGCAAGAACAAACCACAGGAATTCATATAAAGCGAAGGAACAGAGTAAATGCGAATCTCAAGGGACCTGTAGTAGCGATGATGGCTCTGGAGGTGGACAGCCAACGTCCCTTACCCCTCCTCAACAGAGGGTAAGTTGCGGCTATCTATGGAGAGGTTAGGCGAGTAACTCCTGGTGGCCCATGTGCGTGGACGTTGTAGACTCTAATTGCACTGCACTTTATTAGGCATTAGTTTCGATTATATCCGGCAGGATTTTTACAGTCTTAAAAAATAATGATTTTACCATATTTTCCTGGTATTCAGTAGTTAATATACATTGGGCACTTGCCCTGTGTAGTACTGGAGTACTGTGGACACATTTGGAATAGTATTGGGGTATTCAAAAAGTCACTGTTTAAAAAAAAAAAAGTTTAAAAAAAAGTAAAGTAGGAGTGAAGTAGCTCCTTTGCGTGTATCACTTTAATACATTAGTTTTTGAAACTCCAGGAACATGTATAAATGAATTCTATAATAGCGACAACAGAACGTTTGACAAAGACCGCGGCTGAAACACGTTACCTGTTGTGAGCCACAATAAAGCTGTTGTAAATGTGAGCCTGAGAGTACTGGAGCTTGTTGGCACTTTGCAAACAGATATATATATATATATATATATAAATTCACTGAAAAAACCATAGGTTTCACACCAGTTATAGTTAGGAATTAGCATTTAAAAAACCTATGAAATTCACTGAAAAAACCATAGGTTTCACACCAGTTATAGTTAGGAATTAGCATTTAAAAAACCTATTAAATTCACTGAAAAAACCATAGGTTTCACACCAGTTATAGTTAGCTGGAAATTTTACTGATATAAAACCATTGAAATTCCCACGTTATAGTTAGATGGACTCACTATAACTTGCGCGTGCAATGCACTGCTGATGATGTCTTATTAAGCCAGTTAACCAATCAATTTTTAAAAACCATCCATTTAGACACTTATTTAAACATTTATTCTTCCATCAACTTTTACATATACATATATAAAATATATTTATTTTTCAGAAAGACACACATTCACTGGATGGTGTCATCAGTGATGTCATGAGTGATGTCACTGACCATGTCATGAGTGATGTAATATGTGACGTCATCAGCAGTGCATTGCACGCGCAAGTTATAGTGAGTCCATCTAACTATAACGTGGGAATTTCAATGGTTTTATATCAGTAAAATTTCCAGCTAACTATAACTGGTGTGAAACCTATGGTTTTTTCAGTGAATTTAATAGGTTTTTTAAATGCTAATTCCTAACTATAACTGGTGTGAAACCTATGGTTTTTTCAGTGAATTTCATAGGTTTTTTAAATGCTAATTCCTAACTATAACTGGTGTGAAACCTATGGTTTTTTCAGTGAATTTCATAGTTTTTTAAATGCTAATTCCTTTGTATATCGAGTTTCTAACCTTTTTTTTTTTTACAATTTGCTGTTTTTTTTTAAGTATTTATTTTTTTTTATATTTTTTTTCTTTTGCGCTCTGGGTGCGCGCTCCGGGAAGCTTTCAGCTAAGCTCTCCGGTAAGCTTCTCCGAGAGCTCATCTGAAAGCGCACCCAGAGCGCAACTGTCGTTCGTGAAAAAAAAATATGAATGAAAAGTTAATAATAATGCAAAACATTTCGTACCATACAAATAAAATTTGTTTTTTTTAATATGGAAAATGATTATGCATTTCTATAAAAGATTGATGACGTCACTTCGGCGCGCAACGTAAGTGCCCTCGGAAGCGCATACGTGCGCGGCGCTTAAACGCACGGAAAAGCGCCTACGATCGCGCCACGTTTGCGACCCGGAAGCGCCTACGATCGCGCTGCGTAAACGCACCCGGAAGTGCTCCGGAGCGCGCAGCGTAAACGCATCGGGTCATGTGACCCTAAAATAACACTTTTCATTGGTTGCTAACAGTTTTTTTTTACAATGAATGAAATCCCCACCCATTTCCTTCACTTCTTCTTTCACTTTTGTGACTGAAAGACCTGCCTTTTTTGCTGCTCCATATTCCTGGATTCATCATGGCTGCCAGACTATCCAGCAGTGAAGATGATTTCATTGATGAAGAGCCTCCTACCCCAAGAGTGAAGGAACATTTCATCTGGAAATTTTTTAAGTTTCCAGAAGGCCAGAAGAAGGTGAATGCACCAAAAGTAGAGTGCAGGATCTGCAAACAGGTCCTGTCACGGGGTAACCCCCAAAAAAAATACTCTTTTGGCAACTTCACCATGATTCGCCATGTGGAGAGGAGGCACCCCCAGAATTTTGCCCGGGAAAGTGTCAGGGCTCTGGCACAGGAGGTTCCCAGAGATGGGGCCTCTACATCAACAGGAGGAGCAACTTCTTCTGGAAGAGAACAATCTCAGGGGCAGGTAGCAAACATTCAACCTGCATTCAACCATGGGGTCGTCAGATGCAGATACTGCAATCAACTCCTCACCTATGGGGAGCAAAGTGTCCTGCTCATGGTTCGGGCATTGGAGAACCATCACTGCCCTTCCCACCCCTAATTTTTTTCTTTTCTTTTTGCTCCTGTTGAGCAGTTTCTATTCCCTGTTTTTGTTCCTCTTCAGTTAAAAGAAGAAAACCAAAAGTTCTTTTCAGAACTACCTCCAATTCTCATCAAAGAGCTATAATCTTAAAAAATGAAGAGTAAGTGAAATATAGTGCATTGATAATTGAAAGGAGAATGAGTAAGAAAGAACAGAAAGGTATGAGAGGTGAAAGGAAGTGAAGTAGGAGGACTGAAAGAAGGTGAGTGTTAGAAAAGAAAGTTATGACACAGTGAATAAACTGGAGGCCTCATTTCTGAAAAGTGACGCATCGCTACGTGAAAATAGCGATGCGTCACTTTTCTGGACGCACTCCTTATGACATTCCAGATATGTCATATTTAATATATGACTAATCAATTCGCAAGGAGTTACAGATATGTCAGTATTTCTGACATATCTGTAAACACAAAAGTAACGCATTGCAGGAGTGCGTCACAAAAGTGACGCAACTCCAATAATGTGTCCTTTCACATGGAAAAAGCACCATGTGAAAGGTTTGCTGTGAAGCAGGCGCAAGATTTTGGCGCAACTGCATCCTAAAAGTGACGCACTGCGTCATTATTACCAAGCTTTTTGCAAGGAACACCCCCTCTGCATGCATTATACCTGACACTATTTTTTAAAAAGTGACGCATCTAGGTACATGGGTCACTTTTTAAAACTCTGCGCCATATTGTATCTGCATCAGGTATAATGTATGCAGAGGGGGCAATCCCTCGCAAAAAGCTTGGTAATAACAACGTACTGAAATCTATGAGATTTCCCTGCGTCACTTTTAGGATGCTATTGCGTCAAAATTTTGCGCCAGCCTCGCATCACTTTTATGTTTACACATATGTCAGAAATACTGACGTATCTGTAACTCCTTGCAACATGATTCGTCATACATTAAATATGACACATCTGGAATGTCATAAGGACTGTGGACAGAAAAGTGACGCATCACACCAGCAGTGTAATAAAATGTGCCTCGTTGCACTATATTTAAAGGATGCAACAGCATCCTAAAAGTGACGCAGTGAAATCTCAAACATTTCACTGCGTCGCTATTACAAAGCTTTTATTTGGAGAACACCCCCTCTGCATGCATTATACCTCACGCAGATATAATGTGGCGCTTGATTTTAAAAAGTGACCCATCTACCTAGATACCTCACTTTTTAAATATAACGCAACGCAACACATTTTTTTACACTACTGGTGCAATGCGTCACTTTTCTGTGCGCACTCCTTATGACATTCCAAGTAACGCATTGCTGGAGTGCGTCACAAAAGTGACGCAACTCCAGTAATGTGTCCTTTCAAATGGGGAAAGCAGCATATGAAAGGTCTTGCCTCAGTCTAACACCTGCTGTAAAGCAGGCACAAGATTTTGACGCAACAGCATCCTAAAACTGACGCAGTGAAATCTCAAAGATTTCACTGCGTCGCTATTACAAAGCTTTTTGCGGGAGAACACCCCCTCTGCATGCATTATACCTGACGCTATTTTTAAAAAGTGACGCATCTAGGTACATGGGTCACTTTTTAAAACTCTGCGCCATATTGTATCTGCAACATGATTCGTCATACTTTAAATATGACACATCTGGAATGTCATAAGTAGTGCGCACAGAAAAGTGACGCATAACACCAGCAGTGTAATAAAATGTACCTCGTTGCACTATATTTAAAAAGTGACGCATCTAGATAGATGCGTCACTTTTAAAATATTGCATAACAATGCGCATTTTTTTACACCGCTGGTGCGTCACAAAAATTGACGCACAGGAAGCGCAAAACTAACAGCGCAAGGCCTTCATAAATATGGTCCTGGATTTTCCCCGTGCTTCGCCGGTGCGCGTACCATGCGCTTCCCCCGCGCAAAACGAAAAAAAAATTTTAATGCCCTGCAGGACCCTATTTTAGTCCCTACAACAAACCTAGGGGGTCAGAGGGAGTCTACTCTTCCCCCTTATGGTCATTTGCCCCTTTTTTTTTCAAACCCCTTGTGTCTCGATTTTACCGAGACACAAGATGGCGGCCGCTCCGCACTGTTTAGAATGTTTGCAGACAACTGAGATCCAATCAGCTTCCTGCGCGCAAGTCGCGTGTCGCGCCTGGAGCGCACTCCGGTGCACGCACGGGAGAGCGCCTATAGATATATATATTTTTTTGAACCTAAATTACTCAAAATCCACTGGAGCACATATCTTGAGACATAGCAAAGGCACATTGGGCTACCAGTCCCTACAATTTTGCCAAGTTTGGTGGAAATCCATTCAGCCGTTCGGGCTAAAAGTGAAATCGACCGCCCTATGGAAATTAACATGGGGAAAACGCGTTTTGGGACCCCCCTTTTATCTCGGCCCCCGCTTGACGAATCCCCCCCAAACTTTCAGGGAAGGACCGGACCGCCATGAGACCATTTTCCTGAAAATTTCAGGCAGATTCGTCAACCGGCGCCAAAGTTATTCAAAATAGAATGTTGAGATTTAACATTGAAAATTATCCTAACTATAACTACCTACTGGCGACCGCCAGTAGGTAATATATATATATATATATATATATATATATATATATATATATATATATATATATATATATATATATATATATATATATATATATATATATATATATATATATATATTCACTGAAAAAACCATAGGTTTCACACCAGTTATAGTTAGGAATTAGCATTTAAAAAACCTATTAAATTCACTGAAAAAACCATAGGTTTCACACCAGTTATAGTTAGCTGGAAATTTTACTGATATAAAACCATTGAAATTCCCACGTTATAGTTAGTCGGACTCACTATAACTTGCGCGTGCAATGCACTGCTGATGACATCACATATTACATCACTCATGACATGGTCAGTGACATCACTCATGACATCACTGATGACACCATCCAGTGAATATGTGTCTTTCTGAAAAATAAATATTAGTGAGTTATGTTTAAAAATTTAAATACATATATTAGTGTTTCACTTTGTGTATAAGTGGCTACATGTGTTGATAAGTAGCAACATGCGTATGTATATGGGTTATTTGATATTATTATTAGTATCAGTATGAGTGTCTATATGGTTTGGTGGGGGTATTACTTAGCACATAGATGCATGAGTGACTGACTCTTTGTTTGTATGTGTTTTGAAGACAACATATGTACAGGACTGTATGGGTGGATGAGTGTCTATATGTGTTTGTTAGTGAGTGAATGACTGTCTCACTAGTGTCTTTATCAGTAACTACATATGTTTTAATCTGGTATATGTGAATATTGATGTATATAAGTGAGTATATGTGAGAGTAAGAGATTGTAAGAGTTCCTGTTTAAATAAGTATGTGTTTCTATAAGTGATTGTTTAAGAGAATAAATATGTGTAATTTTAAATAGAAGTAAGGTGGAAGTGTGTGTATAACTCTATATTCAAATAAATGGATGTCCAATAGTTTATTTGCACGTGTGAATATGTGTGTGAGTAACTTTTGGATGAATGTCGGTGTGTAACAGGATGTATAGGTGTATCACTTCATATGATGAGTGAGTATATGTATGAGTGACTATATAGAACTGTTGGTGAATGAGTGGATGTGTATATAGATAGTGGAATTACTGAATTGCTTGTTGTAACTGATATAGGTATCTCCATTTTTTTAAAAATTTCAGTTTCTATTTTTGAATATGTGTCTCAAGGGTTACATTATAGTGAAAGGAGGTCTGTCACTATGTCACAAGGATGGTGTCATGAGTGATGTCACTGACCATGTCATGAGTGATGTAATATGTGATGTCATCAGCAGTGCATTGCACGCGCAAGTTATAGTGAGTCCGACTAACTATAACGTGGGAATTTCAATGGTTTTATATCAGTAAAATTTCCAGCTAACTATAACTGGTGTGAAACCTATGGTTTTTTCAGTGAATTTAATAGGTTTTTTAAATGCTAATTCCTAACTATAACTGGTGTGAAACCTATGGTTTTTTCAGTGAATTTCATAGGTTTTTTAAATGCTAATTCCTAACTATAACTGATGTGAAACCTATGGTTTTTTCAGTGAATTTCATAGGTTTTTTAACTGCTAATTCCTTTGTATATCGAGTTTCTAACCTTTTTTTTTTTTTACAATTTGCTGTTTTTTTTTAAGTATTCATTTTTTTTATATAATTTTTTTCTTTTGCGCTCTGGGTGCGCGCTCCGGGAAGCTTTCAGCTAAGCTCTCCTGTAAGCTTCTCCGAGAGCTCATCTGAAAGCGCACCCAGAGCGCAACTGTCGTTCGTGAAAAAAAAATATGAATGAAAAGTTAATAATAATGCAAAACATTTCGTACCATACAAATAAAATTTGTTTTTTTTAATATGGAAAATGATTATGCATTTCTATAAAAGATTGATGACGTCACTTCGGCGCGCAACGTAAGTGCCCTCGGAAGCGCATACGTGCGCGGCGCATAAACGCACGGAAAAGCGCCTACGATCGCGCCACGTTTGCGCCCCGGAAGCGCCTACGATCGCGCTGCGTAAACGCACCCGGAAGTGCTCCGGAGCGCGCAGCGTAAACGCGTCGGGTCATGTGACCCTCAAATAACACTTTTCATTGGTTGCTAACAGTTTTTTTTTACAATGAATGAAATCCCCACCCATTTCCTTCACTTCTTCTTTCACTTTTGTGACTGAAAGACCTGCCTTTTTTGCTGCTCCATATTCCTGGATTCATCATGGCTGCCAGACCATCCAGCAGTGAAGATGACTTCATTGATGAAGAGCCTCCTACCCCAAAGGTGAAGGAACATTTCATCTGGAAATTTTTTAAGTTTCCAGAAGGCCAGAAGAAGGTGAATGCACCAAAAGTAGAGTGCAGGATCTGCAAACAGGTCCTGTCACGGGGTAACCCCCAAAAAAAATACTCTTTTGGCAACTTCACCATGATTCGCCATGTGGAGAGGAGGCACCCCCAGAATTTTGCCCGGGAAAGTGTCAGGGCTCTGGCACAGGAGGTTCCCAGAGATGGGGCCTCTACATCAACAGGAGGAGCAACTTCTTCTGGAAGAGAACAATCTCAGGGGCAGGTAGCAAACATACAACCTGCATTCAACCATGGGGTCGTCAAATGCAGATACTGCAATCAACTCCTCACCTATGGGGAGCAAAGTGTCCTGCTCATGGTTCGGGCATTGGAGAACCATCACTGCCCTTCCCACCCCTAATTTTTTTCTTTTCTTTTTGCTCCTGTTGAGCAGTTTCTATTCCCTGTTTTTGTTCCTCTTCAGTTAAAAGAAGAAAACCAAAAGTTCTTTTCAGAACTACCTCCAATTCTCATCAAAGAGCTATAATCTTAAAAAATGAAGAGTAAGTGAAATATAGTGCATTGATAATTGAAAGGAGAATGAGTAAGAAAGAACAGAAAGGTATGAGAGGTGAAAGGAAGTGAAGTAGGAGGAATGAAAGAAGGTGAGTGTTAGAAAAGAAAGTTATGACACAGTGAATAAACTGGAGTATTTCTGACATATCTGTAAACACAAAAGTAACGCATTGCAGGAGTGCGTCACAAAAGTGACGCAACTCCAGTAATGTGTCCTTTCACATGGAAAAAGCACCATGTGAAAGGTTTGCTGTGAAGCAGGCGCAAGATTTTGGCGCAACTGCATCCTAAAAGTGACGCACTGCGTCATTATTACCAAGCTTTTTGCAAGGAACACCCCCTCTGCATGCATTATACCTGACACTATTTTTTAAAAAGTGACGCATCTAGGTACATGGGTCACTTTTTAAAACTCTGCGCCATATTGTATCTGCATCAGGTATAATGTATGCAGAGGGGGCAATCCCGCGCAAAAAGCTTGGTAATAACAACGTACTGAAATGTATGAGATTTCCCTGCGTCACTTTTAGGATGCTATTGCGTCAAAATTTTGCGCCGGCCTCGCATCACTTTTATGTTTACACATATGTCAGAAATACTGACGTATCTGTAACTCCTTGCAACATGATTCGTCATACATTAAATATGACACATCTGGAATGTCATAAGGACTGTGGACAGAAAAGTGACGCATCACACCAGCAGTGTAATAAAATGTGCCTCGTTGCACTATATTTAAAGGATGCAACAGCATCCTAAAAGTGACGCAGTGAAATCTCAAACATTTCACTGCGTCGCTATTACAAAGCTTTTAGTGGGAGAACACCCCCTCTGCATGCATTATACCTCACGCAGATATAATGTGGCGCTTGATTTTAAAAAGTGACCCATCTACCTAGATACCTCACTTTTTAAATATAACGCAACGCGGCACATTTTTTTACACTACTGGTGCAATGCGTCACTTTTCTGTGCGCACTCCTTATGACATTCCAAGTAACGCATTGCTGGAGTGCGTCACAAAAGTGACGCAACTCCAGTAATGTGTCCTTTCAAATGGGGAAAGCAGCATATGAAAGGTCTTGCCTCAGTCTAACACCTGCTGTAAAGCAGGCACAAGATTTTGACGCAACAGCATCCTAAAACTGACGCAGTGAAATCTCAAAGATTTCACTGCGTCGCTATTACAAAGCTTTTTGCGGGAGAACACCCCCTCTGCATGCATTATACCTGACGCTATTTTTAAAAAGTGACGCATCTAGGTACATGGGTCACTTTTTAAAACTCTGCGCCATATTGTATCTGCAACATGATTCGTCATACATTAAATATGACACATCTGGAATGTCATAAGGAGTGCGCACAGAAAAGTGACGCATAACACCAGCAGTGTAATAAAATGTACCTCGTTGCACTATATTTAAAAAGTGACGCATCTAGATAGATGCGTCACTTTTTAAATATTGCATAACAATGCGCATTTTTTTACACCGCTGGTGCGTCACAAAAATTGACGCACAGGAAGCGCAAAACTAACAGCGCAAGGCCTTCATAAATATGGTCCTGGATTTTCCCCGTGCTTCGCCGGTGCGCGTACCATGCGCTTCCCCCGCGCAAAACGAAAAAAATTTTTTAATGCCCTGCAGGACCCTATTTTAGTCCCTACATCAAACCTAGGGGGTCAGAGGGGGTCTACTCTTCCCCCTTATGGTCATTTGCCCCTTTTTTTTTCAAACCCCTTGTGTCTCGATTTTACCGAGACACAAGATGGCGGCCGCTCCGCACTGTTTAGAATGTTTACAGACAACTGAGATCCAATCAGCTTCCTGCGCGCAAGTCGCGTGTCGCGCCTGGAGCGCACTCGGGTGCGCGCACGGGAGAGCGCCTATAGATATATATATTTTTTTGAACCTAAATTACTCAAAATCCACTGGAGCACATATCTTGAGACATAGCAAAGGCACATCGGGCTACCAGTCCCTACAATTTTGCCAAGTTTGGTGGAAATCCATTCAGCCGTTCGGGCTAAAAGTGAAATCGACCGCCCTATGGAAATTAACATGGGGAAAACGCGTTTTGGGACCCCCCTTTTATCTCGGCCCCCGCTTGACGAATCCCCCCCAAACTTTCAGGGAAGGACCGGACCGCCATGAGACCATTTTCCTGATAATTTCAGGCAGATTCGTCAACCGGCGCCAAAGTTATTCAAAATAGAATGTTGAGATTTAACATTGAAAATTATCCTAACTATAACTACCTACTGGCGACCGCCAGTAGGTAATATATATATATATATATATATATATATATATATATATATATATATATATATATATATATATTCACTGAAAAAAACATAGGTTTTAGGCCATATATAGTTAGGGATTAGCATTTACAAAACCTTAATTTACTCGCACAAAACCATTGAAATTCGCATATATAGTTAGATGCAATAACTATATATCGCGCACCCGCAATCCACTGCTGATGATGTCACATATTACATCATTCATGACATGGTCAGTGACATCACTGATGACATCATTGATGACATCATCCAGTGACTGTATGTTTCTGTAAAGTTAAAATATGTCTTACATATTGAAGAATGAGTGGATGTATAAGTGTCTGGATGAAGGATTTAGTAGGTGCATGACTGACTGTATGAGAGAGCGATTAAATGTGTCTCACTGAGTGCATGGGTTAGTGACTAAACTGTCTTAATTTGTGCATCATTATATCTGTTGTTCTATGAACTGCTGCATGTGTTGATCAGTAGCTATATGAGTAACTATATGGGTTATTGATTGGTTGCCCAAGTATTTGTATGGGAGAGTGAGTGTGTGTGTGGGGGTGGCTGGGAGGTGTGTGACTCTGTGCATACATGTGTGAACAGTTGATTCACTAGATCTATGGGTTCAAAACTGCATGTGGAAACAGCTGTATGGGTGGTTGACTGTGTACGAGTGTATTGGTGAGTGAATGGATATCTCAGTGCTACATGTCAAAGTAAGTACATATGTAAAACACAGTACATGTGAGAGTTCACATATATAAATTACTGTGTATAAGAGCCAGTGAATGTGTGAGTGGCTGAATGGATCATTGAAAACTTGTATCAGGAATTATAAAAGAGAGTAAATATGTGTTAGTATATGTTTGAATAAGTAAGGTGTGTATAACTGTATAGTTGAGGAAATGGAGGTGTGATTGATTCAGTGCATGACTGACTAGGTGTGTGAGTAACTCCATGGATGAGTGACAGTCTGTGAGTGTCTGTTTACTCTGAGTGTATCTAAGGTTATATTAGAGTCTGAAGAGGTTGATTGTATTATCACATGATTGATGTCATCAGTGATGTTGTCAGTGATGTCATTTGAGTTGTCATCAGTGATGTCATTTGAGTTGTCATCAGTGATGTCACTGACCATGTCATGAATGATGTAATATGTGACATCATCAGCAGTGGATTGCGGGTGCGCGATATATAGTTATTGCATCTAATTATATATGTGAATTTCAATGGTTTTGCGCGAGTAAATTAAGGTTTTGTAAATGCTAATCCCTAACTATAAATGGCCTAAAACCTATGGTTTTTTCAGTGAATTTCAATGGTTTTTTAATAGCAAATATCTATAGCTGTAACATATATTCTTATTCTAATTCACAAATATATTTTATATTTTATTTTTTAAGCAAAGGACCCAGATGCATTTACAGTTTATCACTAACAATGTTCCAGGCTAATGTATTTTCACGGGAAATTAAAAACTGTCCTGCAAGTAAAATATTCCTATTTCGTGAAAAAGGGCGTTTCTTCGTCCCATGAGGGAGCCGTTGAGCAAAAGAGACTCGGCCTGCTGTCTTAGTCGCTGATAGGCCTGATTATCGGATTTTTATCGATCACTTTATGTTGCAACAGTGGAAAACAAAACAGCCCTTGCCCATTTATTTTTACAGCATTCCTGCGTATTATACCCTACCCCCAAACAGTATTTTGCCTGTTACCATAGTAGTAGTTTATGGAACACTTACGTCAGCACATAGGTTAAAAGTTCACCACAATATGTTGCTAATGAGTGAGCTTCAGCATTATACTTCAAATTATAAATATCATTTCTATTGATGACTACTACCCCACAAAAAAACAGACGTATGTACTTTTTAAATTAACTTTTATTAAAACAATAACTGGAACTATAACTAAAAGATAACACTACAATAAATAACTAGAACTATAAGTAACAAAACAATATAATAAACAACATATAATATGGAGTCCAAAATAAGTATTGTAGTTAATCTTCAAAACAAAAAGAAAATTAGTGTTTAAAATTAGATTGAAGTGACTAAATGAGATCAAATATCACAAGTCAAAGTAAAACTTGACAATATTTATATTTTTTTAAATCTTTGCAGTTTGCCTGAAACGCTTCCACTGGCATTGTACATGCAGACTTTGGTCCACCCTTTTTATCAATTTTTGCAGTTTGAGATATAACGTCCTACATGTGTTATTCATCTCCTACTTTCTCCTTTCAAATTCTCTTGTAAAGACCTTAACAACAAATAAAGGGAACATTTTCTGAATATTTTTAATAAAGCATTTGACACAATGCATAGTAACACCGTATTTATTGAATGTTTTGAAATTAATTTTCACAAGTCTTAAAAAAGGTGAATGCAAGAAAAGTTACTTGCCACATATGCAAGACTGCTTTCAAGAGGAGACCCCAATAAAAAGGACTTGTGTGGAACTGCAAGTATGCTGAAGCAGTTGCAGACTAAGAATCCGGTCAACTTTGCAAGGGAAGAGTTAAGGAGATTGAGAGCGGCTCCTTCTGCTTCATGAGAAGGCCCGAGTACCAGTGGAGCAACACCGTCAACCTCTAGAGCACAGCCTAATATTTGTCCCCAATTTAAAAACCCTTTAAGAGAAAAAGTAAGAAGGTTGGGAGCTTTGTATGCCATCCTAATATCTAATTATCCATAGTTATACAGAGATCCGCCCTGTATCAGACTCATATGTACAAGTGTATATTGTAGATTATCTGCCACCGAAAACCTCTCAAGTACCTATATCCGTTACTTTTTAACTTCGTTGAGTAGTCATATTGTGAGTATTTACCTTAAAGTTGTTATTTTTTATTGATTATTGCTCTTTGAGATATTCCCTGTCTACAAACAGAGAAGAATAGGAATATTCTGTCTCCCTTTGCAGATAGTGAAGGATAGGTAATGCGGACTTTTGTCCCCCGTTGTAATCCGTCATGCCTGTTTTTCTCCCCACTGATTGATTGATTGGCTGGACATTTATTGTTCAAGGTATAGTTCTTTCAAGGTATTCTCTGTTTGCAAATAACGTGGAATAGAAATATTCTGTCTGGTCTTTGCAAGTAGTGAAGGGTGGGTAATGCGGACCTTTGTCCCCCGTTGTAATCTGTCATGCCCATCTACTCCCCACTGATTGAGAAACTAGTTCCACCCGGACCATTTATTAGAGGTACATCATCTGGCTCAACCGGAGAGTACCCCTAATAAAGAGGACATATGTAAAATACGAAGTAATCACTGTATCCTGTTAAACAGAAACTTTACAATGAAACACACTTGAAAAAGAAGGGAAAGAAATCGAACAAAATCAGTAGACCACTGATGAGTTTTTGACTTCGCTAGAAATAAGAAACATGGAAGTGGTGAGAGAAGCCAAGCTTGACATTACGGCAGCCACGAGGTAGCTAACCTCCGCCACCCCCCACTGCTCCAAGCATGTCTGTCCCACCGCCCGCCACGCCCAATAACGGTAACATGAAATAGATACAAATCAGCAGATACCTACCCCCATTCCGGAAACTCCCGAAGTGCAACAGGTCCACAGTTACGCCCATCCGGAAGACGAGGCCTCGACACGTGCAGGGCGGGGCCCGACTAGCCGCCATCAGCCGGAGAAGTCGTGGGATGGTCGGCCCGGAATGTGCTGGTCCTCCCTTCCTCTTCTGGCGCCCTGCAGGCCACGGGGGGGGATGTCTTGCCTCTGCCTCCGACCCCCCCCCTCTTATCGCCTGGTCCGGACATCACGGATATCAACGCCAGGTGTCGGCGTGGGGTGCGCTGGGAGGGAGAGGCGGCGCGAACGAGCCTCTCCCACCCCCCCAGGTGGGGGCCCCTCAGCTGCACCCCCAACGCTCCACTCACTCAACAAAAGGGTCGTTGCGTAAGGTGCACCAGGAGAGGAGTCGAGGCAGACGGGATCTTCTTCTTTCTTCAATAATGGCTGCAACAACACTGGGGGGATGTCTTGCACATGCCACCGACCCCCCCCCCTCCCCTCGTATCTCCTGGTCTGGCCCCGGCTTGGTATGAGCTCCCCGTTCGGTCCTGATGCGGCGCCCTGCAGGCCACGGGGGGGATGTCTTGCCTCTGCCTCCGACCCCCCCCCTCTTATCGCCTGGTCCGGACATCACGGATATCAACGCCAGGTGTCGGCGTGGGGTGCGCTGGGAGGGAGAGGCGGCGCGAACGAGCCTCTCCCACCCCCCCAGGTGGGGGCCCCTCAGCTGCACCCCCAACGCTCCACTCACCCGACAAGGGTTCCTCCACTCTTGCGATGCAGCGGCGCTCCACTGACCCGACAAAAGGTCTCGTCCACTATTGCGAGGCAATGATGCTCCGCTCACCCAGCGGGGGACTCCTTTACTTTTGCGGTACAACGACGCTTTTCAGTTCAGCTTGAAAAGGAGTCCTGCATCCAGAAACGTTCTCCTCAACTTTGAAGATTCTATAAGAGCCACGGGGGCCCCCGACCCCCGATGGGGAATGACTGCCATGATCACCCACGGAACGACCACGACGTAGCCGAGGGACGTCGGCGCGCTCATGCCGGCGCCGGCCTCAGTCTTGAAATGATCAAAATCCTGCAAGACTACCAACTTGATCATTTCCGGTGGGACACCAGTATGAACCGGTAGGAGAGATTGTTGCCTCCCACCCCACTTTCACTGATGGTTCATGTCGCCAGTCCCCTCTGCTACCCTTCAACGAAAACTTTTGGACTGCCGAAAGAGGTCCCGGTCCAACCACGAGTTGGTGGAGACATTTTGACTATACTTGGACCTTCCTGACCTCACCCAAAATGGCGCCGGTACAAATGAAACTCTCAACTCCTTGTTGTGCCCCGATTGCTCAGCCTTGATATCATGAGATATGTATGCAGTTTTTAGCACATGAATTGATATGGGATAAGACTGATTACACGTTCGAACAATGAATTGATATTAAGTTCTAATGCATCATTGATTACTGTATTTATTATTGAAGGTTGGAATTGTCGACACTAATGGTACTTGCTCACAATGAATTATCGGTATGATTTTGTTGCACTTGTCGCACTTTTTACTATGAAATCAACGACCACTGACTCTGTTATGTTTTCCACAAATAAATACCCCCCCCTTTACAGTTCCAGCCTGCTCCGTGGCCGGCCCATGGGGTTGTAGGCCCGTATTTGGGCACCAGCATTTTTATTAAAGGTTTTTGAAAAAGCAAACGTAGTTGTAACGCGTAGATTGGTAAGTTTCGAAGAAATGGCCACTGTTTCCGTTTTTTTTTAAAAGCAGGTGAAATGAAGCAGCTCAATTAGTTAAGGGTTAAAAAGTATAGTACGCAGAAACATTGAAAATATGAATGGTCCAGGTTTGTTGTATGTCTTTTTCATTTTTGTACAGCATAAAGCAATCGATAAAGATCCTGGTATTTAGCCTCTACTTTATATGCTACCTGTATCAGGGAAGTTGTTTTAAATGCCCCTAAGCCACCCCGAAGGAATGTCACCTGGCCCCCCTAGTACGAACGAAAACGACACCGTACCACTGTAGGTTATCTTCCTCAAAAATGACAAAAATTACTTTCTAGGACGTTTTGGACATTGATGATTTTCATATGATCTATTTATTAAAGTAATACTCATCTCTCCGCATGAAATTAATTTTCCACATGCTACACAAGTCAATCTCATCTGCCCAAAGTTCTTTTGCAGATTTGGGACCGTTTCCCTTGCCTCTGACTCACTTATTGCTAAGTCATTGGTGGATGTTTTTGCCGGTCGGGGGTTATCCACCAAATCTCGAAGTTGTGCTTTAGAATAATTAAGAGGGTGCCACCTCTCCATGTGCCGATGCATGGTATGATTACCAAAGCTATAGTTTTTTTTCGGTCCCTCTCGAGAGTTTTTTTTTTGCAGATGAGGCAGGTAACGAACCTGGCATTAACTTTCTTTTCATGAGAAGGAAAAGAAAAAATTGCCAGATAAAATACACTTTCACATGGGACGTTCTTGGCATTTTTTTCAGAAACTTTTACATCACTGTGTCATTTCTTTGTCTATCCTGGTTAAAGCAATGTCATGTTTAATATAAGCACTTCCACATAGGATTGGGTGTATTGTTATAAGGCATGCTTTAAAAGTGATTTAATGAAATGAGCGACATTTCACTGAGTGAGTTCAGCAACACTGATATATGAAAACATTGGTGGTAAATGATATTAAATGTTACATGGTGTTCTTTGCAGGAGTTTAAGTCCTTTGTTGCAGTGGCAATTCTGCCTCAGGATTAGGGGGCCAGGGGGCTGAGTGGTACTTGTATGATATGTAGAGTGAAATGACAGGCTCTCCTCATGAAAAATAAAACTCTGTTCTTGTGTTCCTACTTCCAGCGCCCGTCTCTTTATTTGGTAACCATTCAAGATGGGAACTAAGTGGCGTCTTGTGCCAGCAGCCTGGACATCGGTTGTAATCTGGGCTGAATTTTCCTCAGCACGGGGTGTGATTCTCAGGGAAGAGCAGTGCATATGGGAGGAGGTTTATGGCCCATACATGAGAGAGAGAGCGTGGGTGACCAGTGCATGCGGGAGATGCTTGCGATTGTGGGGATCCTGCTGAGGATCGGCGGCGTGCAGAGAGTGGGTCTGGTCAAGGCATCTAAAATGGCTGCCATGCACGACAAAAGTGTGGCATTGGAAAAAAACAAGATGGCGCAGACAATGTTTATCAATACGGATTAATTTATAACAATTATTTTTAACAATACATTTACTCGCAGTGTCAAAATGGCGGTCAACACTTCCTGATTTCCTTCGAATCGAACGTTAACAGAAGTCAAGCGGCAAAAAAAAACAAAAAAAACGCTCACGCGCAACCGCTGGAAGACAAGTATCAACAAATATGAGCCTCCTCAACCACCCTCAGAAAACATAGGGGGTCAGGATACGTCTCCCATACCCCCTTATACCCAATACTCACATTGCTTTTCCTCCATCTAGTAATTTAATTAAATCGAAACACAAAATGGCGAATTCACGTTTCGCTACCAGTTTGCGACTCGGTTCGCGAACCGAGAAGCGCTTCTACCGCGAAAAATCAAATTTTTTTTATTTGCCCCACGGGACCTTTTAATAACCCCAACATCATTCCTAGGGGGTCAAGAGGAGTCTACCTTGCCCCCTTTCATTAAATTCCCCCTTCGTTTTTCTCCTCCTCTTGTCTCTCGATCCTACCGAGAGACAAGATGGCGGCCGCACCGGACTGTTTAGAATGTTGACAGACACCGGAGAGCCAATCAGCTTCGCTTCGCAAAGCTCCGTTACGCGAAAAGTACGCGACCTGGAGCGCTATCCGGGACGCTGTCACAGATATATCTGTTTTTTTAAACGTTAATTTCTCAAAATCCACTGGAGCACATATATTGAGACCCAGCAAAGGCACATCGGGCTAACAGTCCCTACAATTTTGCCAAGTTTCGTGTAAATCCATTCAGCCGTTCGAGCTAAAACTGAGGCCAAACGCCCTATTGAAAAATGAATGGGAAAAACGCGTTTGGGGACCCCCCTTTTTTCTCGGCCCCCCCTTGACAAACCCCCCCACATTTTCAGGGGCTGCTCAGAAACAAAATGTGCCATTTTCCTGAAAATTTCAGCCGATTCCGTCCACAAACGCCAAAGTTATTAGACATAGAATTTTCAAAAGTTCCATAGAGAAAAAATCCTAACTATATATACCTACTGGCGACCGCCAGTAGGTAATATATATATATATATATATATATATATATCATGTCATGTGATCAAGGCTTTGTGCCGAAACGTTATGGCGACAGCTGAATAAAATCTGAAACCAGCATCTCACGTTTGGTCCGTGTCTGTTTCCAGCGCGAATATATATATATATATATTTATATATCAA